>NC_090940.1:502857045-503159545 GCF_040938575.1 Ambystoma mexicanum | reverse complement strand
AGATGAGGTTCGCTGTAAAAGAGAAACTCCTGAGCATAACCTCAGGAGCCCTAGTACCAGAGGCCTTCATCTCTCCCAGTCCCTGGACTCTGCCACCCCCATGTCCCCTCGCGCACATGAGCCCAGGGCCACGGGGATGGCAGATTACTATCCAGCTAGAAGTATGGTGCTCTTAGGCCAGTACCTCCCAGGAATGGATGGGCGGGCATCCGGGTATGGGCACCCAAGAACAGTGCAATTTAGTGGGGAACCCCAAGAGAGTAGGCCCACTAAGGGCATCCTGAAAACCTCTGCCCAGTTAGGTCAGTGGGGGGGATACCCAGCAAATCCTGGTAGCAAGGAGGGATCTGAAGACTCCTCTGAGCGTCACAGGACACAGGAGACCAGGTCCCTACATTCTGCCAGCCATTCCCATGCTCGCAGAATCCGGGAAAACCTGGAAGATCAGACGGGCACCTCTGGGAGCACTGCTCTGAGTCGGAGGATGAATGGACCAGGGTTACCCGAACCAAAAAGACCAATAAGGCAAAAAGGGCCTTGCTTAAGGACCCATTGAAACAAATAAAGGCAATAAGGAGTGTCATCACGCCTTATCATAAGAACACCAAGTATTCTGTTTGGGAACACTTGGAGCTCTATGAGCAAATGATGGAGACTTCCCATTTGAAGGACAGCCAAAGCTGTATTCAATATGTAAAGTGGACCTTCTCACCAGAATACTCCAGTTTCTTTGCGGGGCTGGAGGATCAAAACCATTAAAGGTGGTCCACATACAGGGCGGCCATCTTGAAACATTTTTCTGTGCACAGAAATCCTCAAGAGGCTCGCAAGGCAGCCTACAATTTGCAATGTGGGGAGGATCAGGCCCCACAAGAGTTTGTGCAAGAATTAAAGCATGCTTTTGCGCAGACCACCAGAAGGGTGCGCACGGATAGCAGAGAATTTATCAATATGTTTTTCCATGCCTTACCCAAATACATAATGACCCAGCTCGTGAGAGATTTTCATGACAAAAGATCTTTAGACTGGGCCATTGAACAGGCTACCCGGATCTATGAGGTGCAGAAGCCCATCGAAAATAAAAATAATGCGCCGAAAAACCCCAAAACCAACAGCACCTCTGCTGCTGCCAAGGTGGCAGAGGTAAAGGTTGCCCCCGTTTTAGATTTGGAGATGGGGGGGCCTAAAAACCTGCCTGCACCAAATAATTCACAGCCCAGAAGGCCCTCGGGCCAGGCACAGACAGGGAGTCGAGGAGGTAGTCCCACAAATGGGGTCCCCCGCTCCCTTGACTATGTAAGTCCCTGCTACAAGGGAAACCGACCAATCCTGGGTTATGTGTGGACTCCTCCAGCCCAAGGGGCGGGATCCATCCAAGCACCTAACCCAGGGAACTTCCCTCCCAACTTCCCACAGGAGGGCAGAAATTCTCCAAATCCTGGGCAGAACTTTTTCCCCAGGTATCCACCCAATTTCCAGCCCCAAAATCATCCATCCTTCTTTCCCCAATTCCCTGAGCCCAGACAACCTAATCCGGGGGAGGGGAGGCCAAGGGTGGAGGGGTACCCATATCTTCCCATTCCGGGGTATTACCAGAGAAGGGATAGCTACCCGTTCAGGGGAGAAAATAGAGCCCCGTATCAGCCGGAGCGGGTTTCACAACTTGAGCGCCAGGTCCAAAATATGGCACGGGATCTGGGTCACATACTGAGGGCTCAACATAACCCTCAGATGAGCATACCACTGCAGAATGCCCCAAACTCTGGACCTGGTGCTCCAGAACAATGATGGAGGCAGCACCCCGATAACCCACCGGTTCCCAGGGAGGAGGCACAAGGGGAAGGGGGGTATAAAGCCTTGGAGGAAGCTTCCTTCCCAACTTGTAAACAGCCCTTGGAAAACCAGGAACCAGAAACAAAATCTCCTGCCCCTGAAAGCCTGCCTCCCAAGGAGCAGAGGGGGGGTAGGAGAAACAAAGGACCCAAACAGACCCACTTTGTGGAGGAGGTACAGGTCTTCCAATTTGAGGGAGAGGGATCCTCAGAAGATCCTGGGAAAAGGATCTTCTCCTTCAGAAATGGGGGAACTCCTCCCAAGGAAAAATGGGTCCAAAGGGATGTCAATTCAGACTGGGGAGATGTGGAGACTGAGCTACCGCCGCCCATCATCTCATCCCAGAAACGACAATACCAAAATCCCCTGGTTCAAACCCATCCTGATGACTGCCTCCAAAAAGAGGGGGGCGGCCCAGAACCCGAAACCATTTCCAGTTGCCAACTTTTTCTTTCAGATTCCCCAGGCTCTCCACAGAATTCTGCCCAAATCTCTTTGCTAGCAATGTCCAAAACCAGAAAGTTAGCCCACCAGTTGTCCAAAAATGTGCATTATGTGTGCCCCCTTGAGGAGAAGGAGGGAAGATATTATGCCCCGGTACAGGGGCAGGGTACAATTTCGGCACTGGTGGACACTGGATCCCAAGCTACCCTTCTGTCCAAAAGGGCCTTTGATGAGCTAAATGCAGGAAGGGGGGAGAATTACCATATTCCTCTCACCTCTCTTCCTGGACAACTAAAGAACTTTGACGGGAAGGAAATTCCCGTCGAGGGGACTGCAGATTTGGACATCAAAATTGGGCGACACAAGGTGAAACACCCGGTCATAGTAATGACTCCAGAGGCACCCCTTGTTTACTAGGGAATGACCTCCTGAGAAGGTTGTCACCCCTAATAGATTGTGTAAACAAGGTCCTCTGGGCCCAGATTAGCCGACCAATAAAATTAAAACAGAGTGTCAACCATGTTAGTTTAAACGGCACCTGCCACATGGTTGAACAAAAATCTAATCAAGTAGAATTTCACTTCCAGAACAACCAAATTCCAGATGTGACAGTAATAGCAGTAGGACAACAGACTGGTGATGGGGGGGTCCTCTCTATTTCTGAAAATCAACCTTCCTTCCAGTTTAAGGTGGTATTCCACACTGGAAGGAAACACTCTGAAATTCTTCACCAATCCACAATCAGACACTCCCACTCCTATAGTCCATAAAGATGTGAAATCAGCTCAAAGCCTGGCTGATATTCAGCAAATTGGAGAGCAGTTGTTCATCCCTGTTCAGTTAAATGATGGGAAGGACTCTGTTCTCGCTCGAGAGGGTGTGAACAACGGTAAGAGCTTCATTAGCGAAGCCATGTTCCGCCAACTCCCAAAAGATCCAGCCATTCCCACATTCAAACTGATAGACAAATGGGAAATGGACCTCGAAGCACCCAATTCAAAACATTGTATGCTCAAAATCTCCATTGGCAACAAGAGCATAGTCCATAATTGTTGGGTCGTGCGAGATGTCACTGCCGCCTTTTACTTAGGCAGTGACATTCCCAATCGCTTTGCAATTAGTTTGGACCTAATAAACTTCAAAGCTTGGTCCCGATTAGCGGATAATCCCATGGGCTTTGATGATCAAGAAAAAGCATTTAGGTCAGCTCAATTGCTACCTTATGCAGTTGAAATTCAGCTTAAAGAGGAAGTCACCATCCCAGAAAGGACCCGACAATTCTCCCTGGAAGTGAAAGTTAAAAGAGGACAAAAATTGAAAAACCCTGATGCTTATATACATCTAAATGCTTCTCCCCAACAGCAAGGGTTGGGGGTAAACCCAACTCCATTAGTCAACATAGAACATGACACCATTCCAATAGAGATGGATAACAGCGACTTAAAGAGTATTACTCTAGCCGCAGGCACCATTATTGGAATGGCGGTTGATGACCGACATTTCTCCATTGACATAGGAAATGAACTGTTAGGACCGATCCTCAAGGACTGTTTTGACAGTGACAGTGAGGACAATACAACACCAGACAGGAATTTCACCCGGCATGGGGGGAACTTCCTGGTGTACACTTCTTGCCCTTATGGTAAGGAAGATGTGACTTGTGACTTCAGGAGGGATGAGGTGATTTTCCAGGTCCATGAGGGCTGCCTTTCCCACCTGAAGCCTCCAGTCCAAATCGGCACTCTGACCAGGGACTTCTCCACCCAGCTGGAGGAGGCCGCTGAGATAGCCAAACCAGAAGTCTTTCCAGGCTTCAGGCAGATGGTGGAAGAGAGAGTCAACCTAGCTGATGCCTGTGTGACTCTGGAACAGAAGCAAAAGTTGAAACAAGTTTTCTTGGATTTCCAAGATCTCTTTGCGGTAGACTCATATGACTGTGGTCGCACCAACATCCACACAACAACAATTCCCACTGACCCTGGAATGACTCCAGTGTTTGTGAAGCAATATCGCTTGCCTCTCGCATCCATGGAGTCCCTTACTGAAATAATTAAGAACCTTGAGTCCCGGGGAATAATTCGTCCAGTACACAGCACCTTCAATAATCCGGTGCTGGGAATATTGAAGCCAAACGGCCAGTGGAGACTCTGCGCCGACCTTAGGGAGCTCAACAAACGGGTCCATACTTCCCGATGGCCTCTGCCCTACATTGACCACGGGCTGGCCCAGATTCAAGGGTCACAAGTATTCACTGCAATAGACCTGACCAATGGATACTGGACCGTGCCTGTCAGTAGGGAGGACCAATACAAACTGGCTTTTACCTTTGGGGGCCAGAAGTACACCTGGACCCGTACTCCCTTCGGATACCTAAACTCCGGCAATGAATTCAACATTTTCCTACATAAGGCCATGCCCGACCTGGGTGCAAGGGGTAACCTGGCTTATGTAGATGATGTCCTCATAAAAAGTTCATCTGTGGAAGAACACATAGCGGAGATCCGTTATGTTCTGACGCAGTTGAGGGCCGCCGGAGCAAAACTTTCCTTCCAGAAAGCACAGTGGTGTAGAACCCGTGTTAATTTCTTAGGGCATGAGATTACTCCTCAGGGTCTCTGTCCCCAGGAAAAGAAAGTGGAAGCACTTCAGAAACTGAAAGACCCCACAACTCTGCGGGAACTGAGGAGCCTCCTTGGACTGACTAATTACAGCAGAAAGTTCATTGAAGGCTACGCAGAGATCACTAGACCCCTGATTCATCTCTTGAAGGGGGGGGTCAAGTGGGAATGGGGTCCAGAACAATCCGAGGCAGTAAGACAACTCAAAAGAAGCCTCTCACAAGCGCCTTGCCTAGCTTACCCTGTCAGAAACAAGGAGTTCTTCCTGGAGACAGGGTTCTCTAATATGTGCTTGACGGCAGTATTATACCAAAAGCATGACAAGGTCAATAAAGTAATCTCCTATGCGAGCAAAACTTTATCCTCTGTGGAGGAAAAATTCAACGATTGTGAGAAGGCACTCCTGGCAACGGTGTGGGCATTGAAGAATTACCGCCCGTTTATCCAGGGGGAACACATCATAGTGGAGACTCCACACCAGCCTCTGCAATACCTCCAAAGTGACAGAATCCGGGCCGGAAATATGAGTAATTCCCGAATTACTTCCTGGATTCTGTCAATGCAAGGGTTTTCTGTGGAGGTCAGATATGGCCAAAACAAGAAGAGTCCCCCGTGCAAGGTCTGGCTGACTTGCATGATTGTGCCAGAGAAAACTGTCTCGAGGACAAAAGTCTAAAAATCAAGGACAACATGGAGGCATACCTTAATTCCCCACGCAAAGTCTTTGAAGAAGACAAGTGTGAGGGAATGCCCACTGTCTATGTGGATGGATGTTCGTGCCATGTTGACAACAACGGGGAGAAAAAACTGGTGGCCGGAATAGGGAATGCATGGGTGAATGAGTCCCCAGAACCCTCCGCTGGATACAAAATTGGTCCCCGAAGTAGTCAGGTGGCAGAATTGATGGCTGTGCATCAGGCCATCCTCACTGCTGTCCAACATCAACTCCACGAACTGGTCATAATCACAGATTCGGATTATGTACGGAACGGGTTCGTGGAGCACCTGGTTAATTGGAAAACCAGAGGCATGTTATGTGCTAATAACAAACCCCTGAAACATGGGACGTTAATCCAAAACATAGATGATCTGGTCACATCAAATGGGATGACCATCTACTGGAAACAGATCAAGGGTCATTCCAAAGTAGAGGGACCAGACAAAACTGGAAATGACTTAGCTGATCAGCTGGCCAAAACCGGGACCATCCAAGGAGATCTAATAGAAATAGAGTCCCTGTTGGGGGAAATCCAGGTCACTGCCATCACTAGGTCCCAGACTAATGCTCACAATGATCTTTCAACTGCACAATGGAGTAAGGAGACCCCTGATGCTGATTTGATTACAGCTCAGAAGGGGGATCCAATAATTGGTAGGTTTTACCAACACATTGAGGACCCTGAGAACTTTCCCCTGACGGATACTGATTAATTGGGAAAGAGGACCTAAGAGTGTTGATGAAATTTCCAAAAAGGTTCCGAATCCAAGACGGGTTGTTGGTAAGGAAATCCCAAGATGGCCATGATCAGTGGGTGGTCCCTACCTCATTCCGAAGCCTGATGTTAAGTCACGCCCATGACGGGGCCACTGCCGGTCATAGGGGGTTTCACACAACACTGGAAATCTTAAGAGAGGTTGCATACTGGCCACACATGGGGCAGGACCTCGACCAATACTTGAAGGGGTGTCTTGTGTGTGCACAATTTCAGCCATCATCCCACACATACCGTGCGCCTCTCCAAAAGAGGGGGATGACACTGCCATGGTCAGATTTGCAAATCGACTTTGTAGGCCCTGTAATCCGCTCGTCTAGAGGAAACAAGTACATGTTGACCGTTACATGCTTGTTTACCAAGTGGGTGGAATGTCTCCCAGCCCCAAATTGCAAGGCAGAGACAGCAGCTGCCCTGATGATTAACCACATCTTTTTCCGTTTTGGTCTACCTCAAAGAATTGAGTCAGACAGGGGTAGCCACTTCACCAGTGAAGTAATGACAAAGATGTGGGAGATACTGGGGGTTAAAAGGAAGCTACACATTGCTTACAGGCCAGCTTCTTCTAGAGCAGTGGAGAGATATAACCAAACCATTGTGAGCATCTTAAAAAAGTTTGTGGCAGATTCTGGGCCACGTTGGGATATCTGATTACCTCTGGTCCCAATGGCCATCAGATCTACCTCTTCATCTGCAACTAAAATGTCACCATTTGAGTTGATGACAGGATGCAAGATGGTGCTTCCCCAGCATTTGCTCTACAGGACCCAAGAGCAGACACTGATAAATGCCTCCACAACTCATGAGTATGTAGAAGAATTTAAGGAAACACCTTCAGCATGCTTTTGCCTATGCTCAGCGGAATCTAGAAAGATCAGACGAGAGCATGAAGATCCACTATGATTAAAAAACTACCCGAAAGGAATATAAGGTGGGTGATCGGGTCTATCTATACAATTTCCAAAGGAACCAGGCCAAACAGCGAAAATTATTGCCTACATGGAAGGGACCGTTTGAAATTATAGACAAGATCTCCCCTGTTGCCTATAAGATCTGCATCCCCAAAGGCAGTTTGGCAGAGGGTGAAGATAAGTGGGTCCATATAAATCAGCTAAAGTGTTGCCATCCCAGGCACACTCTGCAACAACTGGAGGAGTCCTCTGCAATACCAGAGGGGACCGCTCCAGAGTAATTCAATTCCAACCCTAAAATATCCCACATATAGTCTCTAAAATATTATGATTTGGAAAACAAGATGTCTTATAATTGTATCTTGTTTTTTGTTAAAATAAGAACACAAATGTTTTGACTATAAAATGTATATGCCACCCCACTCTATCAATGGTGGGGAAGAAATGTCTACGAATAGGTATTGCCGCTTTCCTTTGTCGTCCTAGGAGAAAGAAAACCTGGAGACTGGCCAAGGAGGACGATCCGGGGACCGGAAGCAGAGACCCGAGGGGCCCAGGGTACCGCCAAATATTCCCATCAGGACCGGGAGGAGAACCGATCGATCAATCTGGGTGGAGGAAAAGATGTTGAACTGTGCCATCCACAGAATGGAAGAAGATAATGGGGACATACCAGCGCAAGTGCTCAAAACCTCCTTTGCACCTGACTTCCCCTCGACTTGAATCAAAGCGCAGTCGGGCGGGGGGATTTGTTAAGGGTTTTGACCCATGTTGAATCAATAGACTGGGTAGATGTGGGGATGAGCTGTCGCTGCCCATTATTCTATCCCAGAACAAACTAAATCAATAGACTGGGTGGATGTGGGGATGAGCTATCGCCGCCCACATTCACGCCAGAATAGGAGAACTGCGCAGTTGGCACGAGACCACTCCAAAGATACAACCTTCTTGTGGGGGGTTCCACATCACCACTCTACTGTAAGGATGCCATCAAAACAATGTTAAGCAAGGGTCCTATACTATCAAGCAAAAGACCCCTCTATTGAAATGCAGTAATTCAAGACAACTCAAAAATGGATGCAGTACTGACAAATTCCCCAAGGTGGCGGTAACGGTCTAAACTCTGACAGGGAAACTGTATTTAGGAGTTGCAAGAGGGGTAGGGACTTCAAAGTTTGTTAGTTAAATGGACATCTTAGCCACCTGCTGTTCCCAGAGGCCAAGAGGCTGGGAAACCTTAACACCTCCGAGATTCCACACCAGGAGGCGGGATATCACATGACCCTGTTGATTGATTGAGGAGAGATTTCCAGGCAGCCTGCTGGAGCCCACACAAAAGGCTCTTTCTGTTGAATGGGGTATGTTAATTTTGAGTGTTTCTTGTCAACAGCCCTCTGCCAGCAAGGAGAGACATATGATCACTGACCCACCCAGACTCCTGGAGACGGACCCAAACACTTTGGGGAGTTGAATTGCAACAAATATATATTTTATAGAAACAGTGATAATTTATTGTAACCAAATGACAGGAATGTACAACTTCGAGAGTCTTAGTATGCAAAATGCCCTCACGATTTGAGTCCAAACTCCGATTTGTACCATGTTCTGGGGCACAACCCCGCTAATTATGATTATTGTAGACAATGGGTTTAAGCTAGAGACATGGAAAGTTAGTGGGATATACGTGGAAGGGAAATGTACCTTTGTATAATTTTTGATGAAAATCCCATATTGCAAAACCCACTAAAATCGAAAATAAGCTGCCATTTTTGAATGCAAGCTCCTAGAAACGCATCGGGACAGGGACTATATTTAGTAATATATGATGTGTGTATGTGATGACAAACAACTGTGTACCTGGGAAATATGTATTTGGATCAGGAATCGATTTGTGTGCACATTGACCAGGGGAGTGTCATTTCTGCAGGTCATAAAAATGACATCACTCTGACACACTATCCCTTCCCAAATCAGGGACCAAAGAATCTATTGACCTATCAAATCAAGAGAGGGGCAGGCTCAGTTATGCCACACACACACCCACTTCAAAAACACATAAAAAGAGACTGCTGGGACAGGTAGGGAGGTCAATTCCATTTTCTGCGGGACGCTCTGCCGGGAGACTCCAGACTTCACATCCATCAATCTCCAAAGACCAGAACTTTACTTCAGCACTTAAAGCAAGGGCCTAAACCCACAAACTGAGAACTCTTCTCAGCAGGCCTCAGCATCCTTAAAATCATTTGCAAACTATTCCACAGCCGGGCGAGCTGTTTGAATTCTTTGCCAAGAACAATTGCCAGAGACCAGACCAGAGATCCAGAGAGACCCAGACCGCTGTGAGCAGAACCGGTGCCTGATTGACCCGCCGAGCAGAGAGAACCGAAGTCCAGTCCAGTTGACCAGATCCGTGACGAGGCCCATTCATTTCAAGATTAGGAGTGAGTATCCGCCAGAACTGTGCAGAACCCAATCTCTTAGTTAAAATAATTTAATTCAAACTATTTTAACCTAATTAGAACAGCCTCCTAGAAATCGTGTCATCTGTCATTTTTAAAGCTGCACAACTGTCACCTGTCAATTCTGCAGCTGCAAGCTGTCACCTGTCATTTTGACTTTTACTCTAAATCCGAAGATCTACCTTTATTAAATCATCCGTATTTCCGGACCGAGATTTAACTTTCATCTGAAAGCTTACAATCTAGGCTTTCCAACGAACCTAGAACTGACTTCCTACTCCCTATACTTTTTCCGTAATCGTGAGACACGCACTTGCGATGGCCCGATTTCTTCATCTGTAGAAATCAGCAGCTTTTTGCTTCTCTTTGCTAAAATTTGTTTGCAATCTGCTAATCATTCATAGAGTATTGTCAAAGTGAGCCTGAACTAATATAAAGTAGCCATCACCTACCCTGAACCTCTAGAGGAAATTAAAAGCAATTTTAGCACCTTTTCACTTCCTTGCAAACCACATTAAAGTAATTTGCCTGTGTTTAAAACTCATCCCTGTTTTCCCTAAGCTTGCTGGGAGAACTGGAACTGTGTATTGCATTATAAAGTGTGATGTGTTGGGATTCTTGAAGACTGTGTGCTCTCCTTCCATTTCTTGTATTGCATGGGGGGAGTGAATTTTCAAAAGAAAAAGTGATCATATTACCTTTTGCTAAAATCATAACAAGTTATTTCTGTACTGCATTTTATTCCACCTTGCGTTTCCTTGAACCATATAAAGCATTCTTTCCCACCTTATTCTTCTGTTCCTATTCATAAGTTACCTCTTACTGACTACTGCTCATATTCACAAGTGTAATATCCATTATCAATTTATTTATAGAAGTGTGATATATATATATATATATATATATTGTTTACATTTTCAAATAAACCTTTTAATTTGCAAAACAAACCTACTTCTTGGCTCAGTGGTGTCAGGGGGATTCTAAGAGGGGGGTGTTATACAAGGGTTGTCATCCAGAGTACTGAACTGGATATAAAAATACATCAATAAGGGTTTTCGTCAGCATCCCAGACTAGGCATTGACTTAGCTGTAGTGTAGATTGAATTTCGCTTACAGGACAGAGTATATATACCCTGGCCCCACATGGATCGAGAAAATCTGGAAAATAAACTTCCAATGTTGACATCGGGAGTAAGAAAATTGATACATGAGTTAGAAAAAATGATGGGAGGGAACACTTTAGCTATAGGGGATATTAAGGGTCTTTTAATTGCCATACTTGGTGATAGAGCTGATGATGTGTGGACACGTGCACGTTACCCTGGCGTAACTACAGTTAATACTGCGCTTGATGGAGCTCCGTTTAACAATTGCAGAGCCGCGGTGTGGAAAGCATTATGATTGCTATACCCGGATACTTCTGACATGGGAGCTATAATGACACATAAAATGAAGGAGTCCAAGGATCCTTTGCTTTTCATCCAGAATTTCCAAGACGCATCAGTGTTGGAAACTTGCAAATCTTGGGGGAAGTCCATACCCGTGTTTTACCATATATTATGCCAAGGGCTGCCAGATCAAGTACAGAAGCAGCTCAGGAAATTGGTAGGAATTGAGGCCAAACCGTCATCTTTAATATAGTTGACCATAGTTCACTATTGCAGGCTGCTGCAAGAGAAAAATCGCAAAAAAGAGGCTGCACGAAAACCTGAAGAGACAAAATTAGTGCAGAAGAAATTGTCAAAATATGCCATTTAAGGGATAATGATAACTAGCACAGGCGGATCGAAAATACAGCAGGTCAATAATCAAAGGCAGGATGATCAAGGCAATAATGGGTTTTACCCCAGAGCGAGAGGCTTTCGAGGAAGTGGTTTCCAGAGTAGTTTGGGAGGTTTCCAGAGTATTCAGGGGGGTTTTCAAAACATGCAAAACGGCAATCAGGATATGTCAAATGGGCAAATAATCAGACCACCGCCAATATGTTGGACATGTGGGGTGACAGGGCATCTAGCATGCACATGCAGAAGCCAAGGCATGGTGCAAAATGACCCAGGAACAAGAGTAGGGATGGTGAATCCACCTGTGTTTTTACAGGAGGGTGGAAATGGAGTTGCACAAAATCACACGGTGCAACAGCAAGAACCAGGAGCACAGCAAAGCTTGCAACCACAGACTATGAAACAATTTCCACAAGGACAGTCTCAACAGTCACTGATGAACCGGTTATAGAAAACAAGTACAGGAAAGGTACTGAACACTGGAATAAGAAGTAACAATGGAGATGGAGGCAGGCCATTCACTCAACATGGGACAAAGTTATATATGGACTAGGACAGCTCACTGGGAAACCTGATATGTTCTATCCTATCAGTGACACCAAACCCTCACGAGGAACCAAGGGTAGATGTCCTTATAGGGGATAAGGAGAATTATTTCTTAGTTGACACAGGTGCAACACGCTTGTGTATACGTGAAGGTAAGTTTTCTTTATCCGGCGATGCCATAAATACTCAGGGCTTCACAGGAGCAACAAGTCATGTTCCTTTTACCAGGTTCCATAGGAGAATGTGACATGAATGTGCCACTGCTATATTCAAGGCAAACCCCAGTAAATATATTGGGACGAGTCCTAATGACGAAGTTAAATATGACAATCTCGTTCACGGAGAAGGGCATATTATGTTCAACTTCAGGAATGCATTATTTTAACGTATGCGAAATGATTAGAGCACACGCAGGACAAACAGCTTAGAGAGTTGTTCCATTGGAACCAGAAATATTCGCGTATGGAGTGCGTATATTAATGTCATGGCTACCAAGCATTACAGACAAACCAATGAGAACAGCAGTCAGTTTTTATTTAGGCCAAGAATACCTATGCATGAGGAAAAGGGACAAGTGTTTCCCTTGGCAAGACACACAACCATAGTGCAAGGAAAGATGGCACTGATCGACGGTTGTGATGACGGAGGCAGACAATGGTGCACAGTAATCGCCATTGAGGAAGGACACAGATTGACTGACGTCACTGATGTTGATCTGTTTGAAGAACAAACAGGTGTAGATGAAACAACAGTTGAGGTTAATCTCATATATTGGGTGAAAATGATCAAAAGAGAAGTGCCGCAGAAAATGATGCTGGCACAAAAACGTCCTGAACATTTTGATAATGAAATGGCGAAGGTGCCTGTCTCAGTGTGGACTACAGGCCCTTATGACATAGGCCTGTTGAAAGGAGTGGGAGAAGTAAAGATTAAATTGAAACCAGGAGCAATTTTACCAAAGCACGACAATATCCCATGTCTAGGGAAGCAGATGAAGGGATTTTAAAACAATTTCTGCTATGATGAGCAGGGCATTTTAGTGATGTCAGAGTCGTCATGCAACACTGCAGTTTATCCAATTAAAAAATCAAAGGGATGGTCTTGGTGTTTAATCCATGTCTTAAGGCCAATAAATGATATTGTAGAGGCCGAGTTCCCTCTAGCCCCTAACCCACCACAATCCTATGTAACATATCTGTTGAGGTGAAATAGTCACAGTGATTTACCTGAAAAACACAGACTCAAAATATTTGACGTCATTCACGTTCAGACAAATGCATCTGAAAAGTACCAGGTTACCTCAGGGGTACTGCGAGGCTCCATCGAATTTCAACAGAGTCCTGCAGATGGACATAAGCAATATTGCATTAGAGAGTGTTGTCTTGCAATATGTGGATGACATCTTAATTTGCAGCACGACAGAGGAGACGTACAGACACGATTCTATTCAGCTATTGACTGTATTGGCTGAGAAAGGATATAAAGATGGCAAAGAGAAGTTACAATACTGTCACCAAGAAGTGCTGTACATAGGCCAACTGATCTCATATGAGAGGAAAAGGATTACCCATGAACAGGCTGAAGCCATATTGAACACAGCCAAGCCACACACGATAAAACAAATGCAGAGTTTTCTAGGATTATGCAATTATGTCAGGGCATGGCTCTTTAACTACAGCTCTTATACCAATCCCTTGTTACAAACCCTTAAGAAAGCACAGGGCGTGAACAAAAAAATGGAATGGCCCGAAACCATGGAAAAAGGGTTTAACGAACTAAAAAAGGCCATTTGCAGGGCACCAGTTTTAGGGATTCCCAATTATGCAGAGCAATTCTACCTGTTTTCACACACAAATGGCAGTGTTATGACAGCAGTACTCACACAGAGAACCACGTTGGGGTACAAGCCCCTGGCATACTACAGTGGGAATTTGGACCCAGTAATGAGAGTGCACTTCCTGTGCAAACAATGTTTAGCTGCCACAGCATTCGCCATAGAGAAGGCTACAACCATTGTGATGGGATGTTCAACGGCGTTGTTCGTCGAGCATGCATTATTTACCATTCTAGAGAAACCGAAAGGCACATTGACATCTCAGAGAGCTTCTGCTTATGAAGTGATCATATCAAATCCATTGATCAAAATAATTTGATGTAAGATAGTGAACACGGCTATGTTTATAGCAGAGCCAGTCACTGAAGGAGAGCCAATCCATGACTGTGCGAACTATGAAGAATTTTATGATGAGATTCCCAGAGTGAAAGAAAATGCATTGGCAGAAGGAGAAATCGTCTTCGTTGATGGTTCTTCAAGAATCGATCAAAATGATGGGCAGAGATATACAGGCACCGCTGTAATGAAGCACACAGCAAATGGAGAATTTCGAGTACTCATTAGGGCACGATTACCATCTCATTATTCAGCACAAGCGGCAGAATTATTGGCATGGATACTCGCACTCGAGAATTATGCAGACAAGGAAGTGACGGTGTACAGTGACTCCACCTATGTGACATCAACAGTGCACGCAGGGCTAGCACACTGGAAAAGGAGGGGCTACCTTCGAGCGAATGGCACACTAGTGCAGCACGCAGCCTTATTGGACAGGCTCATTAAGGCACTACAACTCCCAATGGGCATAGCGGTCATGAAATGTGCTGCCCACATGAAAGGGATAGATTTTATCTCACAAGGAAATCAAGCAGAAGACACGGAAGCCAAATGTGTGTCGACCAAAGACAAAATATGAATGAATGTGGAAATAACTGATGTGCATGAGAGAATGATTGTTGCACGAAGTGAACCTGAAGGTGATAGTCATATGGAGAAAACCCAATTAATGGAACTCAAAGGGGAGGCACCACAGCTATGATATGATATGAAATGATATGACATTTATAGGAAGAAAAGAACCTCTGGAAGCAACAAGGGTGTTGTTTAAACCCCTCAGAGAACTTGTGGTGACAAGACAGCACTGGTAAACTGGTGATGCCTATAGCCCTATTGAAAATAGCACTGGAACAGTACACTATCCATCACACATGACGAAAGAGAATTTAGCAGCGATAATTGCTGAAGACTGGTTTATACCGAACTTGCCAGAGCACGTTGCATATTTTATGGTGAACTGTATAATTTGCAAATAGTTCATGGCTGGCATACACTATCAGGCCGATTCATGGAAATACAGTCAAAAGTATTGCACGCGGCTGGCGCAGAGTGTTCCCGTGCGAATGTCTGCGCCAGCCGCGTGCGATAAAATCCATTTCAGCGCACATCGTATTCATGGAATAATCCTCCAAAACAAGCCGTGATGCAGAGTATCGCAGCGACCCTGCAGCAGCGCCAGTTACGCCCCCAAGAACGCCCTCGCGCAAGGAAAAGCCATCAAGATCGCAAAACCATTGCAAAGGGCTGCGCCAACCCTGTACCAGTGCGAGAAGTAACACACGCGACCTGGGGGAGCGTGTGCGTGTAATTCAGGGGTGCGCGAGAAGTTCCACACGCGATTGGCCTGGGCGCGTGTATTTCAGGGGGTCACGGGTGGTTTCACACGCAATCGGGCCTGGGGGAGCGTGTGCGTGTATTTCATGTGTGCGCGAGAAGTTCCACACGCGATTGTGCTGCGTGCGTGTATTTCAGGGGTGCGCGGGAAGATCCACACGCGATTGGGCTGCGTGCGTGTATTTCAGGGGTGTGCGGGAAGATCCACACGCGATTGGGCTGCGTGCGTGTATTTCAGGGGTGCGCTGGAAGTTCCACACGCGATTGGCCTGGGCGCGTGTATTTCAGGGGCTCGCGGGTGGTTTCACACGCGATTGGGCTGCGTGCGTGTATTTCAGGGGTGCGCGGGAAGACCCACACGCGATTGGGCTGCGTGCGTGTATTTCAGGGGTGTGCAGGAAGATCCACACACGATTGGGCTGCGTGCATGTATTTCAGGGGTGCGCGGGAAGTTCCACACGCGATTGGCCTGGGCGCGTGTATTTCAGGGGCTCGCGGGTGGTTTCACACGCGATTGGGCTGCGTGCGTGTATTTCAGGGGTGCGCGGGAAGATCCACACGCGATTGGGCTGCGTGCATGTATTTCAGGGGTGCGCGGGAACATCCACACGCGATTAGGCTGCGTGCGTGTATTTCAGGGGCTCGCGGGTGGTTTCACACGTGATTGGGCTGCATGCGTGTATTTCAGGGGTGCGCGGGAAGACCCACACGCGATTGGGCTGCGTGCGTGTATTTCAGGGGTGCGCAGGAAGATCCACACACGATTGGGCTGCGTGCATGTATTTCAGGGGTGCGCGGGAAGTTCCACACGCGATTGGCCTGGGCGCGTGTATTTCAGGGGCTCGCGGGTGGTTTCACATGCGATTGGGCTGCGTGCGTGTATTTCAGGGGTGCGCGGGAAGTTCCACACGCGATTGGCCTGCGTGCGTGTATTTCAGGGGCTCGCGGGTGGTTCTACACGTGATCTGGCCTGGGGGAGCGTGTGCGTGTATACCAGGGGTGCGCAGAAAGTTTTACATGCGATTTCAGCAGGGTACGTGTATTGCAGGGGTGCCGGGGAGTCCTACATGTGATTTGCCAGTGTGGGTCCTCCCAGGTGTTCCCTGTACACCCTCCACGGCCCATGCAGGCAGCCCACACCACAGGGGACTACCCTGCATCCCTGGTCATGTCCCGCAGGCAGCCCACCCAACATGGGCATGCCCCCCAGCAAAGGCACATGTCTCCTTGCACAAATAATCACCAACTCATGTTCCCCACCACCCCCACCCCCCAGCAGTGCAGGGGCACCCACCACCGGGCCCCCACCCATGTCTCCCACCACCCCCACCCCCCAGCAGTGCAGGGGCACCCACCACAAGGCCCCCACCCCTGTCTCCCAGCACCCCCACCCCCCAGTCACCAGGGGCAGCCTCCACCAGGCCCCCACCCATGTCTCCCACCACCCCCACCCTCCAGCAGTGCAGGGGCACCCACCACCAGGCCCCCACCCATGTCTCCCACCACCCCTACCCCCCAGCAGTGCAGGGGCACCCACCACCAGGCCCCCAGTCATGTCTCCCACCACCCCCACCCTCCAGCACTGTGGGGCACCTGCCAGCAGGCCCCCACCCATGTCCAATCCATGCCCCCCTGCACCTGGGTCCCAACAATCCCCAATCATGTCCGTAATGCCCATCCACCCCTGCCAAAAGGCCCAACCAACTATCACACCCACCCACATATCAAAGGCAATTACATGTTACACCCCCAATTTAAATAATGCAAATGAACACATGTCTGTCACACACAATGGCTGCAAGTGAATGACAAAACACCCAACATGACATGCCTGAAAGCAATGAGATGATACGACACATTGAAGAATGAAAAAAAATATGTATTGAACAGCAAGTAGAATGGAAATGAAATAAGAAACAACACAAAGCAAATCAAACAAAACAAGATGAATGTCCAAGAAAATAATCAGAAAAATAAGAAAAAGCCAATGAAGAACCATGAAGAAGATGACCCCGGGTCCATGAGCCCAACCAAATCAAACCTAACTATGACTACTAACTAAAAACTGAACTATATACAAAAAAGTGGTGCATTGTCCAATCGCAACCAAAAATAAATCAAAAAAACAAAGGAAACCTAACCCTAACTATACAACTATATACAAAGGCAGCGGGCTATTCGGACGGCTCACTGGCTGTTGTCATGGGCCAGGGCATCATCGAACTCCTGGTCAATGGCTTGGAGGCGGGCATGTTCCCGGGCCCCGAGGTCCCGCAGGGATAATGCAGTGTCCAGCTCCAACTCCCTGCGAGGCACTCAGCCCGCCTCAGCGCCCTCCACATGGAGTCCTCTGCCCTGACCATTGTGAGCCGTTCCTCCTCTGCCCGCTGCCGCTCCGCACCTATCCGCTGGCACAACCACTCCCACACGGAAGCCACTCCCATTCCAGGGTTCTCCTGCCCTCCAGCCGATACCTGCACCCCTGATGTTGATGGCCCCGAGCCATGATGCCTCCCACGTTGAGCCTGCTGCTGCCTCCAACGCAACTGCCTGTGCCAGCACGACGGCATCCAGGCTGATGGAAACCACCGACGCCGTCGTGCACGTGCCCTGCCCGATGATGCCGTCACATCCTCCATCTGCTGGGGTCCAGTTGCTGTGGTGTCCACCCCTGCTGGACCTCTGACTCCCGACTGTGGCAGGGATGGGATCCCCACCGAGCTGGCTGCATTGGTCAGGGCAGGTCCACAGGGGGCCCTGGTGGCATCTGGGCCGGAAGACGGCAAGGAGAACGACTGGCGTATAGTCTCCACAGAGGAGGAGAGGGCCGCCAGATTGGCCGACACATGCAGGAAACCCCCGAACATGGCCGATCCCCATTGGGCCACGTCGGCACGGTGCTCTTCGTGATGACGTGCGTGCTCCTCCTGGGAAGAACGCACGGCATCACGAATCACAGCCGTGCGCATCGCGACCCCAATCAGGACCTTCTCCACACGGCCAGGGGTCCCCTCGTCCGCAGGTGGAGGGGAGTCAGATGACATGGACATCCCCTCTACCTGCGGATGGGCCTGGGACGGGGCATCCCTGCTGGTGCAAGGTGGTGCACCCACAGGTTCAGGGACAGCGACATGCACAGGCCCCTCCATGGTGACCTGTGCTGCCTCCTGCCCCTGCCCCTGGACTGCACCACTTGCACCAGCAGGGATGCCCCCACCAGGCCCCATGTGCGCCTCAGTGGCGGCCTCCTCCTCCTCTGTGGAAACCACCAACCTGGATGGCTCCTCGCCGTCTACCGCCGTAGCAGGCCCCTGTGGGGGCACACCCACCCTTTCCGCTGCAGCCATGGGGGCATCCCCGCCGCCTTGCTCCACTGCGCCGTCTCCGCCCTCTTCTTCACTAGCCGCTGCGTAGAGGGAGACATGAAACACAAGCATCAGGGTACTGTACAATGGTCCCCTAGACAGGAAGCAGATGAGTACCACTGTCAAAGTACACTTCCATCATGTCCCTCCACCACGCATGTGTCAGTCCAGGCAAAACACACACAGTGACAGGCATGGTGCATGCCATGGACATTTCCATACATGTCCAATGGACTCTCGAATCAGACAATGTAATGGTACTCACATGCATCATGGGTCATGCCTATCACATGCACACACTTCACCTCAGTCACATCCATCTGGCCCCGTACACCCCAATCACAGTGCATACAAGGATGACTAGGCTGCATCAGTGAATCTGTAAATTGTCACGGACATGTGTCATGCATCCATGGCATTCACAAGTCATAGATACGCAGGTCAGGCACACAGACATGGATACCATATATGTACCTGGCATCAGCACCCATCCCTCACCCCCACCCATGTCCAGGAACAGAGACTGCCATGCTCTCATGTGTGCAATCTGCACAGGGCTCCCCATGTCGCATTTCGACACATGCAACAACCGTGCGGTTCACACATTACTGGTCGCACATGCATTACCATGATGTCCCTGCACACATACATGCGTACATGGCCTATGTCACACATGCAGGCAAGTATCAGGCAACCAGCACACTGCAACATGCCCTGTCTCACACATCAATGCTTGGCCACTTACCGCTCAACTCCAGACGGGTCTCCCTCTCAAGGACCTGGGCGTGGAGCGCTGGGTGTACGCGTTCCAGGACCCCCATCTGGATGGAACTCATACGGCCCCGGCCCTCCTCCACGAGGTGCCGGGCCTTGATGAGGGTCCTGGACCTCAAGTCCTCCCAGCGCTTCTTGACCTTCTGGATGGTGCCGGTTGCCACCCCCTCCGCGTTGAGGGCAACCACACAGTCGGCCCAGATCCTCTCCCGTCCTCCCCTTTTGGCGTGGGAAGATCCGAAGAGGGCATCATACTGCCCCAGGACTTGCTCCACCAGGACACCAACTTCGGTGGCAGTGAAGCTGGTGCCCCTCTGCCCCTCTGGCCGGGGGTTGCCACTGGTGTCAGATGTTGATGTGCCCGACATGGCAACCCCAGGGGCAGGAGTGGGTGGGCAACTGGGTCCTGGTGCTGGGCTGTGGAGCAATGTTATCTGAGTCGGGAGTCTTCTGTTCCAGCAGGGGTGGACACAGCAACTGGACCCCTGCAGATGGCTGATGTGCAGGCACCAAATGGCAGGGCACGGTGGCAGCAGGCAGGCAGGCAGGCAGGCAGCAGCAGATGGCACGTGGGAGGCTGCTCGGGGCACTGGGGGGCAGTGATTCGGCCTTCTGGGCAGGAGCGTGGTCTTCCGTGTGTTTTCGCGTGGCCAGCTTGATACGGAGTGATTTGGCACGTGAAAATCCTGTGCACGTCAGCGTGAAATTCGAGGAAAGGGCCCTAGCGCGTAAGCGCGTCAGCACGCGTACGCGATTTCATTGGACCAAAGGCCCTTACAGCGTAAGCGTGTCTGTGCAGTTTCGCGCACGGGCGTTGCCCTGGCAGGGCTTCTCTGTACGTGCTTTTCGTGCGGTGCGTGTGTTTTCCATCCTTTGGGGTTCACTCGCTATTACTTCGCAGCGTGTGTTGGCTACGCGTTCTTCTACATGCAAGGCAGACGGTGAGTGGTACCCCGCTTCCCCCCAGGCCCGATCGCGTGTAGAAACACCCGCAGGCCCCTGAAATACACGCACCCCGCTCCCCAAGGCCCCATCGCGTGTAGAAACACCCGCAGGCCCCTGAAATACACGCACCCCGCTCCCCCAGGCCCCATCGCTTGTGAAACCACCCGCAGGCCCCTGAAATACACGCACCCCGCTCCCCCAGGCCCCATCGCGTGTGAAACCACCCGCAGGCCCCTGAAATACACGCACCCCGCTCCCCCAGGCCCCATCGCGTGTGAAACCACCCACAGGCCCCTGGAATACACGCACCCCGCTCCCCCAGGCCCCATCGCGTGTGAAACCACCCACAGGCCCCTGGAATACACGCACCCCGCTCCCCCAGGCCCCATCGCGTGTGATACTTCTTGCGCACCCCTGATATACACGCACCCAGCCAGAACGCGTGTGAAACTTCTTGCGCACCCCTGATATACACGCACCCAGCCAAAACGCGTGTGAAACTTCTCGCGCACCCCTGATATACACGCACCCAGCCAAAACGCGTGTGAAACTTCTTGCGCACACCTGATATACATGCACCCAGCCAAAACGCGTGTATGACTTTGCGCGCACCCCTGAAATGCACGCACACGCTCCCCAGGCACAATCGCTGAGCTGTGTATACGGTAAGCGCACATTTTGGCGCACATGTATTGGGACGCTACCGCCTGCTTTCTGTGGCGTACGGGTATGGGCCTGTGCGCGTCTTTGGCCGTGCGCTGTTTTACCCGATTCGATTCCATGAATGCCTGTTGTAGGCGAGCGTCTGGGCGTTCCGCGCACTTGCCTCCTGGACCTCCCCTGTGACGCCCACATTTTCACGAGTTGTTCCCCATTCTGCGTGTGACGCCCCGTGTTACGCCTACTTTTGTTCTGTGCGCCGCGCTATGTGCGAATTCGCTGTGGCTTTATCGAATGGCGTTCGTTGACCTGTGCGCCAGCGTGCGCCGCGCACTTTCTCAGCGCACATCCCACATTTCGCGCTTGCCCGTGCTTCCATGAATGGATGTGCACTGTTTTCTGTGCGATTTTCTGCGATTTTTTCTGTGCCACTGCGAATCGCACGTTTTCGCACGCGTGCGCCGGTTTTTCCGTGCACATTATTTCCATGAATCGGCCTGTATGTGTAATTAGAGGAGTCATCCCAAGGCCCAATTGACCTTTCCAACACTTGAATGTCGATTATGTCAATATGATGTGTGGGATATATTGACCAATTCAAGGGCATTTCCCCACATTACTAAGCTGCAGTTGCGCAGAAACGACCACAAAAGGGTTGCGCTGGGTCCTGTGAGCGCCATGGCTTAAAACTGCAGTTTGCAACAACAACAAAAATGGCTGCACCGTCCTGCCAAGCACACATCGGGAAGAATGGTACCAGGGGGCACATTGAAGGAGATTGCCAGTGTGTTCCGACATAAATAAAAGGAAGAAAGTGGAAAAAGCAGCATTGCTTTGCAGCCAGAGCCAAAATATCCATTGAAAAGAAACCCCTTTTCACCTTTAAAAAATGCATTTTGGCGCTAATCCTCCTCGTTCATTAAAGCCACTGTGATTAATAAGTCCTAGCAAGCCTTATGTGTTTCAAAGTGCCTCAGAAAAACCAGGCATGATTCGGAATTGACAAGCCCAGGCAAACCAACTATAAACAAAATCAACCAGGAACCTTACTTTTACTCACACAGGAAACGCAGTCATTTGCTGTGCAAAAGTATCCAAAACTCAGCTGTTCACCAAGAGACTTTAACTCTCTGAGCCAGCTCAGTGTCAATGTATCTATGCTTCAGATAAAACTCCTGCATTCAAGGAAATGACTATAGCTGCAAAGACACTGTGGGCATCTGAGGGAGCTGCCAAACCAAATTTAAAGGAAGAAATGCTAGAAGTTTTCAAAACGTGTAAAAATGGGCTTTGCTGACTGAAGAAAAAAATGGCCTATTTAAAAAGTAAACTATTGAAGGAAAGCCTGCCATTACCTAGAAATTTGAAGGGGTTTGTGGCTCTTGATAATACACACATAAGCTATTTTTTTTATTCCACAGGTGTGTTTTAATTCAAGACTCAAAATAAGAAAATAAAGATTAAAACACATGGGCTGAGTTTTCAAGCTCCAAAAAAAAAAACAGTTATTCAAATTCCAGCCCTGAAACTTCCCCCTAGGAAGGGACGCACACCAAAAAATTCAAGGACACAAAAGGAATAAATGGCAGCTTGAAAAACTTTCAATGGGCCAGGACAAAGAAAGTTCACATGCTTGTCAAACATTTGTCTGTGCTTCAGGCTGGAACAATAGAAGTTCTGGGACACTAACCTGTCAAGTGAAGGGGCAATAGAACCTTCAATTAAGCTGACAAACCCCCACCTTGCTTTGAAGGAAATGACAATTGGGGCAGCTGAAATGGTCCAGGGCAAGACAAAGGACTGCCATTTGCTTCTAAAGATTATTTCAGAAATAAACTTTAAAGACTTTTATCTCTGCAGCAGGACTTTGGAAAAATGTAAATATTTCACTGTTTAGAAGTAATTTTATGGCCTTTCTTTTAAGACATCATAGGTTTCATTGATGCATAGGGAACAGAAGTAACAAAATATTCCAGATTACCAGAAAAGTATAACTGTCCCAAATGTAAATTTTATAATTACATACCTTATGATCAACCCCACATATGTATAAAGTTATGGAATTTTAGGCCAAACTTTTCATGCTTAAAATGATCAAAAAGTAGTAACCGTCCAAAATAATGTCTCAGAGATTGCAGGATTGGACGGCTGTCCTTTACATAAAATATGTGACCTTATTATGCAATTTATTAAGGTGCCACCATTGCACAAACGTGCAAATACTGATATTACAGTTTTTGGCAAAAATGTCTGTAGGAAGTCTTTTTCCATCATAAAATACAACCTCAAAAACTGGGTACAACCCAGGGGAGGCAACCAACATTGATTGCCCAATCCATTCGTTTAAAGGCGTGCTTAGATAAGCCATCCCAGCAATAAAGTCAATGATGTCACTATGCTCTATATAGACTGTCCCTGACAGGACTCCAGACACACTATCATCTTCCTGATTTCCTGTGCGGCGTCCTGTTCCTTTTTCCTTTATCTTGCACTGATCCAGATTCCAGATCCAACTACCAGGCCAAGCATTGCTAACCCTTCGAGCAAGGCCTCAATTCTAAAATCCCAATACCCAAAGGGAGAATCAGTGGTATTTTTGCAGGAAGCCTCATAAAACCAGCCTGGCTTGCGGCCCACCAATTGCTGCCCAATAACTGCATCGAGAGGTACCTGTGCCATCCTATGACCAGAACTATCATTTGGTATCCAGTCCCTGCCCAGCTGATCCTGTCCCGCTGATTTTCTCCAGATGTCCTTTGTTAGACCATGTGGTGACCAGAACGCTGACGGTCCAAAAATCCTAAACTAAAGTGGACTGTGAGTATCAATAAAAACCCACCTAAACCCATATCCTATCTTGTCTTTGTCTTCATCCCACTCTCTAAGTCACCCTATCCTTATCCTGATACCTTGTTCGAACTGTCACAATCATTCTTGCAACCTTGCCCTTGATTTCTAGTGCTAGAGCCATCTCCTTAGTAATTTTGTCTTGTGAAATCCTAAGCTATTAATCCTATTTTGAGTGATCGGACTGGTTCCACCAGGGCGGTCGCTGAGGCGAGAGGGTTGAACTTGCGAATCAACCATCTTAAGTGGCTTAGCCTGAATACTCTAGTGTAGAATAAAACTAATCTTGCCCCAACTGATTTTCTTTCCTTTTTCGCGCCTTCATTTACTCAAAGTGCACCTTTCTAGATCTTGCATAACTCACTCAATTTACCAACTAGAGACTTCTATAATATACCTGTGATATATATCTATCTCCCTACCTAAAAATATTTCACCCATTTTTCAAAGAAACCGTTTTAGTAATTTTACACGGAAAACGAAATATTTGCAAAGTTTCCAATGTGTCATTTTGATTGCAAACTGTCTTACATCTTCCACTCATTTATCAAACTGTGTGCTCTTGATAATTAATTGCTTGTCATTGTTTGTACCTTTACATTGTTGCTTTAGTGAAGAATTGTATCTGCTTCGAGGTTTTTACACACATTCATTATTTTATTCATCCATTTCAGAGTGTCATTTTTAACATTGCAAGGGTTTCAAATCCGTTTTTCACTCTTATTTGAGGATGGACGGTCAGATTTGAATTTGGTTTTTAGCTTCTTATTCCTGATTACCTGCTGTTTCTTCATATCCATTCAGATTATTTGTGAGTTGAAGGAACATTGCAGGGGGAAATCCTAACTTGAGTGCTATCTTTCCAAAAATTAAAAAGTGCTTTTATTCCCTGGTGTTTTATATAGGTGTCAATAGAAGGTTAAACTAAGGGCATTGCTTACATTCCTATTGTTGTTATCACCCCATTTGTGATTACTGCCCCATATTAAAAATTCTATGATTTCTTTTGAATTTTAAAATAAATAAATAAATATTGTATTTTACCAACCAGCCTGGTTCATGGTCCATTGTGACCCAGGGTATTTGAAAAGGGTGTGTGATATGAGTGGTGTACCATCTTAATATTGAATCTAATAAAAAAAAAAAAAAGCATTTTAGTTGTGTGATGCATTCTAGGCTGAGATCAAGGTGTGTGTGTCGCCCGATTGAAAGCCTTAACAGATTCCAGTATGTAATGGTCCAGGTACCTAATTGTTGTGTTGTGTCCATTTTCTAGATGGATAGAAGCAGGTCCATGTATACACCCAGACTCTACTTGTGCGGCCACATTTCTGGTGAGGGAGGTATTTCCCAGATGGGGAATATGTGAGGTCATGAGGTGAGACAATGGACCTCACTTTTTTAATGGAGTATTTGTACAGATTTGCTTGTTGCTTGGTATAAAGCACAAGTTTTCTTTGGCGTATCATCTCCAAGGAAATGGAATATGCGAGAAGCTCCACAGCTTGTTAAAGGAAAGAAAAGCCAAGTTGAAGCTTACTCTAAAGAAGGGATGGCTACACTTCTTTCCACTGGCACTGTATACGCTCAGAAACCAGCCTGGTCATGCCGCATGAAATCGTGACAGGCAGAAGGATGCACACGCCACTAACACCCTGAGATAGAACTAGATGTGATGCTCAGACAACAGGGGAAGTGTTAGGATCAGAAATGCAAAATTACTTGAATTGCATGGCATCTTGTCTTACTGTAATTCAGGACAGCTGCAGCGACGACAAAAAGGGTGCAGGGCAGCACAGTACACAGAAGGAGATACTACAATACACCAAGTTCAGGGTTTACGTATTCCACAACTGTTCCCTGGGGACACAGTCCTGGTGAGAAACCACACGAGAAAAAAGTGGGACGAGCCAAAGTTCAACAGTCCCTTCACAGTGAAAGACATCACTCCCTCTTCAGTCAAGTTACAGGGAAGAAGAGCCTGGATCTTCTTGCGTGACATCAAACCATACAACGGTGAAGACCCTCTGCCCTCACCAAAACGCGTAGAGACTACAGACGACGGGGAAGAACAACAGCACGTACAGACAAGATCCATGACGATGAAGAAGGACGCATGACCAGCAAAGCAAAGGCAAAGAATTTTTGTGCAAAGTTGCGGCTTAATTTTGGACATTTCCTCTGAACAAAATAAGGGGATGAGGACATACACAAGGACACTCTGTGCATCCTAGCTGCATGTTGAAGAAGAAAATGACACGTATAAGCCACAGTCTGTTGACTTTGAAGTTTGGACTGAGGCACACTTAAGCCTTGATAAGAAAAGATATGCCAAATGTTGATCGAGGACACATAAATTGGAAGAAAATTCAGTATCCATACTCTTTCAACACAGAGACTTTATTCAGACTCGCCTATGGTGTCGCACAGTAGTGACATCACTAAAGACGTCTTAATCTATTTTGAGTTAGTATTGAGATTGTACCCAACCTTAGTGGGAAGGCTCACTAGCATCACCGAATTACTTAAAGATCCTGAAAACGAAAAGACAATAAGGAGGCAGCTCACTGTGATTGCCGAGCAGTTCCTTTTGCTTCTGGAATACAGGGAGGACAAGACAAATGTCCCTGTCACCAAAAGATAGTAGATTAGCAAGTAATGTATTTTCCGCCTGATTGTGGACTTCCCAGAGCTTGTGGGGATACCTGCCAGGGTTGACATTCTCACTTTCATCAGAGACTCAGCAAACTCTACACAGATGAGCATGCTCCTGCATCGTATTTTGATGCAGGTCGAACTTCCTAATCATCATCAGAATTTCCAGAGAAGATTGTAAACTTTTTATCGAGGGACAGATCGAGAAGTGTTGCCAGAGAACTTTACTCCTGTTTATGCTGACAACCCGATGACATGTCTTCTGGACTGAAACAGATAAGAGGAATTGACTGGGAGCTTGTTTATTTTGAACACGCACATTAAAAACTTGCTGAACTCATTACTTTATTTGACATTTTCGTTTACAGAAAAGAGAACTGTTTCCAGAGAAAAGAGACAATCTATTATTCAGGCAAAGAAGGACAATCATTTCGGTATCTGCAACCTACGAGCAGAGACAGCAGAATCCAGATATAATGATATTATCTAGAATGTATTAAAGAGTTAGCTTTATTTCCTTAGATGATCGAGATGGGCAACCAAAATAGTAATTTTGTCATCCCTCAGGAGGAGATGCGCTCTTATTGCCCCGGAGTGTTGTAGATTAACCTATGGAGGAATCATGTACCCATGCATTGGGCCTCATTACGACCTGGGTGCTAACCATGGTGCTATTAGCACCATGGTTGACGGCAGTACCTTACCGATCTCGCCATGGTGAATGGCGGAATTACCACCCCATTCCAAGGTTGGCGGGGTGGTAATTCCCCATTCACCATTGACCCTTCCCCATTCCCATTTTTGCCCCATAGGGCTCAATGGAAATGGGGAAGGCAGTAATTACGGTACCGCAAATTGCGGTACCGTAATTACCTCCAAGGTCCCTTTGCGGGTCCCGTCCTTCACGGCGGGTAAACCAGCCGTTAAGGGAGGACCCGCAAAGGGACCTCGGAATTGGGCGGTAAGGGATTACCGCACCAGTGCCCTTACCGGTACCGGTAATCCCTTACCGCCCGGGTCGTAAGAGGCCCATTGTATTCATCATTGTTTTACTATCACTGACGATTCAAACTGAATTTTTTATTGGCGCACAAAGTGTTCCAATCCCAGTGTACCCACCTAATGTTGTAAGCTTGAAAGCCACAAAGGTGCCCAGACCTTACATAGTCATTGCAGTCCCCAGTAGGTCAGACAGAGGAATGAGTGAACTTGAGATGGATGTGATTAGCAAAGACACACATACACCTTTGGTAACAAGCAAGTTGAAAAGCCAGAGACAGGGTCGGCAGAGCAAGCATGAGAAAAGGTTAATGAAAGACACACACACGCAAACAATGAGTGCACATACACCAGGTCTAGTGTCAATAACTGCAGAACCAGAGTCCAAAGAATGGGAGAAGTTTGGACAACCTACAGTGAGAAGCTCCACACCAAGAGAAGTCAAAAGGCAAATGGAAAAAACAGAACTTTTAAAGAGAGAAGAGGAGTTTGAGAATAAACACAGACAGCATTGACAAGCACCCCCAATCCAGCAATGAAAGGGGCAAGTGCAAGTCCTACAAAACTGTCACGTGCAGAGATGATAACAAAATCAATATGGCCGTTCATAGCCAGACCCCTGAAAAGACAAGAGGTCAAGGAAAGAATTACCAGACTTTCTCCTTTTCAAATGGTACAGATGAAAATACTTGGACCATGGATGGAGATACCTGAGAATCCTCCAGCGAGAAGAAGCTATATGGATGCTATTAAGGATATGATGATAGCAACTACATTGAAAACTTGAGAATCAGGAGAAGCACACAAGAAGACAACAACAAACTAAATGACTACCTGGACAGCGGAGCACACTTGGGAAATAACATCTGGTACCAACATATGAAAGAAGTTGGACAACGAAATTCCGAGGAAGAATGCTTTGTTTGTGCACTCTTACCTTACAGCATGGGGAAGCCAAAGATCTCCGTAGCTGTGGAAATTGATGTCCAGACAGCCCACTGTCTATCACATACAGCAATGTGAAATTCAGAGCCCAATTCATGGGAAATGATGCGTCACTCAAATGAGCAACTGAAGCAACTGATCCATATGAAGACGGTTATGTCCAGGACCTAAAGACAAGAAACAATGGGAGAAAAAGAACATTGTGATCAGATATGAGAAGCCTGGAGTTAAGGGAGCAGAGATCAGAAGAGAGGCAAACCAAAAACTGAACGTTCAAGGGAAAACTCCAGAAGAAGCTCAGAGTTGGAAGAACTGAGGCCAAATGCAAATTTGGGGAACAGTGCTTTCACCAGATGGATGAGAAAAAGGACTATTGATCTGCAGAGCATGGATGGTCATCGATCGTTAACAGGGTACTATTGACATAGAACAGAATGGATGCAAGCCATTATGGCCAAAGCTTGCAAAACAGCTAAGATGGGTCGAGGACAGAGGAGGACCATTGCAGATAGTACCATTGGAGAGCCCGAAATTCTGCTTCAGAAATAAAGGTACAAGAAAAATGGGAGAAAATCAGAATTGTGGCCGAGTTTTTGATGCTCCAGGAATGGTACATGGTACTGCAGTGATCATGAATCATTATTGGGCATGTGGATCCAAAGCATATATCAGATTGCCGAAAAATTGGGGAGATATATGCACACTGGTGAATGTCCATGTTCCATGGTTGGTGATTCCAAAAAGTGATTTGAATATTGACAGTTTCCCGAAAGCAGAAGCTCACCTAAGAAAGAAGAGATCTGTGGAACTGATGAGCCGAATGAAGAGAGAGAATTACTTTTATGCTAAATCAGAAGATGCTTTTCATGCAATCCCGTCTGAACACAGGTTGTTCAACCTAACCTCATCAGTGCGCATGCAATTCTGATGCCAAGAGTTCAGGTTGGAGCAAATACTTAATGGTTGCAGATAACCAGATGGGAGTTACTGCAGTCCATCAAAACAACCATAAAAGGATTCAATGCAATCAAGGAAGAGTTAAGGGTGATTCATCTAATGACTCTCCAGATCAGATATGTCCTTGACATGATCACAGCTATCAATGGAGGTGTTTGTGCAAAAATCAGAGAATCATGTTGCACATTTAGACCATCTCACGATGACGAAAATGGAACCTTAACAGAAGCCATAGGTATGCTGACGAAACTACAAAATCAGATGATTAATGAAGCTGACGAAGTTGACGATGACAGCTGGTTTGGATCTCTATTTTCATGGGTTCCGCAATGGATGGCAGATGCATTCAAATTCCTAGGAGCCCTGCTGGCGATGATATTGCTCGGATTCTGTCTTATCAAGATAATAATATATCAGTGCCAGAAAACTGCAAAAAAGGCCATAGGAATGAAGATCATAATTGATGTCGAGACAAGATGGAAGCCTAAGGACCTGATTTGTGAAAGCCAGCATTTATGCACCAGGAGGAACATAGTTTTGATATCCAAGGAAACATATACATTATGAGGAAAGATGGATCTATTGTAGTCCAAGTGGACAATGTCAACTAATGACTTGGAACATAGATGAGCACGTAAGAGCAACAGGATGTTTGAAGGGAGTAATAAAGGTATGGACCCCAAAGAGATATTTCCTCAGACCTCTTTGTATGGACCCAGAGGATATAGAAAAAAGGGGGCTAGTTGCCTTCTTTTTTGTTAAGGAGGGGCTTGACTCAAAAAGGCGTTAAATACAGGGAGAAGAGAGAGTCATAAGCTACTCCTATTACACCATTTAGGCTAGTTTAGGATTGAATTACAAATTGTACCGTGACCAAGCCCCGCCTAGAATACCCAAGAAACCTATTTACCAGGAAGGCATGCACTTTGCAAGTTTGCTGGTAAAGGTCGCTGTTACTGCTACAGGACGCTTCCCATTGCTCAATTAAGTGTGTTTCCGTGGATCGAATTACAATGGCATAGGCAAAGTTTCTAACCTGAATAAACATCCAAGTACACGGCAATTGTACCTGTGTGATAAAACAATTAAAAAAAACATTTCCATCTTGGACCGCATACCATCAACCAAGATTACCTCCATGGATACCAGACCAATCTAATTATCTTCCTGAATTCAATTCAACCGTTGACAGAACATAGGCGTTCCCAAACACGTCCTGATGAAAGTTCGGACCCTTCATCTGTGAACATTTCTACTCAGTGAAGGTTGAATACCCGCCGAACCAGAAACACCCATAACAATGTGTCGACCACTATGACATACTACCAATCTGATTGTAGTATTTGAAATCCACAATACATGTTACTAACCCTCACCTACCAAACTGTGATGTAACAACAGTTTTGTACTCATTTCCATTTTTTGTGTTTTTCTGTTACAAGCCAAACGAGGCTTGCATGTGATCTTTCGTTTCAAATTATGTATTCTTTACTATGAATTCTATATTCTATATGTATGTCTGAAATAAACAAAAATGTCTATCCTCTCCCATTTTTGGTGACTTTTGATAGCTAGCATTTAAAAACTAGCTTCCTGTCTTTTGAAAACCTACCACAGCCTAAACGGTGTAATAGGGGTAGCTTATGACTCTCTCTTCTCCCTGGACCCTGAGGATGACGTAAAGGTGGATACAAAGGAAAAGGTGTAAGTGGTCAATGAATCGATGAGAGGGGGGAGTGTAGAGGAGGTGCCAAACTCGGTACGCACTCCAACTGCCCATTTTGATGTACCAGGAATGTTCATGCCGTAATATGTGATGTATGATGAACAAATAAACCACTAGAGAGCTGCAGTGGGGCTCTGTCCTGTACCTATCAGAATAACAGCACCTATTAAAGTACTGACACCTAAGAAAACCTGGACAGTAAGGTACCCATTGAGAAAACCATATCGACAAATGGGACAGAATGATGATCGCCAGAATGTAATACCTGAAGAAGCTAAGAAGATGCTGAAGGAAGACGAATGATGACGTCATAAGAACCCACACTGACTCACATATAGAAAATATAACGACCTGAGAATGATGACAAACAAGACGAAACACCATGGATATGTGACATCCTAAGCCTAAAGTGAAACAATTGATGTCAAGATGTCAGAAACGTATGCCATATGCGCGATTAATATATTCAGTTATTTTAAATGTGCACATATGCAAAGTAGCCGCAAGAAGCACAGAAATCTTGAGGCTTGCTTATGCTTAGTAGTAAGATAGATTGCGGTAAGCACCACCTATACATATATCTACCTCAAGGAGCACTTTATATAAGTATACTTCCACTATGCACAAGAGTAGAATCAACCAAAGGTTACTAAAGGTCTCAAGAGGAGAGTTTTTCAGCAAACAAATCGAGAATTAAAGACGGAGAGAAACTAAGACGAGGGTAACCATACCAAGAATCCAGAACAGGACTGCAAAACTTGTCTTTGGCCTCAAGCTCTGGGATCATATCACTCCAGCTCTGAAATCTCTCCATTTGCTCCCAGTGGATGCAAGGATTAAATTAAAAACCCTTTGCATTGTCCACAAGGCTTTCTGGGGCCTGAGTCCAAAATACCTTCAGCTATCCCTCTGTAAATATCTCCCCTCTTGAGCTCTTCATTCCTCTAACTCTAACTCCCTCAGGGTCCGTCATTTTTCAAAGAAACAAGCTGAGGGTAGATCTCTGTCTTTGGCTGGGGCCTCCCTCTGGAATAGCCTCCCTGCCACTCTAAAACATGAGAAGAACCATATCTGGTTCCGGAAGCACCTCAAGACCTTCCTCGTTGCTTCTGCCTTCACTCCCCATCGCCCCTGCTGATCTGCTCTCTCTTGGCACTGTGCACCTGGCCACACTCTGTCCCCTGGGCCCAGGTACCTGCTCACCCTGCCACCCTCCTGCACTGCCACCTGGCCACTCCTTGAAATGGGGCCTGTATCTGTACCCATTCAGTCCCCCAGCCTCCCCCGCATTTTCTTCATTTTCTGAACTTATTTAGACTTACCCAGTCTGCTGCCGTAAACACTGCACTTGTCACTTGCTGGCTGCACTAGCACTGTTTATTGCCTCTATTATCTATTTATTTGTATTTATTATTATTTATCTTTTCTCCTCTGCTCCGCACTCTCCTCTCTCCCCCGTCCTTCACTTTCACCCCTTTCCCTTTTCCCATGCACTTGTGCATTCTCAAAGTCACTGGGTCTAGTATGATCATTGATGTGTTCTCCCCTGTTCCCCTCCCTGTTTCCCTCCCTTGCCTTGTTGCACTCTGAAACAATTGTTTATGAGCGATACAAATAAAATATCACATCATAAATCATATGTAGGTTGTATTGGCTGAAATTGCCCAACAGTGGATACAATTAATGAGAAGAAAAACAGAGTATCGTGTTCAGAAAGGTCAAGATATGCCACAGATGGCAGATTACTGGCAGAATTAAATCAAATACACACAATTGCATGAAGAATAAGACCATTTCACAGTGTCGAATCACATGACCAAGCAAGCAGAAGGGATGAAACTTTCACACCTATGCATGGACCTTAGCCATGCACAGACGCCTTAACTGTCACAGACCAAGAAGCAGACTCGAGGCCAACCACAAAGAAATCATTGACACATGACCACTGAAGTGATGATTGATTGTAGCAATAATTGAAGGGAAGCTGGGGGTGCAGACAAACTCCCTGCACGCTGCTAAGCAAGTGGAAAGGTAAGAGTGGGGTTGATGCCAACCCAATCATAGTGGACCATGTAATCTAGGGTCCTATAGTTAGTAGAACCAATGAGACGTTGTACGTTTAGTGATGTTTAAAGTAGCCATTTTGAAGGAAGGGCTTAGTTGCCCCACCTGACATTGTTTATCCAATTCCCTCTCCCTATTACCATATACAGATATAGTGCCTATATTAAAGTTACCTTCCTAGAACCAATCAAGTTGCATGCTAAATTTTGAGGGTAACACGTCAGTGGTGACAAGTTTTTGGTATAAATACTATGTTTTTTTCTGAAATTAGTTGGAGTTGAAGTGAGAAGGAAGATCGAGCGATTGCTGATATTCATGAACTCCCTGTTTTTTGTACTTGTCATTAAACGGACTCCCTTTGCCAAACTATTGAGTTGTCATTATTGATTTGATGCAAGAGTATTAATTTGCATCCCCATTTATCTCAAGGGTGCTGCTACTCATCTTAAATTGCTGTTTGGAAACCCCCAGTTCTATGGGCCAGCTGGGGTCCCTAATGCACAAGAGTGTGGGAGCAGTGGACTGGGTGCAAGGGATGACACTGTCTAAAAAAATAAAAAAACTGGTAGAATTCATGATGACCGAAGTGAACAAACACAATGTAGACTTTTTAATAGCAGTATCTGAAAACACATACAACCCATACACGTAAGGTATTATGCTTTTATGCCTTCATTTTGTGCCCTAGCCATGCTTAGGAGAGGCAGAATGCAGACTTTGCATTTCTGTTGTGCTTTCCTTCTCTGTCTTGGAAAGGCCCAACATTTTACCATATAAGTATTTAAAACTACCAACAAGTACCAGTTCGACAGACATGATAACACTGTCATCAATTGTTGAAAATCAATGATCCTGTAGGTCGCTGTTCAATTTGTGTATGGGTTGGTGTGCTTTGCACACTGAAGTAAACTGCACTGAGAATGGACGTGTGTGGGTGGCTGACATACCCCGAAGAAAACAATAGGGGGATGCAAGAGTTGGTGTGCTGCTGCATACTGGGACCTGTAGGGGTATTTTGTGGACCCCAGAGACAAAAAACTACCTGATGTTATTCTTAGATCGGGATCATGAGCGACAAGCTAATTCAAATGGACCTGGTACCCACTAGGACCCAATTTTTCTACTTTAGTGGTATTACTTTAGTTGTATATTATTGGTGGTAGAAACTCAGCACAGATTTACCAGGTCACGGGAAGACTGTAATCTGGGGAATCAGCTTTTTATGATTTATTCCCAATTCACAGTGTTTTGGTGAATCATGTTTTTTACCTTCTGTGGTAGTATGATTACCTCCTTAGTTTTGTACCTGTCTATATTCCATCACTAGTAACTAGAACACCAATACACAGCCATGGACATTCTTTTCATTTCGTAAAATGCTTTATATATTGTCTGCACGACCAGAACAAAACGCACACAGGAAAACATGACATGCCATCATTGTACATGAAGCATTGTAGGTGAGACCAATCTGGCCAGTGAAAATACTGCTGTTCTCCCCTTCTTCTGAACTTGGCAGAATACACATATTTTATATCTGAACCTTACGATAGCTACTGCTCTTAGCAGCTTATCTCTTTTCACAGAAAGTTAATCTGGCAATGGAAAATGCAGAATATGAAACAGCTTCCCTGAATACTATTTTACCCTTTATGAATGATCAGTGTAATTTCTGGCAGTAGCATACACACTCCCCTCACTCAGAACTGGATGCTCACCTAGAAATGTCTGAATAGTTTGCCAAACCATTCAAGCACAGGTTCTGTGTGCCCTGCGTCACAGTTTGGCTGTCTCTCCCTCAACACAACATCCTTTTCAGCTTCGGGAAAGGCCTTAGTTACAAGCAGCTTAGTCTGCGCTTGGACACGGAAAACCCCTTTCTCCTCCATGATCTTCTCTCCCTTTTTGTAGGAAAGGACCAGCAAACAGCCAACCAGACACAGTTATCAAAGGTAGCCAGATTCTCATAGAGACTGCCCTACTCCCTCTCTCTGCACTTCCCTTTTTAAGGGCTCTCTCCTAAACCTTCCCCTTATCGTAAGTTCCCATATGGAAAGTGTAAGAACTGCCTCTCCCTGACTGTGATGTCACTTGCCACTCAGATACACCCTCTGGATAGTCAAACCTCCTTTAAGCTTCCAGAGTACAACCACATGTCTCTTTTCACCTTTTCACAGAGATTCAGGGCAGCAAATAGATGCAAAAAGTGATGTTTCTCTATGCTGGTTTCCTGAAGCAGAACATCAACAATTGAGCTGCTTTGAGCAATGTGGCTTTTCTCATTCCACATCTTCATTGCAGAAGCATCTTTTGTACATTTATTTTCCAAGCAACATCGCAGAGCCTGTTCTTATAATCTTGTTCAATGGGCCAATTGTACCCCTGATCTGTACAAATGTGGACTGAATATTAGCATGGGATTAGATATTAGTAGGTTAGGGTTAATTATTGTTAATCCTATGCTTCATTGCCACTGAGACCATGCTATAAAATGGTGTGGTGCACTATGCTATGGTATGACTACCATGCAAAACTAGGTTTAAATGAACTCACACAATACTGACTTGCTCCAGATGCACATCAGATTCTCACCAGAATCTCACCTCATGCTATTAGAGTCTGAGTTTGCTAAAATTCTGCCCCACCTGAAATTCAGAGCCCCATTTTCCCTACAGCCCTTCTGTGCTCTCCCCACTAGTCACCCCACCAATGTCATTGTGCAGTTCATTGCAGTGCATTGTGGTGCAAATATCTCAGAAACCGCGCATCCCAGGGTCTTGAAACATGTTTTTTAGGTCCTTTGTATTACTTGTGTCGAGACCAGTCCTTCTATGACCACATTGATGTTTTGCTGATTTCAGGCAACCGTCTCATGTGTGAAGGTGCTGAAATCCAGGGAAAGGTGTAAGGTGTCCAAATGTCATGTAGCCAGTAATGTCCGTAGGGTCTTAACCGGTAATTATGCAAAATGTGGTGAGATTGGTGAACTAATTGGTGAAATGATATCAGCAGTATTTCTCAGTTTCCAGGAAAATGATTCCTAGTTTGAATTTCTAGTAATTTGTATGAGCAGGGTATGTATGATGTGTGTTTGTTGTACTTTCTTTGTAATTTAAATTTTTATTTTCACAGTAAGCAAACATAAATAAATGAACAGCAGTCCATGAAATTCACACATATCAACCAAGTGAAAGCAAAGTAATCAATTCGCCATAAACAATCCAAACATATAAACATCAAAAATAGAACAAGAAGGAAGAAAGGAAAAGAAGAAAAAGAAAAAGAAAAGGAAGAAAGAGAATAAGAGCGTAGGAGTAGAAGACATAAACCAAAAATTTCAATGCAAAATACTATACCTCAGACAAAAGGGCATTACAAAAACCATCACACAAACTATAGGTATTATACAGATTATGAGTGTTCAAGGGTAAGTACATAATACCCCAGATCAAAGATCAGGTTTATCCATATGCATCAAGAAAGCAGCTCCAAATGTCCCAAAATCTTTCAATGTCACCAGTGAGTTTGTAAATGGCTTTTTCATATGTTGAAACAGTAAGTAGCTCCTCCACTCAGTCATCAATGTTAAATGAAGTACTTGATTTCCATGACCTCAATATGAATTTTTTAGCAACCATGCATGCACGAAGCAACCAAACTCTCTTACCAAAGTCAATTTCCTCCAGAGAAGAGTCATCACCCAAAATCAGTAATGAAGCATTCATGGGGATTGTGACATCTAAGACCAGACTCAACCTCTCCCGAACCTTATCCCAGAATTGCATCGTCTTGGGACAGGACCAAATCAAATGACTCAGAGATCCTCTCGAACATTTACACTTCCAGCAAAGATTGTTGTCTAAAAGTCTTCTCCTGAATAGTTTCTCCGGCGTCCAATAGGCCCTGAACAACAACTTAGTTTGAGAAGCTCTGAGGGACCAATCCAAACTTACCAAACGAGTGTTTTCACAGAACCTCCGCCAACATCTGAAGTTAACATCTTCCCCCAATTCCTCCGCCCAAATTGCAGGCAATCTCGGATCACCCTTCCGAGTAGCTTTTATAATTCCATACATGGTAGAAGCAGGGTGTGAGGCACTCAAGCATACAGATAGAGCTGTCCAAGCAGGACTTTGACCAGTCAATCGTGACATCTCAACACAAGCTGAAATAATAATCTTCAGTTTCCTATATTCAGCAAACGAGCATTCTGACATGTCATACACCTGGCCAAGCTGAGCGTACGTCAACCAGTTGTCCCCCTCAAACAAATCTCCAATATATTTGATGCCAGCCACAAACCATTCCACCCAAAACAGAGGTTTACCCTGATATTTCAAGGCTGGATTATTCCATATGGAGGCATCTGGGTGTAAATATGGGTCAGCACTCACACGATTCGAGAGCTCACACCAGCAGTCTCGCAAGAATGAAGTAAGAGAGCTGACTTTTTTTGATTTGTTCTTCTGAGTAGTCAGCAACGCTTTCGGGTCCAATTGGGAAACAGCACTGCATTCCCAGGATAAGAGGTCAGAATGTTCAGACTGTACATCTCCAGAGTCAATAACTCTGCACAAATGACGAGTGGAAAACGACAAATGGTAGTCTGAGAAATTAGGCAAGTTCAAATTTGTTGTACTTTCTAATTGGTCGATGGTGCTACACCTCCCTCATTGTAGCCGCAGGTATATTAGAGCTAGTGACACATTGTGCATTTGTGCTTGTGTGGTAGCCGCGACTACCCAACATTTTGGGTGAGGTGGCATCTTATACGTATTGAGTGTTTTGTGGGATTATAAGAGACCTACGGGAGTGGAGGAGGACTATGAGGAGTGGAGGGGGGCTGGTAGGTATGTTGGGGACAGTTTTTGGAGTTTGTTGCAGTGGAAATGCAATTTTGAATTCAAAGTTTTTGTGAATAGCCACAGCTACTAGCAGGTGTTTAGGAAGGGCTCTTGTATAGGCATGTCTATATAAAGCAAGTGCGTAGGAGCGTCAATACTACCCTGTGTGTCAGTCATTATGGATGGAACCGCAGGTATATTTAAAGCCACTTATATAACTATAAATATACATTTTCTGTGAAATAATCATATGTTCATATTTGTGTGTGTTATTTTATGTGCTGAGTGGTTCACTTATTTGAGTTGATAGTTTGAAAGCCAATTTAGTCTGATGTGGGGCTTGCAGAAAAATGTTTGTGTAGCCGTGGGTACAAATCAAGATCCATATCTACATCGAATAGCCGCGGCTATGAAAGATGCTAGGTAGATTTGTATCAGTTTAATTGTTTGTTATTGGTTTTTGTTACTTTTGCATTTGTTTAGGGCTTAGTGATAGGTTGTGCTGAAAATGTGTCAGCCATCTTAGTAGTTTTATTGGTGTATAGTCCTCTGTTTTTGGTGTTTGTTTTGGAAAGTATAAAAGCCACCATTTTCTGGAGTTCTTTCCTTTGGATTCCTGAACTTTGACTATGCACATAGTGTTGCTGATGTGAAAGTAAGTGCTAGTCTGTCTTTACAAATGTTAAGGGTTATTTGCGGTGCTGTGTGTGTGCTAGTTGTAGTGACCATGACCATTGCTATCAGATAGTGTTTATTATTATTTTCTTAATTTGCTGTGTTAGAGTGGCAAGTATTTTTTACTGTATTCTTTAAGTTTGAAAAATGTGGACATGTAGACAATTGTCTCTAAGATTCTAGGCATCAATTAAAAGTATTTTTGGCAAACCCTCTTTACAAGCTAAGTCACTGAAAGGTACATTACAAGGCATATGTGCTTTGTGATTTATAATTAAACTTGAAACCCTAGGTAGCATCGCCATAATAAGGCTTTTCTGGGGCAATTTGGGATCTTCAGATGTCTTAGACATCTCAAATTGAGATGTGGTATGACAAACCCCTTTGAATGGTGTCTGCCATATATAATAAAGTAGTTGGAATCTATTCCATAATTCACACATGGAACTGTTTTTGTGAAGATGGACCTGATTCCCTGAGAATAGTGACAGAGTTGGGCACGGATATCCCAGTATTCCCAAAACAAACCAGAATCCCTCAATCCAACTCTTTACAATAATCTTTGCAATAATTGCACCTGATTCACCACCAAAAAGAAACACCCTTTTAAATATGCCCAAGTTAAGAACAAATAGGTTGAAAAGCATAGTATCCAGCATTTTAAATTTGAATTAGCCCAAGAATCAGAGAACCATATGTTAGAGTAAATGTGTTTCTCTGGTGCTAATATTTATCAATGATTTCAGAGAAAACAAAGTGATTTTCTTTCAAACTTTATCCTGGGAACTGCTTTACCATTGTCAATCAAACAATCCTTGTACATTTCCATGTACAAAGCAAGGAATAAGTATGTCCTTATTGTCTAGAATAGTCATTCATATGTGTTTTCTATGTTGCAATGTTTGTGCAATTTGGAATGAAAACATACCAAGACCACAGCAGTTGCGATTATCTTTTTGTAGACAAACTGATTGTATTTGTTTGATATATTGTGAGTGACTTCCCCAGCGCTCAACGCTAGGGGACCATCCTTACTTTCTTGATTTATTATTTTAAATAAAACAAAACATCCAGATTTAAACAGCCTATGAGGTATGAGGAGGGAAATTACATACTCTGCGGAAACAAAAATACATACAAATGCAACTTTAACAGCAAACAAAATGTTTCTATAACATGAGCATTGAGAGTGCGGACTCAAGCACAAAGGAATTGTTTAGGATTCTTAAAGAACTGGTGGACTCATGTCCTATTCCATTGCAGGTCACGAAGGATGTTAAGTGGTGTCAGACCATGCAATAGCCATGTGTAATAAACTGTTGAATATCCAAAAGGACATTTCTATTAAAACCGCTCATGAACAGGGAGACCATCTGATTACCTCAGATTGTGCCACTTGTGTGGAACACCCCAAAGTTGAGTTTCAACTCATTAGCAAGGAGCATCTCGCAAACGTTCTTAGGCAGCTAAAACCCACCAACTGCAAGGGAGATATTTGCCCTGCCCTCACTGTCAAGGAATGCAGTCCGCAATTGGTTCCAAAGATGACTACATTTATAAATGCCTCCCTTAGGGAAAGTTCTGTCCCAGCAATACTTAAACAGGCCTGATCGCCCCATTGATTAAAAAAATCTACCTTGGATGCAAAGGTGCCTGGGAACAATCGGTCAATCACTAATCTCCCTTTTCCTCAAGATTCAGGATAAAATAGCCCAACAACAAATAGAAGAGTTTTTATGTCAATTTCACATCTTGGAACATAAACAATCCATCTTCCGCTGTGCACATAGTACAGAGTCTACCCTTTTAGACCTTAACCTTTAAACATTTTTGATAAGAGTGACATAGCGCTGCTGGTTCTGTTAGATCTTTCAGCGGTGTTTGATGATGTTGATCACACCATCTTGTGGATAGACTCTGTAGCACAGCGCACTTCTCAGTGGAGGCAGCACGATGGGTACACTCATTCCTATATGAGCATAAGGCCAGAACCTTTGTTCAAGATGTTTGCGCAGAGGAGTTCCTGATATCTTGTGGGGTGCCCCAGGGATTCTGCGTGTCCCCCACTCTATTTAATATCTTGACGTGCCACTTATTTGACCATCTGGATTCTGCTGCCATTGTATATGCAAACTATGCTGACGACACGCCGTGCCTTGTGCCACTGTCAGGTGATTATGATGTTGACTCCGCCTCCTTAAATAGCACTTAAAGACTGATCCAAATGTGGATGCTGGCTAATAAGCTAGCACTAAACAACTCAAAAGAGAACTCATGGTGGTCGGTACTGGACCCCAAATTAAGAAACTAGGGCATGAATATGAGCAATTTGATGTGGCTGGGAGGCCAATTAGAACACAACCCAAATTAAAAACGTTGGGTGTTACCCTGGACAAGAACCTGACAATGAGGGCTCAGGCAAACAGCCTGATGGCAGTCACTTCATATCATCAGAAGTTACTTGCACAAATACAGCCTTTCTTGAAGGTTAACAACTGTGCCATGGTGGCACGCGCCATTATAGGATCAATACTCAACTATTGTGCCAGTCTCCTGTTGGACATTTCCAATGGGGATCTATCTCGGCTCCAAATCATCCAGAACAATGCAATGTGTATTGTAGAAGGTCTTCTCAGAACAGGTATGTGTCCGCTGCTTGCAGATCCCTACATTGGCTCCCTGTGAGGAAGCGTATTCTGTTTTGGGTACATTGCATTTCCCATCATTGCATTTATGGGCAAGGACCAGAATATTTGGCTGAACATCTTAATTGGCTGCCCGCCAGCAGAGCCCTCCGGTCTAACAACACTTGCTTGGTGGTTATCCCACGTGCTAAATTGACCTGCATTGCTTCTGGGTCTTTTCCACATGCAGCTCCTGTACTATAGAATGCTTTTCCTCCTAATTTGTGGGCATGTACGGCATATACAGAATTTAAAAGGAAACTTAAAACTAGGCTTGTCTACTGACCTACTTCTTGTCACGAGTACAATGGTCCCTGATTGACTCGATCTCTGTGTTTGAGTGTTTGTTTCTCCTCTTCTAGTGCTCCTATGCCTCTGGGCATTTGTATTGCACCTTATAAATAAATTAAATAAAAATCAAATCATTGTTGCATTGGGAAAGTATGAAATAAGTGTCATTCTTCTGGCAAAAAGAATCCTTAGAAAAATAAATATCTTCTATCTATAGATGTCTGTATAACTTTGCAAGCTTGATTCTGGGTGGGGCCTACCGAAATCATCTTCCTTCTGAGTTTCATAAATGGAAACCCATTAAATTGGGTAATGACAGCTATTAAACTGCTTAAAAGTGGGGCAGTCCAGCTATTTAAATATCTGATATTATAATTAGTATTGAAAACAATAATTATAATAGGTATCTGGTCATTGCATCGAATGTAATAGCATTGAATGCCATAGCAGAGAAAAAAAGCATCAAAAAAGCATTTAATGTTTTTTTTAAAGGTAAGGGGTTTAGTCTAATTAAAATGGGGGAGTAAGGTTAAAAAAGGGGAGTTAGGGGCGACCCCCGACTAAAAATATTTTTTTTAAAAAATGCATTCAATTCTTTTTTTGATGCTTTTTTCTCTGGTATGGTATTCGATGCTATTGCATTCGATGCAATGATTATAAACCATTATAATAATAATAATAAACCCCGATGAAAGAAAATATTTCCCGAAATAGCTTTCTTCAATACAATTGTAAAGCAAGGATATACACTTGTCTTCTCGGTAATGGACTAGATATGTTAAAGTTTCTTAAGGTGAGACAAGCATGGTGTCAAGAGAGATGACACAGACAACAGATGTGCAGTTCTAAACAAAACTTTATTAATGATCAGGATGTTGTAATGCCTAACTTGCCCCAGACTATAGTGGGATTTTCCCTAACTAAAGAAACTAAGGAAATTCTGAGTCTCCACGTCCGAAATAAAAATGTCTGTGTTAACACCTATGCTTGCCCTCACAACTATAGCTAAACATGGTCTGGGAATCTTCTCAGCAAAAATATAAGTAGTCAAAAGCTAAGGCTAAGCTACTTTCAACTTGAGTTCTTCTTGGGTTCCCTGTCCCAAGATCAATACAGTTCCAATGGAGGTTCATTTCAATAGTGTTTTGTCAAGTTTTCAAATTACCTTATCCAAGTTCGATTGTAGCACAATTCACACAAGGAGGAGATCTTGGGATTCCCCGTCCCAAAATGGTTTTCTCCAGTTGTTTGACTCACAGGGTGCCCTTCCCCAAGACATAGCTCTCACGTTGGTTTCATCTGCTGAATTTTCAAAGGGAAACACTGGGTCTGTTTTGACATACCTTCAGGTTTGGTTCACCAATTGTTTCAGAGTTTTTTCACCATTGAGTGTTTCCTGGTCTAGGCGCAGTTGTCAGACCACACAGTCCACCCATCACCGGTCACACAACCAGTAACACTATATTTTTCATTGGCTTGATTCTTGATGCTTTTAACGTTCACAATAGGAGACATTCCGGTCTAGGTGCAGTTGTCAGACTGCACGGCCCAACCATCACAGGTCATGCAACCATAAGTCTCTCTGAAGCTGTTGGTCCCCTCATAGGTTCTTCTGCCTTGTGCTTTCACTTTCCACAGTTGCATTCCTTAAAACACTCTTTAATACCAGTTCTTATCTTGTCACATACTTGTGACTCTTTCTAATGTTTGCAGTTATAATTGACAGCCACTCTTATCTTTGCACTGGTAATACTCAAAACAACTTTTCATTCCTTCACATGCCGTTAGTTCTGTTCACACTATGTTTTACTGGCAGTGTGCTGTTTGATATGTCTATTTGACTTAGAGTGTTCATTCACCATTAAGCATGTCATAATTTACTGAAATAGCAGCTTTCGTTCAGTTCGGTATTCAATAGATGTAGTATTTACTTGTGCTCATCGACCGTTACTTATTTCGGTCCTTCCGCAGCGCTCCTGTCTCTCCAGTGTCTTCTGACACTTGCTGGTTCTTCACAGCTCATCTCTGTGGCTCTGCCCAACTGCAAAAGGGACCCCCACTTTGCTGAGGTTCCAATATGAGCACTCTAGGTCCTGCAAAGTCCCTCTTGAAAGCCTCCCGGGATCTTTGCCGGTGTCTCAAATTCCTGGCCTTATCCCAACACGGCAGATTCTGTCCTCTCTCTACCTAAATGTATGATTTTGGGCTCCACCTTTTATACTCTTTACCATTATCAATAGGCTGCAGGTGAAGGGGGTTAGTTTCAATTGCCTGACATTTTATATGCCTGTTAGTGTGACATGCCTGATCTTCAGTACTGGACGTTTCTAGGCCCCACTTCTTCATCCCATACTAGAGTGAAGTGTGCACTACTCTTAGCTGCCTCTTCCTCTTCTCGGTATTTGGTTGGAAACTACAGGGAAAAACGGGATAAGATTGTTAATATCTCATGACAACTGAGGGAGGGTAGGGTAGGTCAATGTTAGTGAAGTGGGGATACCATGTCTCTCCTATTGGGGCCCTCTCCCCAATCCCTAAGGACCCTCCACCCAGGTAATCCTCCCTCACTTGTCCACCCCTAAGTTCAGGATCCAACAGCAATGACCTTTCTTTGGCCAAAATGGAAGAGGATCCAAAGGCAGCAAATGTGAGAATGCCCTCTGGTTTCTCACATTATACATGAGACAATTGTCAGCCTTTACCAAACACATTATCTCTTCTATTATCATGTACAATATTCTAAATGTGCTTCTTTTCTTATTCTTTTAAACTTGTCGACTGCTTTCGGCACTGTGGACCATTCTGTCCTTTTGTCATCTCTTGCTGACCTTGGTTTTCGGGAATCGGTTCTGAATTGGTTTAACTCTGACCTCTCGAGCTGCACTTTCACAGTTTCTTGGACTGTCCATTCCTCTTCCATCCTTCCCCTCTCGCATGGGGTTCCACAAGGCTCAGTCCTTGGACCCCTCCTTTTATCCCACTACACCTCTTCTCTTTGGTCTTTTATTTCTTCTTTTGCGTTCTGCCCTCATTTATATGATGACGATTTGAAAATCTTTCTGTCCTTCCCCTCCTTTGCTGACTCTCTATTCACACCTCTTTGTCTGCCAGTCTTCTCGCTATACAAACCTAGATGTCCTCTCACTATCTTCACCTTTACCCTCTGACAAACTGGCCTGCCGCTGGCGCCAACGACAATACTGACTCACTGTCCTCAACAAGAAGAGAGTCCACATACAAGCATGTGTCTCTGCGGCATCTAACAACTCGGCCAAACTCTTTAAAATCTGCAAAGAGCTGGCCAACCCTGCTGCTGTCTCCACCCCTCCTCTCGCCTCCCAGTCTCTTTGCAATGCCCTTGCCTCTCACTTTATTTCTAAAACGTAAGCCATCCTTTCCACCCTCTACTCTGCTCTTCCCTCTCCATCTCGGCATTCTGACCCTCCCTCAGCTTCCCCCCGCTCTCTTTCTCCTCCTTTCTTCTTTTCCTCCCCGATGAGGTCGCTAGACAAGTCCGATCTATGAAAGCCTCATCAAAACAGGTCCATCCCTGTTCCTCTAAAACCATTAAGGACCACATCGATACCCTTGCTCCAGTCCTCACCGATTTCTACAACCTCTCCTTTGCCTCTGGATATTTCCCCTTCCCGCTGAAGCACTCCCTTGTGCATCCTCTTCTCAAGAAACCCACAGCTGATTCCTCTTGTCTGGCTAACTCTCGCCCAATTTCCATTACTCCCTTTTTGGGTAAGCTACTGGAAAAGCTGGCCATCTCTCCGCTGAACCTTCATTCTGACTCTGTTTGCTCTCTCCATGGCCACCAATCTGGTTTCAGAGCTACCAGAAGCACGGAAACTGCCCTTCTGAACATCCGTGAAGTCCTGCTCTCCATCCTTGACTCTAACTTTCCCTCTATCCTCATCCTACTTGATCTCTCCTCTGCCTTTGACACGGTCAACCACACCACCCTGCTCAACCGTCTGTGACAACCTGGGTATCACCAATCAGACTCTGGCCTGGCTGACCTCTTTCCTTTCTGATCGACCCTCCCAGGTACAACTTAGATCCTTCCTATCTTCTATCTCCCCTTCTACCTGTGGTGTTCCCCAGGGATCTAACCTCTCGCCCTGGCTTTTCAACCAATACCTGGCAACTCTTGCCTACTACATTTCCATTTTCTGCTCAAACTTCCAGTTCTATGCTGATAACACCCAACTCATTTTCAGGCTTCCTTCTGCCACCTCCTCTCCTTCCCTCATCTCTGATTGCCTAACCGCCATTCAGAATTCGTGTGCTGGCAATGATCTTTTTCTAAATGGCAATAAGACTGAGATCCTCCTCATTGGTACACCTTCTCCAGCCTTTCCCCTCACTCTCTGGCCGGCCTCCCTCCTACCCCTACCTGTGAGGCTAAGAACTTCGGGGTTATCTTTGACTCCATACTTTCCTTCTCTGCACACATCTCTGGCGTCTCTAAAAAGTCAAACTTCTTATTGCACCTCCTTAGAGGTACTCTGCCTTTCCTCTCCTTCCCTCAGAAGCTCACTGTCTCCCAAGCTCTGGTTCTCTCTAGTTTGGACTGCTGTAACAGCCTACTTCTAAATCTACCTGCCTCCACTCTCCGCCCTTTACAACGAATCCAGAACAGGACTGCGAGACTTGTCCTGGCCTCAAGCCCTGGGATCATATCTCTCCAGCTCTGAAATCCCTGCATTGGCTCCCTGTGCATGCAAGGATTACATTTAAAACCCTCTGCATTCTTTACATGGCTTTCTCGGCCCTGGGTCCAAAATACCTTCAATTATCCCTCCGTAAATAAATCCCCTCTAGAGCCCTGCCCTCCTCTACTTCTAACTCCCTCAGGGTCAGTCGTTTTTCAAAGAAACGAGCTGCAGGTAGATCTCTGTCCTCGGGTGGGGCCTCCCTTTGGAACAGCCTCCCGGCCACCTTGAAACTTGAGGGGAAGCATCTCCGGTTCTGGAAGCACCTCAAGACCTTCCTCTTCGCTTCCGCCTTTACCTCTCCTCTGCCCTGCTGATCTATCTTCTCTCTCGGCTATGTGCACCTGGCCACCCTCTGACTTTCTGGCCCAGTTACCTGATCACCTTGCCTCCTTCCTGCACTGCCTCCGGGCCACCCCTGCACTGGGACCTGTATCTGTACCCATACTATCCCACTCCCACTCTTCTTCTGCACTTAGCAGATACATCTTATCTGACTAATCTAGCACTTGCCACTTGCTGGCTGCACTTCCACTGCTCATTGCTCTTATTTATTTATTTTATGTATCATTTATTCTGTTTCTCTCCTTTGTTCCGCACTTTCTTCTTCTCCCCCTTTCCATGCATTTTCCCCCTTCTTCCCCTTTCCATGCACTTGCACCTTCTCAATGTCACTAGGCCTAGTAAGATTGTTTTTGTTTCTCCCTTGTTCCGCTCCCTTTGCTCTGAAACACTTATGTACGAGCACAATACAAATAAAATATCATAACCCCAGTAAAACAGAGGTTCTGTTCTTTCTTGCGAACACTATTCCTCCTCCACTTGCTCCTCTTTCAATCTCTTTTCTTCCTTCCAAATTGCCGATTTCCTCCTCTGCCATTACCTGAGTGTTTATTTTGAGTCCTCATTCTGCTTTCTCTACCCATATTTCCTTTGTCTCTTGTTCCTGTCGCTACCAACTATTCAATATCTGTTCAGACGGTCAATTTCTCACTTTCTGTGCTTCTAAACTTCTCGTTTCCTCCCTTATTTTTTCTCAGCTTTTTTGTTGTTCTTCCCTTCTTTATGGCCATCCTTCTTCACATCTTGGCCCCTTGGGTCTGTCTATCATTCCGGTGTTTGTGTGCTTTGCGTACTGTATCCTTGCGATTCCATTTCTTCTGCTCTGTTTTGTATACAGTGGCTGTCCTTCGAATCTCATCTCCTTTCCAACTTTTTATTCATTTGTTTAATTTATTTATTGGATATTTGTAAGGCCCCTATACAACAAATGGTGCCTCAAGGCGCCACAAGACAAAAAGAGGGGTGCAAGGGATAAAGATAACAATAACAATCCTACTAGCCCTTGTGACATTCGGATCGTGCAAGTGCAGTAACAAGAAGTGCGAGGGGGAGGGGAGTGCCGGTCTGTGTGAAATGCAAAGTTCTAGGGTGGGAAGGGAAGTGCAGAGTAAAGAGGAGAGAGTGCAAGTGAAGCTGGTGCAGCAGTGGGGGCACAGGGGCTAGGGGAGTGCTAAGGGGATGTCAGGAGGGTAAGTGCAAGGGATTGCATGGGCTGCAGGGGGTGTCACATGCTAAGTGCAAGGGAGAAGGGGGGTGGACTGGGCAGGGGGCCCTCTTCATCTGTACTGTTTTAGTTGTGAGTTATAAAGAATGAACCAAGCTGTGAAGCAATTGGGTGCTGTACAGGGGACGAACAAACAGGTCACCAATACGTGGGCGGAGGTAGCAGAGACATGGCTAGGAGAGTGGGGTAACAGAAGTCCAGGGTTGAGTGGAACTATCAGTCAAGGCTCTCTTTAATGGTCACTTAAAACATTTGCACTTAAGTGCTGTTGGGCTCCCTGCAGTCAAATGTAAACATTGCAAAGGTGTTGGGTTAAAGGAAAGAATACAACCTGTGAAATCGCCTTCTCCCTTTCCTTTCATGATTCGTCTTGTACCCATATAAATGCAGCCTGCAGATTCCGACCTGCAGCTGGTTTTTGTTAATGGATTCTTATGGAATCTGCATGCTCTTTAGCAATTGCTAAATGGTGGTGTATTCCATATGAATCCATGCTTGAAATCTCACACACAAGATGTAGGAGTTCAGCACTGCAGAGATGCCCCTTCTCCACCTGGTTAGTGCACAAAAATGGGCTGCAGCGATCTATGGAGGTGTTCATAGGCCTCATTACGAGTCTGGTGATAGTTTGGCAGTATATCCACAGAATTACCACTAAACGTGCTGTTACCACGGCTTCGTCCTGTGCGTTTACTGGGGTATTACAAGTCCATGGTAGGACAGAGTTAATCCCCATTTTCGGAGCCCATAGAACCCCACTGGGAGTTTTTTGGCGAAATCACAGCTGGTGGTAATTCTGGCAAAATTTGGCTTTGAAGTGGCAGATTTACCTCCAGCATGATGCTGCCGGAAAATCCTCCACTTTAAGGTCAAAGCTACAGTTCGGTGGAAGGGTGAAAATAGCAGTAATTCCTCTACTGCTCAAAAAAGTGGCAGTAACAGAATCACCTTCCGTTTATTCCATGCACCGCCAAACTTGCAATGAGGCCCAATTATGCTTTGTTTTTATGCCACTATCTCCTACTCCAGGCTTTTTAAAATGCTGCCTTTATTACTCATCTCAATATTCAGTCTTTTTGTACGTTTCTATATCCATCTGTCCATCCATCTTTCTATCTCTGTGTTTGTTGAATGGGTTAATTGTAAGCAGGTCTTGGCCCTCTGGCTTTGGAGACAGCTAGTGATGGCGACCCTGACCTATCCATACCGTTGCATGGAGCTGCGCGCGCACCGGTGCTCGGGACACGTGCCCGGCACTGAAGAGAGGAAGCTGGTTCCCCGTGCAGCGAGCAGCCACGGCTGCATCGTTTCTGGTGCCGCGTGGCGCGGCCGAGTGAGCAGGAAGGAGTTCACTGCTTGTTCTGATGCTCTTTCAAAAAAACTGTGATTAATTTGAATTATCATGGATTCACGACGGCTTTATTCTTTCTGTCAACTGTCAGCTGGAGCAGTAATCTCCTGGGATCATTTACAGAGTCGATCGGGGCAGGATGAGGACTGCAAACTTTTGCATCTGAGAGGGCTTTGCTGGGCCTGATGACAGCTGGAGCATCTTTCGCCAGGATTTGAATTTGAATTCTATCTGCTGGCACCGGGAGGCTGCCACTTGGCAGGGCGCGCTAATAATCCCTGTGGCAAAAATGTCTCAATTTTTCTCGTATGAGATTTGTCTAATTAAACTGAAATTGATGATATGTAGCCTACGTTAGAGTCATTCCGATACATCCTAAAGCTATCTGGCATTGCTGTGGCCTAGCTTGAGTTCAGAAATTCCAGTAGGCCCGCTGTTTTCTCTCCCCTTTGCCCCACCACCCCTTTTTGTCCCTACTCTTTGGAGTTCTTCAAACCACTATCCCCCAGTCCTTTGAAGCACCCTGCTGCAGCCTCCACTTACCAGGTCACACTGTCTCGGTCGCGACTACTGATCTCCGCCTGCACCATGGAAATATTAAAGAGACTTATTCCTTTTGCTATTCCCTATGGTGGCCATTTTGATTTGTTTATTTTTACAGAAAAGTAGGTAAAGGTTCCCCAGTGGTAATGTCTCAGGAAGTGGGTTCAAGGCCTGAGCAATGGAAGGGTATTTAATGGGCTGTTTAGACTAGGACTGACTGGTAAAGCCCTCGTGTAAGGGTGTTGCAGCTATTTGCCCCCCCGCCATGTTTCCCAGGGTGCAACAATGCACTTATTTTTAAATTGTAAAATGGAGCCGAGCCACGCCTTCAGACATGCACCTAAATGTAAGTATGGTCCGTACAACGAGCAACAGCATGTTGTGTGGATGGGGGGAGGATGTGTACCTAGGGTGGAGGGTGGTATCATATTGAAACAAGGTGGTGATGGGCATGTGTATAAGGGAACGGAGCGGAGGGAGTCCCTTCTTGTATAGGCTAGTGCCTTGGGGGTGGGGCAGTGGGTTCCCAGGGCACAGAAAGGTTGTTGCGCTGACGGGTCTGGACAGTGAATACATGTGTGGGGGGGGGTGTAGCTTTCCTATGCATCGATGTTGAAGTTCGGTGAATAGACGGTTTTCCTATTGAGTATTTTAGCTCGGTCAATAGATGGTTTTCCTATTAATTGGGTGGTTTAGCTCAGTCAATAGATGTCAGATTCCCGTACAAGTTAGCTGTGACTATCTTAAGATTGTGGAAGATAGGTGACTGGTTAAGTTTCTGGTATAGGAAACGTATCACACGTCAGGCGACGCAATGGGTGCAGTACACCTATAAAAAGGAGAAGAGGTTGATGATGTATACTCCACTCCGGGGCAGGTGGGAAGACAGCTGTGGGGCCTATGAATTTTGTATGTGGAATTAAAAAGTTGGGGGTATGTGTATGATACGTGCACAAACTGTTAGAGTGAAGATTTGGCTTGGTGATGTCACCCATAGGCCATTACATAGTGACATTGTGCGATCAGCAGGTGTAGAGCTCGCGACTCGGCGCTCAAATCACAGAACAGGTTGATTCACAGCCGCGCGCAGAGAGCTCCAGCACGTGATCAATGGGCACGCTGAGCGGCGCCAGCCCATTAAAGGGGGCCGGACACATTGAAGGGGCTTGCCGGGAGCCGGCAACACCCATGAAAGTGGATTATAGTGCATAAAGTATACGGCCGCAGGGGGCCATAGACATTGGGGGAGTGTGCTGGACAGCGACAGCTCCTTAAAAAGCAGGGCGGTGCAAGATTACGCCCCATGAGAGGTGGGGCTGTTAAAAGCTGCATGTGGCGCGAACTGGACGTATACATGCATAACAAAACAACATTTTTTCACCCCTATCCTAACAGCGGAAAGTTGAAATCCTCAATTTGAAGTCAGGTAAAACCTAAAAGTGAAAAACAATGATGTACCATGGAGGCAGGGGAGGAGCACTATATGTATTATACAGCACATATGTAAGACATTGTCAACAAGAAAAAGTTGTCCCCTCTCCCATGTAGCCAATTATTAGTAGCCCTCCTATTCTAAAGGGGGGCATAAACTTGTTCCTACCTTGTCACGTGCTGAATCACCATTAGTTGTCAGACAAGGGGACTACTGAGGGACTCCTCACATGACTCTGCACGTGGTTGCGGTCAGTATCTTAACCTGTATTTCCTTTAGAGGTCATTATTCCAAAAAAGGGGGGGGCTCTATATTTGCTGAAAGGAAGAAAGACCATATGCGAACAATTCTAATGAAAAAAAGGGTGATTTATGTAGTAAAAAGAACCAAATTATATAATACAGGTGTGTATTGAACAGTTTACAGTGACATATATATACAAAGGTAAAACAAACATAAAATGAAAAATAACCATGTAGCACTTTAAATCCTCAGTGCTAAACAACTGGTGTGCAGTGAAACGATAAGCCTAAATCTGGCCTAAATGCTTCTTGCAGTGTATTTTGTGTGACATATCATCAAACAGAACAATTACTGGACATGTATGGGTTATCACATGAATCTTGAGGCTCTGTTGCCTCGAGGGTTAGTGCATTGAGCAAAGTGTTCATAATAATTCACACAACTTCAGTGCTCTGGGTTGACTTTTTAGGGTCTGAAGTTTTGGACTTGAAGGATATCTCTGTGTTCAGGCCAACGTGCTCTTTAAACATTCATTTAGCACACTAGGGGCTAGAAAAAAGGGTACACAGTCTGTCCTTAGTCTTCATCTGCGTGTTTGTTAAAGGGGTGCACGTTTCGGTTCTTGAAAGTACTTGCCCAGTACAAGGCACCTTCTTCAGGGCGTCCAATTGGTAGACCCTGTGTGGGGGAGCAGAGAAATGTGGGGTTACCTCAGGTTTGAGTAGCTGTTAGTGCAGCTTATATAAATTAATTAGAGACGCTCTTTGTACCAGCTATGCTCATGGCGTTGTCGGTATCACAATCTCAAGTGTACTGGGTAATCCAGGGAGGGTCGGGCACTCGCATAAGACCTATGGCAGGTGGCTTCTGCTGTTGGGCAGCACGGAACTTCCAGGAGTACTCCTCGGGCCTGTGAGGGTATGGTAGGAGGCGACAGGAAAAGGAGAGAGGAAAGAAGGGAGTCAACTCTTGCCAAAAACCCTAATGGTGGATGGGGTGTTGGTAGAGTGCCGGGCAATAGTGACAGATTACCTTGGTCCTGGTGTCTTGGTAACTGTCTGTGTGTTCGTTGTGCCCAAATTGGCGGCTTCAAGCAATTTTCAGATTATATTCAGTTGCAGAGTCTTTGCTTAGGAGCGGCCATGCCGCTGTTCCGCTTACTTCTGTGTGTTCCGAAAATATCTGGGATCAAAGAGAAAGCGTGTTACTGGTATGTATACTGCGGCAGAAGTGGGAGAGAATATGTGCGTGTCTCTCATATTCTCCCCGTGCTTCTAATGTGTGCGGGGGCATGGAGTTGGACAGAATTGCAGCATCTTACCGGGGGGGAGGAGAAAACACCTGGGTCTCTGTTGTCTGCTGCTGCGCTCGCGTCTGCTCTCTGTGGCTATCTGAGCGCTGCACAGGTTACAGGAGGTAAAGAAAGAGGGAGGGGACACATGCGCTCCACCTCCTGTACCCCCCAGCATTGCCTCAGACGATGCGGATGAGGAGGAGGAAGGAGGCTGAAGAAGGAGTAGGAGGAATATGGATTATACCCGATTAGAGAACTAAAAGAAACTATGGAACCCCGGGAATTAACTGCAGCCGAGGTTTACTCAACCCCCACGTACAAACCACCCCGGTACGTGCCAAAGGCGCATGCCACATGGTAAGAGGTAGGTAGCCGAGATGTTGGAGAGGAAGGGCTGCGACAGGTGAAGAGCGAATTTAAAGGGATAGGCCCAGATGAGTGGATAGCAGCGCAAGTGCTATTGAAGTTACAGGGAACCACCACGGGAGAAACAGAAGGGGCAACCAAAGCAATAAATGAATTAGAGGTGGGGAAAGGATCTAAGGGCAAACAGATGAACGACAAGGAGAAGGAGCAATAACGGGAGGAGGAGGAGGCAAAGCTGGAAGTGAGGATCGCAGAGCTGCAGGAGAAGAGGAACACGCTAGTGAACCACTCAAAACAGAAGGAGCGGGAACGGGAGGCGCAGCTAGCATTAGAAAGGCGAGAAGGGGCGGAGCACAAAAGGAGGGAACGGGAGGAGTTGCTGGAGAAAGTACAAAGAGAGGTGATGGGGAGGATAACAATGGGAGCTACTAGCAGGGTAAGTACAGAAGCAAAGGGGCGTAGAACACTAGAGAAAGAAAGGGTTGAAGCTGAATGAGAAATGGCACTTTGGAGACAGAAGATATTGCTGGAAAGCACACGAAAATACAAGGAAAGCAGGCTGAAGGAGCTCAAGTTAGCATTAACAGAGGAAGCGTGGAGTCAGAGAGAAGAGGACGAGGAAGCGCTACGGAGGGTACACGAAGAAATAATGGAAGAAATAGTTAGGACATGGGTGGGCGAGGAAGAAAGAGAAGAGCACCAGCCTAGACGAATACCGATGAGACACACAAGGAATAGCGTGGGAACGGCTGGAGTGCATCAGACAGAGTCCGTACAAGAGGGCAAGAGGAAAAAAAGATATGGACGTGGCAAACTTTACAAACATTGATATGATATCGAAAGCATAAAGGTGCAGTACCCAATACCACGTAAACTAACATTCTCAGATGGATTTTGCAATGAGGAAGATGAAGATAGTAATGGTATAGGAAAGTAAGGGCTAAGTAAAATGTACATTACACAAACAGGCACAGGAATGTCATGGGAGTGTAGAACTCAAGATAAAAAGAATAGGGGACAGCACACTGACACGACCACGGAGGGCGCAGCAGCAACAGTGGCACCACACACAACCTACACGAATATGCTCTGAGAACTCCCTGGATACAGAAGAGATGGGCAGCAGTTACACATAACAGAGAACACACATGTCAACGGGGCGGGCACACATGGCATGGGAAGTGTCACACAAGACACACAATATAGACACCACAGACATCGGGACAGACATGGAAGATGAGAGAGGCCCAATAACGATACCACAGTATAGACGAACACCTGAGGAAAGGGCTGAATATTCACAGATGCCATTATTAGAGAGGGGGGCAGTAGGCCGCAATATATACCATGGAAGCACGCAGAGAGGGAGACGTTAAGAATAGGTTGCCATCACTGAGTGGAGGAGCAGGGAAATGGATATACGAAATGGAAAAACAGACAGCGGTGCACAGGCTGGCAGTGGGGGGCATGAAAGGGCTGCTAGTATCCATATATAGGGTGATGCAGCAGATGACCTATGGAAGAGGGCAGGATTCCGTGGGGTAACAACACAAAACACTACACATGATGGATACCCATTTGAGAATTACAGGCACGTGGTATGGCAAGCACTAAGGATACAATACCCTGATACATCAGACATAGGGGCAATTACGTCATGTAAGATGCGTGACAATGAACATCCCGTCAGTTACATTCAAGAGATTCAAGAGCTTTGGTGGCTTGAAACTCGAGAGCTGTGGGACAAAACGTTGGCTATCTTCTATCACATCTTGATACAAGGGTTGCCTGAATATGTGCAGAGGCAACTCAAGAAATTAGTGGGGATGGAGGCCAAAGCATGGGCAGAAATACAACTATCGATAGTACACCATTGTAGGGTTTGGCAGGAAAAGATAAAACAGAAGGCGGAGGACAGAAAAATGGTTGAGGCCAAATTAGTACAAAAGAAATTGTCAAAATACGCTCTAGAGGGAGCACTAATAACAAGCCCTGCACCGTGCCAACTCAGACAGCAGTGTTGCAACCCCAACGACTACCACAACCACAACTACAATTGCCACAGCAACAACTACCACAGCCACAACTACAACAACAATTGCCACAGCAACTGCCACAATACAACACAGCACAGCAGTAGCAAACACAGATGGGGGATACATGAGTATGGGCCGGTACAGCAGAACTTTAGAGGAAGAGGAGGGGGAAATAGGAGGCAGGGATTTGGACCACCAGCACACTACCTAGGAGGAGGGTTCAGAGGATACACACAACAGGGATGGCAAGGTCAAGGAGAGGGAGGAGGAGGTTTTCCATGGCAAGCACGAGAACCGCCCCAATGTTGGACATGCAGATTAGTAGGTCACATCTCCCGCATGTGCAGATACAGAGCAGCACAACAAGGGTGGGGTGAGCAAGGACCACAGAACTACCAAGGAGGTCAGAATGGGTATTATCAGCAGGCAGGACAACCACCCATGGTCCAGCAGCAAGGCATACTCCAGCCACAGGCACAACCTCAGCAAGTACAAGGGACACTACAACCACAACAAAAGCAACTGCATCAACAACAACACATCCAGACAGCACAACAACTGACACAATTACAGGATGACAGCCAATGGACACGACAGCGGTAGTACCGGTAACACAAATGGATGGGGTGACTATAATGGGACACAACCCAATGGACAATCCCTGTACCCACAACAGGACAGCCCACAGACTACCTTACTGTGCCCCATCCTATCGGTAACACCTAACCCTGCGGAGGAACCTCGCATAAAGGTGGCGATAGGTGACAAGACGTTTTCCTTTTTGGTTGATACAGGGGCCACGAGGTCATGCATACGAGAAGGGAAATACACATTGTCAGGCGATGCCATGAACACTCAAGGATTTTCTGGGGATCGAGAAGTGGTTCCATTTACTGATAACATCTCCCTATCTATTGGGGATCATGACTTGTCACTACCCTTATTACACTCTAAACATGCACCCCTAAATATTTTAGGACATGACATAATGAGTAGACTGATCATCTCCTTCACAGACAAGGGAATAGTGTGCTCCACACCAGGCATACACATGCTCACAGCAAGTCAAATACTCCAGGCATATTGTGGCAAGAGCATGCAGAGGGGAGAGACGGTAGACCCAGAAGTATTTCAATACGGGACAGACATGGCAATGGCATGGCTACCAGGAACAGCAGGGAAAGTGTGGAAAAGACCAGGTGAGTACCTTTTCAGGCCAGAGATGCCCACAGATGAGAAGGAAGGAATGTTTGTGTCAATAGACATTGAAGGGATAGTGGCACGGGAAGACTGGGTTGCAGTACGCGCCCTAGACAATGAAGGGAAGGCCTGGAGGGCAGTAATAGCACTAGCAGAAGGGTGTAAGTTGACTCAAATGTCTGATGAAGAACTCTTTTCACAAGAAAAGGGAATGAGTGAGATGATGGTGGGAATGAGTGTATACATTTGGATACAGTTAACACACAGAGAAGTGGCCCAGAAAATGGCAATGGCACTAGAAGCACCACTCCCAGCACCCCCCCCATTCTGTGAGGAAGACTTAGCAAAGGTACCAGCTTCATTATGGACAACAAGCCCCTATGACGTGGGATGCATCAAAAGCATAGGGGGAGTAAAAATAAAACTGAAGAAAGAAGCAATTCTACCCAGAGTCAGACAACACACACTGTCAAAAGAAGCAGATGAGGGCATTTATGAGACGGGAAGCACCCTCATTGAATGAGGCATTCTGGTACCATCAGAATCACCTTGCAACACTGCTGTCTACCCCGTCCGCAAGGCAAACAGGGGTTCATGGCATTTCATACAAGATTTGAGACCCCTAAACCACATTGTGGAAGCAGAATACCCAGTAGCACCTAACCCGGCTACAATACTTTGAGGCATTCCAGCAGAGGCTACAGGGTTCACAGTGATTGACCTAAAAACACCCTTTTCTGGATACCACTACACACAGATTCCAAGACCTAACGAGTTTCATGTATCACAATGCAAAGTGGAAGCACACAAGACTACCCCAAGGATACTGCGAGTCAGCATCAGTTTTCAACAGAATGATCCAGATGGAGCTAGGGAATATAGAGACAGAGAGTACGACCTTACAATATGTGGATAACATCCTCATCTGCAGTACAACAGAAGATGAGTGCAGGAAGGACTTGGTTAAAATGCTCACTGTGTTAGCAGAAAGAGGATACAAGGTAGACAAGGCAAAATTGCAATATTGTCATGAAGAGGTTCTATACATAGGGCAAATAATATCTCAAAAAGGCAGACACATAGCTCCACAGAGGGCACAGACAATACTAAACACAGCACAAACACAGACAGTGCGAGAATTACAACAGTTCCTTGGTCTATGCAACTACTGAGGGAATGGGTGTTTGATTACAGTAAATACACAGGTCCCTTACTTACAGCCCTCAGGGAAGCACAAAGGGGACAGAAAATGCTGAAGTGCACAAGGGAAATGACAGATGCGTTTAATGAATTAAAAGAGGCAATATCAACAGCACCGGTCCTGGGTACCCCTGATTATAAGAAGGAGTTTTTTATATTTTTATATTCTGATGGGGTGGCAATGAAAGTGGTACTAACACAAAGGACAAGCATTGGCCACAAACCAATTGCATATTACAGTGGTCAGTTAGACCCAGTAATGACAGGACATTTCCTATGTAAACAACACTTGGCTGCTACAGCTTTTGCTGTAGAAAAGGCATCATCAATAACAATGCGATGTTCCACAACACTTTATGTTTGCAGCACGCCCTTTTTGCAATTTTACACAAGATAAACAGCACCCTAACTACACAAAGAGCAAGAGGCTATGAAATAATCCTCTCCCGATCAGAGCTAAAAATAGTGAGGTGCACAAATGTTAACCCAGCACAATTCCTGGCAGAAGAAGTGGGGGAGGGAGAACATGTCCATGATTGTACACAAGCTATTGAACTATACTAAGAAACATGTAAAGTAGAGTAAGATGCACTTGAGGGTGGAGATGTACTATATATTGATGGGTCATCAACAATTGGCCAAGATGATGGGATGAGAAGAACAGGGGCAGCGGTGGTAAGATTAAGAGACGACTGGACAAGTGAGGAAGTACAATGTGTTAGGTTGCCTCCCCAGTACATGCAGCAGAATTAGTAGCTCTGATAATAGCCCTTACAGAGAGTGAAGGGAAACAGGTCACTATCCATTCAAATAGTGCCTATGTAATGTCAACAGTTCACTCTGGTCTAGCAAGATGGTTAAGAAGAAGGTTCAGATGGGCAGATGGCACACCAGTACAGCATGCACTCCTCCTAGGGGAACTAATTGAGGTTGTACCGTACCCAACAGAACTAGCATTGGTGAAGTGCCAAGCACACACTAATGGGGAGGATCCAATATTAAAAGGAAATGAAGCAGCAGACTTTTCTGACCTCCAAGAAAAACAAAAAGAGAGGGTAGGGGCAAGACAGATGCTAGTGAAGGAAGGTAACAATCATCTACCAGAAACTCAAATTATGGAATTACAGGAATCTGCATCAATGACAGAAAAAGAACTCTGGGAAAAAAGAGGGTGCTCAATGTCCCCTACGGAATCCCTGTGTAGGCAAAATAACAGGAAAAGTAGTCATGCCCTTCGCATTATTACAAACAGCATTAACACAACTACAGCATCCTGCATATACCGGGAAGGAGGTGATAGCAGCACGGATTGGAGAATCATGGTTCTGCCCTGAATGAAATGCCCATGTAGCAAATTTCATTTGTAATTGCCTCATCTGCCAGCAATTCACGGCGGCTATACACTTAAGGTGATCAAAGATATAATACCAGGACTGGAGGGTCCCTTTCTGCACCTCTAATTCGACTATGTCGATACGATAAACATATGCCAATGCTACCGGTACATGATTGTGGTAGTTTTCCCTCTTTTGGAGGTGGATAGAAGCAGGTCCGTTCTCCCAAGCTGATGCATTAAGGGCGGCAAAGTTTTTGGTTAGATAAGTGTTCCCATAGTGGGGCATCTGTGAAGTTCTAAGGTCAGACAACGGCCTCAACTTCACCAACAAACTATTCCAACACATCACCACGTTGCCGGGGATAAAGCACAAGTTTGGGTATGTATATCACCCACAGGCCAACAGCATCTGCGAATGACTCAATGGACTTGTAAAGAAAAGAATTGCGAAAACACAACAGTGAAGCAAAAAGAATTGGCTGTATTGCTTCCCTCTGGCTCTATTTGAGCTACGGAACCAACCTGAGTCTCACCACCATCTCATGCCCCACAAGGTGGTGACCAGTTGTCAAATTCACCTCTCACTAGCCCCATCCACAAGGGCCATGAATGATAACGATGGGGTAGCGGAAGTATTGGGGAAGGAAATGCATGAATATGTCACTTCACTGGTTACTAGTGCCTCATTTATCTCTCAACAGATTCAATGGACACAGCATAGGTCAGAGAACGATCAACAGGAAGTCAAAGACACTCAAGGACAAGCCAAAGATTCAATGATCAAAGAAGGAAACCAGGTTCTCCTACGTAATTTTAGCCGCAAATGGAACTCGCCCAGATTTACAGGCCCTCATGTAGTGGAGAAATTAGCAGATAGAGCAGTCAAGCAACAAGGAAAACTGTTTGGTCGCATTTACACAACATCAAGCCCTACAAAGCATCGACCTCGCCCCACCTCAGCATCAACAGGGCCAATATTCAGCAATGGATACATTAGACAACAGCAGCGTCCAGCTAGCATTAGCTACCAGTTTAGATACTTCCAAGGTCAAAAGCGAACAAGAGCACACAAGTCACTCCATAATCAGGCGCTCAGAGAGATCTAATGTTCCCACCGGGATTTTAATGGAGATTTACAATACTGGACGCTCCTATCAAAATACGTAGGATTATAATGCAAATGCTGGTTGTGCAAATAAAGAACGCTAAAATATAGATAGGGCTATCCATCACACATTCATCCATTAGGAAAACACTGTGTTACACTGTCTTTGAAGGCTCTCTTTTTCTTTTTGTCTCGAACATGCAGGGTCCTGTGTCTGTCAAATGTATGTGAATAAATGTTGAAGATATATTAAAAGGTTAATTTGATTTAGATGTTGCCTCCCATTGAACAACCTGAAGCACTCTCCCACCAATATATTCACGCCCTACGAAGACCCACCCATTCCAGACCAAGACCACCATGCGTATATTATAACGCATTTATTGAGTATTTAGCACAATCAGACCCACAACTTCACCACGCTATACCCATACTAAGAAACAGAGCATTAAGGAAGATCTGGGAGGAGCTTTTCTCCTGGGCATTAAATTACTACTTAGTTAATCAGGCTTGAATACTTACAAATACTAATACATTAACGCTGGTTTATTGCAATTTTCAGGTGGGCAACTATATCATCTCAACCTCTACTGGACTGCAGGGTAAGTGCCAACAATGCCCACCTTAATAAAGATTGCAATAAAAATAATGTGGGTAATTTTGTGTACCGTATTGGTAGCTGCCGTTGTTTGGAAAACCTACATAGCTTTGCATGTATCTGCAACACCCCATACTAACATTCCTCCACCCAAGCAGCAAGGAGCACTGTGTCAGGTGGTACGACAAGCACATTCGAGAAGGTAAGGAGAGGTAAGCGTAGCATTGGTACTGATGTTAATGGTGTTGACATATATCACATAACACAAAGGATGTGACGTTAGACTATCTGCCATGCAAATGGAGAGCCAGAGAAACAGGCGGTGAACCTGATTGCTGGGAACGCCCCCAGATGTTGGTGTTAGGGAAGGTATACATGAAGGAAGGATGGGTGGATGGAGTGGTGTGAAGCAAGCCATTAACATTAACATAGGCTGTAGTGAACAAGGTCCAGGAAGAAAACAATAAGTGCCTCAAAGAATGGGCTAAGAGTGCTAAGAGTGCACATTTGCATAACCAAGGCACTTTGCTGGATAAAGAAGATGGCCCACTAACAATAATTCCTCTTGCAACGCAAACACTATGTTATCAGCACAACAGTGGTATCGAAGTAGGAAGAAAGGAGGGATGCAGGAGAATAGCGATGATAGGAGACATAGGATCAGGCACAGTGCTACTGATGGACCACTATTGGCCATGCAGGACAAAAGCATACAACAGACTACCACCTAACTGGGGAGGGATCTGCTCCCTGGCACATGTTAATGTACCCTCGCTAGTGGTGTCTCAAAAACATGTCAAAATGGATGACTTCCCGAAAATGGATGAAGGCAATAAGCGAAGGAGGCGATCGCTACCACCCACCACACTACCATCTGGCAATGACATCACAAAAGATACTTAAGTACGAAGAGTGAAGCGGAAGGGAAACTACCTATGGGGCAAATCAGAAGCCACACTGGACGAAGTAACAGCATCACATAGACTGTTCAGCCGGGCCACCATGTTTTTCTCTGCAATAACACACCCAGGGTTCCAGACATACGCAAATGCAAAGTGGCTCCAGATTATACGATAGGAGCTAATGATGACGATAAACTCAACAATGAACAGATTTAACGCAATAAAAGAAGAGCTCCGAGCTATACGATTAGTGGCCCTACAGAATAGGTACGTGCTGGACATGCTCACTGCCATGGAATCAGGGGTATGCGCAAAAATAGGGCGCTCCTGCTGTACATTCACACCAGCAAACGACGAAGATAACGGAACGTTATCAGAAGCAGTATCGCAATTGGCAAAAATGCACACTAAAATTGAAGAAGAATCAAAAGGCACAAAGAAGGACGGAAGCTGGTTCTCATATCTTTGGTCATGGATGCCATCGTGGCTAGCTGATGGTGTAAAAATACTAGCAGGGGGCCTGATTCTGAGTTTGGCTTCTCTACTTGGGATAAAAGTGTCATAGCAAAATCAAAAATGACTGCAGAAGAAATGATTGGGATGAAGCAACTTCTACCTGCAGAAGATGAGCAATAAAGTGAAATAATACATATGGAACGAGAGAGGCTAAGACAACAGCTAGCTAATGGAATCAGATATGTACCCACCATCAATTAAATGAACCCAAGGAATCCCAAGATTTATGTCGGAAAATGGGTCTACTGCAAGCCCAGAGGAGGATGTGTGTATATGTACTGGTAGTTTGAAGCACTACGGACATCTAGCGGGAATTACAATGTTATGGTGCCTGAGGGATTGCAAGAGAACTGATAATTTTGTGGTTGACAAGTCGACCAGAGGGAGCACTGAAGAGGGAAAATCTGAGTGTTCTTTCCCTCCTGATGGGGCCCCTAACCGGAAGAGGCACTCCCGACAGAACAACTTTCGAATATCTGAAATTGCACCCGGTCCCACCACTCCCAACGTAAGCTCACATCACGACAGACATCCAGCCATCCGCCCACTCAATCCTGCGATGGCAAGAGCTGTAGCCAACACGACCAACGATAACCAAGTGCTGGAGATGACTATATGGAGCAACTCGATTGACGGTCCCATAAACCATGCTGCAGGTTGTTAGAGACACCATCACGACATAGCCTCGTTAGACAGGAAGCACACGTGCATTAGGCACAATCGGGACACTCGCACACCAATCCACATGAAGAACATACATGTACAGTTCTATGAGCTAGGACAGTGACGCACATCCTGTCTGCACATTTGTTATTTTTCATATAGACCCGCTATCCCACCGCAGAAATGCAAGATGCCAGAAGAAGCTCATGTATACACATCCAGACGCTACTCGCTATTTACTCTATGAATGGACAGGAGCAGTCAAGGGACCTGACCGCTTATTGCATGCTTTTAACCCTTGAACAATCATATTGGAAGAATAACCAGAATTTAGGTAGGCCTCCGTTAAATCAAGCACACTAAAAGCTGCAAGCTGCTGAGCGAGCAGAATTGCCCTGGAAGGGACTGTCACCGCCAAGGCCATAATGTTGCAAGTGACATTCCTCACTCCCGGTGCCACGATGAGCCCAGCTACAGAGCAGGATAGTTCAAGCTAAAATACAAATCAAATTGAAGTAATTTGACTTCCCTAGTGGTCTCCCCACACGTGATCCACACGTGATCCAGCCGACCTAACATGATGTTAAGACAAGGAAGCTGGGAATATGCAGCCATCTCACGTCTGACACTGAACCTTGCTACATAATTGCAACAATTCACCTACAATATGCACTGGGACTGTACTGCTCTCATGGCATTAGCAAAGACCTCATTGTTACACTCTGTCGCATAGTCACATCTTGTTGATACACATTATACGAGAGCAGGTGTCTCGCGGGCTGGGAACAACTATGGTCCCAGGCTTGGGGGCCTGCATCCTGACCAATCAGGACACTGGGGGAAAGGGGCTGGCGGTCAGAATCTCCAACCAATCATCAGGAGTTCTATTGTAACATTTCTCAGGTAGCAATTTTTAGGGATGAACCAAGTACACCACCTGACATTGTTACCACCAATAACAAAACACCCTATACTTTGCCATACTGGACCTACCATTCTGGGAGCCAACCCAGAGTGACTTTAGGTTCAGGGAAGGATTTTGGTAAGTGACGACGATTGTGACATCACAAGTTTACAAAAACGGCCTCCGAGCCTGAAATTGTTGAGACGTACTCGGATGGAACTCGATGCCTCGTAAGTTGTCCCTGCTCATTTGACATAATAAAACGACAGTTACCCTTTGCTCCTTGTGTGGACCTCGACTTCTCTGGGACATTGGAAGGAGTTAGGGCCTTCCTTGAGCTAGAGGTCCGGGGACTGTAGGTACGGCTCTGCCGAACCCAGAATTTCCACTAAAACTTTCATCTATTTCACCAAGCTCTGCCCAGTTCTGGACTACTGTACATGCTATGGGCCTCCTTACAAGGTTGGTGGTGTGGGAAAAAAGTGGTGGTAATTCCATATGAAGCTGCAGGTAAATCCTCCACTTTTCTTCCAAAAATCAGTAGAATAACACCGAGCACAAAGAAGGAAGCATCTCTGTTACGGAGTGGCTTCCCTCTGCAGCTTGCCACCAACGTTAATGCCTCCATTTCTCAGCTGATAGTCCCTTCCCTGCAGGCTGCCTTGTCGCATACTGGAATGCAAAGAGGACCTCTGAAGGATCGTAACCTCAGATTTAGTGCGCGCACTGGAATTAGACTGCACCCATCACACCGAGTATATTCAGCTGCATGCAATTGCCGCCTTTGAGCCCACTCTTATCCAGGTGAAGCCAAAAAGCTGATTGCAACAAACTGCACACCTGAACCCATGGACTGGCCTCAGGATGCCTCCTCCAGCAGAGACAAGGCAAGTGCACCCATGGTAGCCCACCCGAGCAGCCACCTTGCTCTGAACACCTCCTCTGCACCATTTCTTAGTGCTGAAATGTTCAATGCCTGCAATGTTACTTACTTAATGCCCTCTAAACCACCTCTTAGTGCAGAAATGTTCAATGCCTACAATGCTATTACCGCTCCAAATTGCTCTTATTATAGCCCTACAGCTACATGTATCACTTCAGTCATTATGCCCGCAATCCTTGCGTCTGGAGATACCAAAGTAAGTAACTATCATCTCCCTTACTGTCTAACTGCCCCCAATGCACCCCAAGCACACCATGCCAACATTAATACCTAACCTCCTCATGTCCCCCCACCTAGCTATACACTCTTCACAACACCAGCCCACAGTAATGCTCACACCAGCATGCACCACAACAAGTACAACCACCCCTCAGCCAGACTCCAACAGGCAATCACTACATTGCTGCCACCCTCACCAAAACTGATAACACGTACCGGCCCACACACTACAGCTACCAGAACTCAACCCGTCATGACATGCGCCCTTATCAATTCACGCTCCTTAAGTGCTCACGATGTTGAAACCATTGATCTCATCACCCACCGTAACCTGGATACCTTAGCCATTTCAGAAACATGGCTTCATGAAGCAACATGCCCTGCGCCTTCCTTAGCCATCCCTCCTGGTAATACCATCTACCACAATGACAGGCTCACATCCAGAGGGGGTGGCTTCGCACTGATAACCAGAGAGTCCCTCCCTATCAGACAGATCCAAGCCTCCCTCAGGGACAATGTAGACCTACTATGCCTCAAACTGTCCCCCTCACCCACTTGCACTATCATCACTCACCACATCTACCGCCCCCCCGGTATCACTCATAGCTTCAAGGAACACCTCCTCCACATCCTCAAGGACAATATCAAAACCGCCACTAAAATTATTATGCTGGGAGACCTCAAATTGGGCCTCCATAACCCCAAAGAGCTTCAGGCGATCTCGCTTGCCAAAGCACTTGAAACATTAAGTTGCACTCACCACATCACCAACCCCACCCATGCCAAAGGCTGCACATTAGATCGGATTGTCGACCACAATTGCAAAGTCACTATTAACTCCATTACCCTTTGCCCGTGGTCCGACCACCACACAGTTCACTTCACCATCCCAAATCTATCTAAAATCATACATGTTCAGCAGCTGTCAGAAGTTCACCAAAGAAAACCTCCTGCCCAGGCTGGATAACCCATGCCTTAAAGCCCCATTCTCTACCAACCCGAAGGCACTAGTGGATATCTACACCTTAACCCTATCCAAAGCAGTCAACTCCATAGCCCCCCTACTCCCTCACAAAGCCAAACCGTCCAGGCACTCAAGCGCTTGGCTCACCCATGACCTCATAGAACTGTGTAACCTTAAACATCAGGCACAACTATATTGACAAAAAAATCCCACCATCACTTTGAAAGAGGACTTCGCCAAACTAGTGAAACTATACAAATCAGCTATTATATCTGCCAAAGTCAATTCATTTGACTCCAGAATTGGTAACGCCAAAACTGACACCAGAGAGATTTTCTCAAACTTTAGGGAACTGGAAACCTCCTCCACCCCTGTCCCCACCCTTACAAAAGATGAAAACTGGTGCACAAATATCCAAAAGGCTATGCTAAATAAAATCGACACACTGAACAAGAACATTCTCAGACAACCAGCTAAACAGAGTAGGGCCCCACCTGCCCCTGACACAGCATATCCCCCAACTCACCCATCCCCTCTCTCCCACTATTCTGCTTCAAAGACCTATCAAAAACTGAAACCATAAGAATCATCAATACCCTCTAACCCTCTAACTGCAAAGGGGACCTCTCCCCAGTCACCCTCATTAAAGGTTGTGCTGAAACTCTAACCCCTATCATCACTGCCTTCATAAATGCCTCTTTCTCCTTAAGCTCAGTGCCAACCACTCTCAAAGAAGCCTAGGTCCACCCCCTCCTAAAAAATGCATCCATTGACCCCGCTATTCCCACCAACAACAGACCAATCACAACTTACTCCTTCATGCTAAACATCCTTGATCGTGCAGCCTACTTGCAAGTGCAGAATTTTCTTGAAACAAACCACATCCTAGAAATGAACCAATCTGGCTTCCACCCGAGCCATGACACCAAGTCAGCCCTACTAGACTTGAAAAATCAGCTGGATGAGATAAGAGACGAGGACAAGACAGCACTCTCCTCCTCGATCTATTTGCTGCCTCCAACTTGGTCAACCATAAAATCCTATGCCACCACCTCATGGCCTTGGCCAACTTCTCCGCCAGGGCTACCGCCTGGATAGCCTCCTTTCTGGAAGGAAGAGTCATGAAGGTTTTCACAGAAAGCTCTTGCTCCTCCTTTTTCCAATTAGGGAAACTGTGTAAACCCCTACCCGCAGTCGCCTCCCATTGTTAGCCTATCCATAGCCGGGACAATCATCCCTGACCGTCTCCTTGCTGGTAGCGATCTTAACCTGCTCACATATGGTGTCAATTCTCCTTTCTCACTATATGATCGTCCTTGGGGATGCTCTGGATATGGTGTTGGATCTGGCGTCCTATCTTTAGGTTGTTCCAGATCTGACCATCTCAATTCCTTATCCATTTGCAGTCTGCCTTAAGGAGTGCACACGCTCCCTCCTTCTCCACCAAGGAAGGATTCTCTTCCCTCATCTGACATTTTTTGTCCCCAAGGAGTGTGGCTTCCATCCCCTTCACCCTTGTCTATGTTCAGTCGGCTTAAGGACAACGCTCTTTGCCCATGAATGAGCAGATTTTCTTCTTTGCTTCGTGATTGAAATACTAAAGATGGATCCCCTTTCCCTTGACTCCCATATTTGCCACTTTCTTTTAATTCTTGATCTTTTAATTCTTGATAGGCCTTATTGATCCTGTCTCTGATGCTTCCCACTTCAGTTTTTTTTCTTCCAATGCTATTCTAGATGTCCCTAACATTGCTCCCTTTAACAGAAGGAACTCTTCTGTTCTGTCCCATGGTATTGCTGGACTTGGCCCTACTGGTTCCTTACAAATGAGACTGGCATCAAGACCCTGCTGCCTCCTTCTTGTTCTATTTCTTTATCTAATTCTATTCTCTTTCTTGCCTCCCATCTAATTCTATCTTCCTCTTGTCTTCGTTCTTCTCTCCTCACTCCTTCCCTTCTTCCCTCTTCTTCCCTTCATCTCTGTATTTTTTTGTCCCTTCATTTCTGTGCTTCCTCCTCTTCTCTCTTCCTTACTATTATATCCCTGTTTTACATTGCTCTATGTCTATTGTCATATTTTCTTTGCTCTTCTGCTATTTCTTCTATCTTCTGTTGCTCCTCCTGATACATCTGCTCTCGGTGCTCCCTGCTCTTCCATTTATGCTCATCTCCTTTCAATCTCTGCTCTCATTCCTTGTCCCTTCTATCTTGCTCATCCTTATCTTCCCTTTGCCTAACTTCCTCAATGATTTTCTCATCTAATTTGAGTAATATCTGTCCACCCATCCATTCATTCTGCACGAGTGCTACCTCATCAGCTTTATCCTTCTCTCCTTTCCATCTCTTGTTCTCCCTTTTTTATTTCTGTCGACTCATTAGACCGCTCACTCTTTTTCTTTCTTTGTCTTGTATGATCTTAAATATCTCAGATTTTCTCTTATCCTCCTCTGGACTATCGTCACTGCTATAAGCGGGATGTTCATATATCGGATTACTATACCCTGTCGTCGCTTTCATTTCCTTTAAAGGATACAACCCTACGTCTTCCGCTCTTGTGCCTTTCACTTCAGGCGAGGTAAGGGAAGCAGAGGGTTCAACACCTTCCTCCTCACATTGGCTAAGCACCCACTCCTCAGGTGGCGTGTCTTCCCTCTCTTTCTGGTACATCTTCCAGGGCTCTAAAATCGCTAGTCTTTTCTTTAATGTCTTCCCCGTGTGCGTAGCGTGCAAGAATGTGGTCATGTGTTGCAATACTGCTTTTGTCAGTGATCCCCTTGTGGCCACAGCATGAACATTTTTATTGGCCGTGTGTTTCACCCATTCCGCACTGTACTGTTTAAGCTTGAGCATGTGCTTTGGTAGTGTCTTGAATAAGTGCATCAGATGAGTGCCTCCCATTATGACAAGTCTCAATTGACTGCCAATACTTACCAGACTTTATAAAATACTCTCACCACTTTTTCAATAATTTTAAAACAACAAATATGAGCACGCACCAACAATCACAGCTCAAGCCTCTACTTTTTCAATTTTCTATGTCTACCGCTGGATTTGTACCAACCACTTCGCTAGATAGTTACTATAGCTCCTTGACTTCCGTTCAATTCCTTCTCAACTTTTATAGCTTTTTGACACTTTTACTCAATACACAATACAAAGACGAGTCGACTTTATACATTAATAAAAACACCTGTGATCACCTTTTGTCCTCTCGCCTCTATCTTTTAATACCCTGTCACAGGGTTTGTGACATCACCTTATGCAAACCTGTTTGCATGTAATATATTTCACTCTACTCCGACTGGAGTTTGAAATGTCTCATTCTGAAGCTCCCTTGAGCCAGGTATTTATGCGCTATCTCTAACCTCACACAATATTTCCTCTTACTCAAAATGTATCACAACCCTGTCCCCTTAATTTGCCATTCCCCTTAGTCTATTCACCATTAATTCGGCGGTAATCGACTCGAGACCTTCAGTATCGTCTCCTCCCCCAACCGACCACTTTGCCTTCTGTCCGCAGAGCGCCCATGGAAACCGGGCAGGGATATTGTGAAAGGTCGACCTGCCCACCGTCTCGGTTCTTCTTGCAAGATTTCTATTCGGCCTCTCTCCAAAGGAAACCCTGCAATCTTCTGGGTAGATGGCAGTGGATGCCTGATCGTCCGAAGTTCTGGAGCTGAACTAGTTTGGATCATTTTGAACTATCCGCAGTAATACCACGTGTGCATTAGAGCCCTTTTGATAGCACCCATGCAATGGATTGGATGCAGAATAACTCTGACACCAAATAATCGGACCAACTCAGGGAGATGGCAACGTTTTTTCTGTTTTAATATCAATTATCTAAAACAGGGAGTTACAATGCACATCAACTGACGTCATACAAGCTCTCTCCTACATTTAATAAAAACATCCCATTTATATACTAAATATTCGTAATAGGTGATGTCATGCTACGTGGCAAATAAGAAAAACATAAGAGAGATAATGATGCGTTCAAGGGGAACACCTAAATATACTTTCTATAAGGGGTTGGTTTGTGATTGGATCTCTACTGTCAGGTAGACAACTTGTGCCCTCCTTTAGTGCAAGTCATCTTCATCATTATCAAGAACATTATACATCATTGGCTCTCAAACTATAAAGCCCTTCATTATATTGCCCACTTCAATTGGTTGGCATGCTCGTGCCAGTCTGGAACATTTGGTTGACTTGGCAGCATGTAAGCTCATACCCAGGTGCCAGGAGGTGGACATGAATTTACCTCCCCACCCAATTAACCCAACGTCTCTTATCACCCATGCCTTCTGCCATGAAGACTGTCTTTGAACTTGGCCTTGCAGCATATTCTTGTCTCTGGGAATATAAGGGAGTGTGAGCATGCGCTATCGTTATTCTCAAACTTATTGCCCATTTCTATTGTCACCCTTGGCTCATGTGACAGGAGACCACAATTTGGTCCCTTTTTCAGCATTTACTTGTCTTAAATGAATAAAACTTGGCACTCATGGTGTTCTTCCTTTGCACCTTAACAAGGGATGATTCAGCATCTCACGTTCACTGCCTTCAAGAATAGATAACAAGTATTGGCTGCTTCAGCCTTGACACCAGGCTAGACAGCCCTTCCAAACTCTTCCACAATCTTAGCTAATTCTTTGCTGCGACAAAGCTCTTGGCTCTTCTCTCCATGGGTTCTAGCTTACTAAAGTTATGACACTGATGTCCAGTTTCTATACAATGACTAGATCGCCTGCTGTCTATTCACTACTCATAGCCAGCTTCTAAGATTTCTTGCTCTACTTGTGTTACAGCGTCTGTACAGTTATTGAACGGTTTGCATTTTCTGCAGTGCTTCTCAGACGTGCAATCTTTTCTCTGCATATGAAAGTTTACTTGGTTCTTTACTTCATCATCAGTTTCTATGAGGTCTATACATTCTCTTATTCAGCCAGTCTTCTCAGTGTGTCATGCTCGTTTCTGGTGATGTCACCAGCTTCTCTTTCATTCATTTTCATATTCCTTCAGGAGCTCATCCATAAGATTGTCTTCTCTTCAGGAATACATTTGATAGGGCTTTGTCAAATTGTATCTTTTTTCAAATATTCTTCGTGGTATGGTCACAACTACTGGTGTCAAGCATGGCACATACTGGAAGAAGGGGACTGGACTTCCTGCAGAGGCATGTGACTGCTCCTCTACACTGCCCTCATTGACAATATCCGGGCAAGGCACAAAAAGGTCTTGGAAACATTGGAAAATTCATGAGCAGAAACAAAGTAATATGCAAATCGAATACACTCCAAGGGCACAACTTTTCTTCCAGATGAAATGGTTTCGCTATCATCACAGTTCTTACCTGAACATTTTGTCCCCTCTAAACTATCGCCTCGCTATTTTGGATCATTTAAGATCTGGCAACCCGTGGGTACGGTGGCCTTCCGGCTCCAACTCCCTGCATCCAGGAGCAAGATCTATCCCTTCTTCCACGTTTCCCAGTTGAAACCGTATACGGCAGACAACTTTGGTTGGACCAGCAGAAGGATGACTTGACCAGTTGTAACCCCCACTGGACCAGAGTATGAGTTTTCTCAGGTCTGTGACTCCCATTACTTACATGGCAGACTTCAGTATCTAATCGATTGGAAAGAGTATTGTCCATGTGATCATTCCTTTAAACAAACCTCAGCCATCTATGATCATTTTATGGTCTGGCATTTCCACTGCACACATCCCTGGAGGATTGGGCCCTAAATTCAGGGGAGGGGGTATACAGTCAGGAAAGCACTGTGACCATGTGCGCCACCACTCTGACCATGTTCACTATTACAACGATGGCATGTACACTGCATTTCCCACCATCTTTGCCACTTCCAAGATGGTGCCTGCCAAGCAATGCACACAAAAAATTGAATGTTGCATGACCCGCCCAAGATCGCGCCTATCACGTCAGTCCGGTGAGGGAGCTCCGCCAGCATTCAACCATATATATATATATATATATATACATCGATTTCCCACGGTAGCTGCGCTGCTATGCTTAGGTGAGTGCTAGAAGCTTCCTCGCCTTCTTTTCCAGTCTGCTGGTCCTGCTTCTCCTGCCTTCACATCCTTTCTGGAACCCATATTGGTTCTGTCGCATTTTTCTCTTGTTGGTTGTTCCCCTTCCTAATATCCTTCCAGTCTTATATACCTTGCTAGTTCCGTGCTCAAGATTCTGCGTACTCCTGTCTGGAACTGAATAGGAGTGTGGGAGCCCCTCTACTGAGAACGAACATGCATCAAATACCCTGGTCTATAGAATTTCTTCCACTCAAGAGGGTCTACGACCATGTTTTCGCTCAATGCACCCTTCACAGAGGAGAATTATCAATTTGCATATCAATCTTTGTCCCACGCACAAGGGCAGTCCAGCACTGAAATGCTAGGCAATTCTCCTCTGAACAAGACTACCATCAGCAACCCCATACATGTGCCTGGAACTGCCTGAAAGGTTTTTTTCCCCCACAAGGGTTTAACGTGGGTTACTCAATTTGGGAGTAGTGTTTGCCTGATGTCACCTCTCGGTCAGCAGTGCTTTTTTGAAGAGTCTGCCCTACATCATCTTGCCTCAGGCATACCTACTGAAAGACCCCAGAGATCAGGACATTCATGCTGTTTTCTTCCTGTCAGGGGACAGGATAGGAAACAAACAGAACGCCAGGTCAGAAAGCAGAACTGATTTCCATGCAGCAAATGAGTAGGCAAGCTAGCTAGAGGAAAGTTCCCTACCAATCCACAGCCAGAAAAACGAGGATACAAGTGTAATGACCAATGAGAGATGGGGTGGACTGGCCAGGAACAAACAGCTAGAGGGCCACCAAGGAAGTGCAGAAGTGGAAGAAAGTCAGGGACGAATTATTGCCTCACGCTTCATGAACCTAGAGAGAGAGGAGGGAAATGTGGAGACCGATTTTACACCCCCAGGTCATTCTGAAAGCAGAACAAAAGGTAGTGAGTGCTGGTGTCAAAAACTCTAGGAAGTATTCTTTGTGCTGCTAAAAATAATTGTGAAGGAAAGCCTTTGTGAAACCTGAACCAGAGGGGCAACAAGACTTTCGGGGTCATTAAGAGTACAGAGGTGCGGTAATGTGGCGGTAATGCCATTACCGCCTTACCACACTGCCTTACTACAGATTTGGTAGTGAAGTGGAGGATTTTCAGCCAGCAAAAGGCTAAAGGAATATCTGCCACCTAACTGACTAAAAAATTGCCAAAATAAGCAGAATTACTGTCGGAAGAAATCGGGCCAGTGTTAATTCTGACAAAATCCCCAAGGAGTGTTACGGACTCCAAGAAATAGGGACTTACACTGCCAATCGCACTTGTAATCCATTAGTAAATAAACCAGACCAAGTGGCATTAATGCTAATGCCACTTGGTGGTAGTTTGGCAAAACTACCCCCAAACTACCGCCAAACTCGTAATGACCCCTATGTAGTAAAAGGGTTAAGAAACCCTCACAGCACATGTTGGAGAGACCTCTAAACACCCCGAACAAAAGCAATAACAAGATTGTGAATCTCAGAGGTAAATAAACCTTGAAAACACTTGATCCTCTGGAGTTTTGAAACCTGAGGTGAGAAACCTTGAACATTTGAAGAGATTATGTTCACTGACACATAGTTTCAGCAAGAATACGTCCTGCTTTCACCACCATATGCTTTTGTTGCGTCACCATATGGTCTGTTTCACCACTAAATGCCCTGTTTCAGCCTCTACATATCGTGTGCCCCAGTACCAGCACCATCTACACTTCATCAGCCACCATATTCACTTCACCAGCCTGGTACATCAGCCACCACATACAGGGCCATGCATTCTGTTGTAATCACTATTTTAATGGTTCAGCCACCATGGTGCCTGGTTCTGTAATCAAGCACACTGGTTCCACCACAATATACCATGATTCGGACCCACGAATACACTTACCTCTCGGGACGATAGCTCAGTGGCAACGCGCTCACCTTGGAAGCAAGACAACACAGAGCAAAACAGGTTCGATCACCGGGTCTGCGCTTAGAAACCTCTGGGTATTAAGTGTGTTATAAATAACCTATTGTATCATATCATTAACAAAACCATGCATGCACACTAGCCCCTGTACAAACCCAGACTACTTACACAGTCACACTCCTCAATCTCAATTCAAGTCATTGCATGTCGGTATGCAGTTGTGAAATCAGCAACTCGCCTCACTCATTCACTCGCTCTCCTCGCCCACTCATACATTTACCAGATGGACACAAACACCGAGGTTTGAACAATCCAAAGGTCATCCTGTAAAATATGATTGGACCCTGAGTTAAAGTGGAAGCTGTTCCATGGTTGTTCATAACGTGTAGGAGGTCGAATCTTGTCAATATCATAAGCAAACTAAGTCTATTGGAGGTCTAGGAAGACATAAAAAAGATGTAATGATAGCATTTCTTTGAATTAGCCAGAACAGTGCAGTAAAAGGTTTTGTGTTAGCTCAAGAAAAATCCACAAACTGGAATCACATTGTGCCAAGGAATACGTAATTAGGCTCCTATAGATCCAAATGTCTTCCTTTCAGCACGTGATCAATTAAGTATTGGCAGTGTCTATTCGCAAGGATGAAGAATAAATAGCACACATTCTGCACAATTCACACGGACAAAGAGGGTAGGGTAAATTGTGCAGGAAGTATGTTTATTTCTCCTCCAAGTCACGTGACCAGAAGGAGGCAGCACGTTCCATTCTGTTTATTGAACCAGAAGTAAACACTAATTTTCATCCAAGAACGTACCATAGCAATGTGCTCCGCCTCCTACTTGTCACGTGACATTTGAGCATATTACGTGCTAGGCCATTTCCCCATCTCGAGGGGAAGGAACTGGCAGGAGAGGAACCGTGATTCCTGCTAATGTGAGGGCAGAGGGCAAGAAAATAAACAGTAGACGGGAGGGAAGAAGGCACCTGGGGGTGGATCTGGAGGGAGCTAGTAGGCATCTAGATGTGGATCTGAAGTGAGGGGGTGAGGCATCTAGGTGTGGATCTGGACGAATGGATGGGGGCATTGTGGTTTGGATCTGGGGGAGTAATGGGGCATCTGGGTGTGGATCTGGAGGGAGGGATGGGGCATCTGCGTGTGGATCTGGAGGAAGTGATGGGACATCTGGGTGTGGATCTGGAGTGAAGGGTGGGGCTGTGGGTGTGGATCTGGAGGGAGGGATGAGGCATCTGTATGTGGCTCTGGAGTAGGGAGGGATGGGCACTTGGCTTTGGAGGGAGGGAATGGCATCAGAGTGTCGATCTGGAGGGGAGGGATGGGACATCTGTGTGTGGATGTGAAGGGAGTTATGGGGCATCTGGGTGTGGAATTGGAGGAAAGGTTGGGGCTGTGGGTGTGGATCTGGAGGAAACGATAGGGCTCTGGGTGTGAATCTGGAGGGAGGGATAGGCCATCTGTGTGTGAATCTGGAAGTAGGAATGGGGCACCTGGGTGTGGATACTGGAGAGTTGGATGTGGCATCTGGGTGTGGATCTGGAGTGAGGGATGAGGCATCTGTGTGTGTGTCTGGAGTGAGGGATGAGGCATCTGTGTGTGGCTCTGCAGGGAGGAGTAGGGCTCTGAGTGTGGATCTGGAGGGAGGGATGGGGCACTTGGGTTTGGATTTGGAGGGAGCGATGGTGCGTCTGTATGTCGATCTGGGGGGGAGGAAAGAGGGCGCCTGGGTATGGATCTGGAGGGAGGGATTGTAATTGTAATTGTTTATTTATAACATGCTTAATACCAAGAGGTTTCTAAGCGTGGACTCAGGGATCGAACTTGTGTTGCTCCGCATCGCCTTGCTTCCAAGATGAGTGCATGGCCATTGGCGTAATTTTAGGGTAGTACAGGGGTGTTTGTCCCCCCCAACTTTCATGGCGCACAATTTTGTCCCCATTCATTTGGCTGGCGCACCTTTTCTTCAGATGTCATGTGCCCCCTCCCCCAACATTTTCAGCAAAGTTACTCCACTGCGCATGGCCCCTGAGCTATCCACCCGAGACAGGAATGGGGATCTGGATGTGGATCTGGAGGGAAGGGATGGGGCATCTGGGTGTGGATGTGGAGGGATGTATGGGGGCACCTTAGTATGGCTCTGGATGGGGTAATGGGGTATCTGGTGCGGATCTGGAGGGAGGGATGGGGTTTCTGAGTGTGGATCTGGAGGTAGGGAAGAGGGCACCTTGGTTTGGATCTGGAGGGAGTGATGGAGTATCTGAGTGTGGATCTGGAGCGAGGGAAGGGGTCACCTGGGTGTGGATCTTGAGGGAGGAATGGGGCATCTGGGTATGGATCTGGAGAGAGAGATTGGAGCACCTGTGTGTGGATGTAGAGAGAGGGATGGGGAAACATGGGTGTGGAACTGACGGGAGGAATGTGGCATTTGGATATAGGTTGGAGGGAGGGATGGGGCATCTTGGTGTGGATCGGGAGGGAGGGATGGGGCACCTTGGTGTGGAACCTGGAGGTAGGAATGTGGCTTGTGGGTCTGAAGGGATGGATGGGGGCATGCTGGTCACAATGAAGGGTGGGGGTATCTGGGTGTGAATAGATGGATTGGGGCATGTAGGGCTGGGGCATCTGCTTGTGGAGGGAGGGCTGCGGACATGTGGTTCTGGTGGAAGGGCTGGAGCACCTGGGCGTGGGTCTTGAGGGAAGGATGCAGGCATCTCGGTGTGAATGGAGGGATGCAGCATGAAGGTCTGGAGGGAGGGATGGGTCTCTGTGTGTAGAGGAAGGTATGGGGTATGTCGGTCTGGAGGGAGGGATGTGGGCATGTGGGTCTGGAGGGAATTAGGGCGCATGTGGATGTGGGTCTGGAGCGAGGGATGGAGGCATGTATGACTTGGGGCATCTGCATGTGAATGGGGGACTGCAGCATGTGTGTCTGGAGGGAAGACTGCAGCATGTGGGTCTTATGGGAGGGATGGGGACATGTCAGTCTGGAGAGAGGGCTAGAGCACCTGGATGTGGGTCTGGAGTGAGGAATGAGGCATCTGGGTGTGAACGGATAGATGGGGTATGTAGTTCTGGAGAGATGGATGGAGGAATCTGGCTGTGATGGGTGCATAGGGCTGGCTAAGGACATCTGTTTTTTATGGTTGCATGGTGGACTGGGGCTTCTGGGTCTGGAGGGAGGGATGGGGCATCTCTGTATGAATGGAGGGATGGGCATGTGGGGTCTGGAGGGAGGGATTGGGGCATCTGGGTCTGGGAAAGGATGCAACATTTGCACTCACCCCTAGCCATTGCATAGTGATATTTCACTCCTGATGAGTAAGAAATTGTGTGCTGTGTGTATGCATACAATTGAGGCAACAAGTGACTTTTATCTGGCTAGTAGCTTGCAACTTTAAATGTTGCCCCTGGATGGGTACATGTGGGACTGCAGAGCGGCTATGGCGGCATGTGGGTCTGGAGGGAAGTGTGGTGGCATGTGGGAATTAAGGAAGGGGTAGGGCATGGGTGTCAATGGAAGGATGGGGGAATGTGGGTCTGGAGGGAGGGTTGAGATCATGTGGGTTTAATGGAGGGTTGGGGCATGTGGGACTACAGGAGGGGGGCGCGCATGGTTGCAGAGAGATCGGTGGGGGAATCTGGTTGCCCGTCTGGTGGGAGGGACTGGGCATCTGGGTGTAGCTCTTGAGCGAGGGATGGGGCGGGCATCTGGGCTTGGATCTGGTGGCAGGTCGGATTGGGAACCCTGAGGCAAGGCAGATGTCACCATCTGGGGGAGCCTGGAGGGAGGAATTTACCATCCATGGTACCCCCAGCGTTATGCAGGAGACTTGGTCAAAGAAAGGAGAGTGACTTTTAATTCCTTTCTAGGCACTTGCAACTTGGAAATGTGTGCCCTTGATATACCATAATAATCGCAATTTACTAAACTCAAGCTATTTCTTACATCTTATACATGCTACCCTTTGCTGTTGGTAGAGTGCTATCTTTCATTAGGTTAAGCACCACCTAATTTTTTCTATGACTGTTTACTTCTTTAATTAGGTGGCAAGTAGGAGGTGCAAGCACACGAGGCCCGCAAGCCTATGGGTGCACCCATTATAAACCTCTATTATTCTTTGTGCAGAGATGGGAGTTTAGTGTGATATGTCAGAATAGAGATCACGCAAAACGTGGCATTTTGGGTAAAGAAGGTATTTATTTAAAACACCAAAAACCTACGTTGTCGCCATGTTTCCCATCCCTACTCTTAAAGAAAAGAAAAGAGAATCAAAGAGCACTTGTCAGGATGGATGCCAAATTGATCAAAGACAGCCATGGCGAAACTTATTCTATCCTGATTCCTGTTCCTATCACTGCAATCTCAAAGGAGCCTAACAAAAGGTATGATATGGGCCTTTTCCAAAACAACAGAATGGTAGCTGGTTTCTGACCCCCTCATGATGTCTCTTTGCCAGAAAGGGGCTTCTTCAGACATTATTTCTGGCACAGCAAACACCTCTTCTCCAGCTATCTCTCATTTCAGCGCTGCACCCCATAGAATACAGTTGAATCCCACAATAAATTTGGTCCAATTGTACACATAGCTCCTCTACCTTTTCCTTCTCATGCCTTCCTGAGCATCTTAACTATCCCTCGCTCTCATCTCAACTATGCATCCGACTTTGCTCCTCCCTACTACTACTGAATGTTATACCATACACCTCCCTTGCCTCTCTGACAAGCAATTGCCCTTCAACCCATAAACTATGGCTGCAGGCACCATACAAATGCAAGATAACATAACATACTACTGCTATGTAATGTTTTTGCATATTCACTAGCACAACAGGAAATCATATGTTCTTGTGGTTGGTGTGTGCAGCGTTTACATGTTGCAAGTCTAGAAAGGCAAACTGTGACCATAAGGTGACCAAAAGCCAAGTGAAAAGCATTCTGGAACGCTATAAAAACATATCTGTGACTGAGTAAAAGAGAAAGCAAGCCTAGTAGTGTAGTCCTGAAAATAAGATTTCTAGATGCAAGAATATGAACTTGGACATTAGACCCTAGTTTTGAGAATAGAGGGATTGGACTTGGACTTTTTGGAACCTGAACACAGACCCTAAGACCTTTTTTAGAAGTGCCCCTTTCCACATATTTAATTAATGCTGGCCCCTTTTCAGGTTCAAGACCCTAGGTCAAATAGGAGTTATCAGCACGCTCTACTGTGTCCAGGACTAACCAGTGGAGAAACCGAGTGGGTGAGGAGACCCAGAACTCCATCTCTAGGAAGGTCTTGGAGCGAGTAAAGAATGCAGGAGTTGAGTCATTTTCCCACTAGTCAAAAATAAATATATATTTGTTTTATTGTGATATTGGTTGCTCGTACTCATGCTTACACAACAATTTGAAAAGAAAAAAACACAATGTACATCATACTATCATACATAACCAATACGACAAAATGAAAAATGTAAAAACTATAAAATAGAACACAATTCCAATTCAATAAATAAACACCCTAAACTAGTTTGATTGGGCTCACTTAGGCAAAATAACATTATATAAAAAGAACAATAAAATCACGTATACATAATCAGGTCATTCACCACCTAATGCCTACCAACCATGCATTGTGAAGGATATTTATAAAGGAAATGGTCACAGCAATTTCCTCACCTTGCGATATCCAAATAAAGAAGTATCCTGAATCCAAGTAGGCGGAACTATGCAAAAACTGTCCCAACAACAGCAATCTCTGGGTTTGTAAGAAAGGGCAATCACCCAGGATGTGCTCTCTGGCCTGACACATAGAGCACAGCCTTTTGGATATTCCTCAGATAGAGATCTAACAAGACAGACTTCTCCATGTGCAGCAAATTTAGCCTGTATCGTAAACATTGAAGGCTCCAAATCGAATGGGATATTCTTTAAGGTATCTAGGAATTACTCCTAAAGGATTGTCATAAACTGATAGGCTTTTATCCAGCTTCAATGATCTCACCCTTGCAATGGTCGCCATCCAGTCTTGTCTAAGTAAAATTTTCTAGACCCTGTTAGGATTACTAGCTCGGTAACTGAGAGATAGTTCCAATCTTTCTAATACCATCGCTGCACTTTTTCTAAGGTTGATTAAAGATTGTACCTTAGATCGCTTCATAGCATCTGCAAGATCCTTATACAAGGATCCCACGGAAGAACCAAAAATGTCCTGTACAAAGACAAGATCCGCCAATTCACCTAACATCACAACAATGTTAAAGCCAATTCAAATCTGAGTGCAGGGCTAACCAAACAATCTGGTAAGCCTAAGCCTTGTTTCCACACCCTATATTCCACCTTATTCATCACTAGTATGGTCATCCCTTCCTTATCATGGGTATGGTTAGCTTAAATCTGTGTATGGTAAATTCCCTATGCTAGACTATGAGGTTAGCGGGCTGCTAGTGACAGGGCTGGTCCGGCTGTTAGATGATGCGCCTCCTTGAAAATACACTAGGTGGATCCTGTAAGCCAATTTCTCCCACCAAGGCACGGTCTATCATCCCCAATGTTGGTGTTGACCCTTCCTTCGAGGGAAGATGTCCTTGGGGGCCAAAGAGGAACTTCCAAAAAGGAAACTGATGTCTATCGGGCTAGGGAGTGGAACTCAAGCAATGCCCAGCGACATGGCACCAAAGCCCAGCCAGACTGGCTCACAGTTTACTCAGACATTCGATACCTTAGCCCTGAACGTCACGCCAGATAATAACCATAGGATTCCAAATGCCAGAAATCACTACAAGGGGAAGGACCGGTCCATGCACCCAAACAAAAAACAAAGGACCACCAAATGAGGATTGTTTGCCAACCAACAGTTTTCTCTAACCTTAGAGAAATGACACACTTACATCAAAGGTTTCAAGCTGGAAAGCATTCCAGGACTGCACATTCCAATGCTTACCACATGACATGGTGCCTGCGGGAAAGGGGTCATCATGGAATGACACAGTGCCTCTACTGAAGGTAAATCTTGGGTGGCGCTGCAATCACATTTGAAGCTTTGTAACTCCTCATTAATTGTAATAGAAGCTACCAGGCAATGAATGAGCCAATGGTAGACTTGGACCAATGGGAGGAAGTAAGGACTGACAGGGGATTACCCAATCTCAGAGAAGCATTTAAGGTCACATAGGCAATGAAAATGTTAGAAACAGCAACATGGCCCATAGGTATAAAAAAAGCCTTGGGAACTTCAGTCAGGGCCCTGCACCCTGTAGAGGCGGATGTATGTACAAAGTATTCCTTGATACACGTGGAAATCCTCAGCAGAGTGACAGAGTGCATGAAAGCAGGCTAACTGGAGGGGGCAGTAGAAGTCTGGAGTGGCTGCAAAGGAGTGTCTAATCCCTATAAATCCTGGAGAAAAAGCTGACCGGAGGGGTACTAAAGCACCTCCCAAACTCCTTGGTGGAACTGAGGAGCCAAATCCTGAGGCTGTTCACCCTAGACCCCTGAGGAAGAAGATAAGAGTACCCAGGCAATTGCAAAAAGACAAGAATGGTATTGGCTTCTTGAAAGGGACCTAGAATTAGTGTAGGAGAAATACTCAGCCCATTCCAAGTGGCATGTGAAAACCATTGTCTGGAAAGTGACCCCTTGTGAATTCTCAGACTGTGAGTACCTGCTACGTGAAAATCCGTACAGGAACAATCCTGTTTTGTTGTAGTAGAATAGGGACAGACTTTAAAGAGTAGTTTATGAACTATTTGGTGTGTGCCAACATATTGGACTTTAGGTTATTAGGCTACTGACTTATAAAGTTTAGAGTTGATACTTTTCTATTTTCTAGTCAACCCTTTGAGGCTTTCTTTATTAGAAGTAGGGTTTCCCAGCAAGTGTGAGGGCTTATTAAAATAGATTTGGACTATTATGTTTTAACACAAGAGGACCATCAGGAGTGCTAAGAGATCACAATTTAGTGTATCCTGCCACGATAAAGGGTTATTCAAAGTTGCTCCTTAGTTGTAGAGTTTCTGCCAGCTCCTGTTAGGCATTTATCAAACCGTAACCAATCTGTTATTGAAATAAAGATACTGTTTGAAACACTGTTTGAGCGTGATATGTATCATTGCCTTAAGATCCTCATAGGAGGCTGCTTTTTCCTATTCATTCAACACGCTACCCATGTAGGGATCAAAATAGGCTGACATTGACAAAAGGAGTTGGAACCCCTTTCCGCCAGGGGGAAGGAGGGAGACTTATCAGGGAGAAAGTCATAGCCGTAAAAGCCTCCTTTCTAACCAAACGATATTGGGTACTCAGCATTGCTTTGTGTTCTCACCAGGATCTTCCGAGGTTACTTCTTCAATACTCGCTCACTGAAACCTACCAACTTGCTGTCTCCCAGCCTGCCTTGTGCGCCACCAGGCTAGCACCCTCAAATAATGTATTTCTTGATTTGTTAACATATGCATCACTCAAGAGATTGTTCCCCAGGAGCTTAACGATTATATCCTAAAACCTCTACTAAAATAAAAACTCTTTGAACCACCATCTGTTGTAGAAGTACCGCCCCACAGCCAGCCTTCCTTGGCCTGCAAATATATTTGAAAAGACAGTTATCCTTCAGCTGCTCAATTTCACTGAAAATAACCAACTCCAGAAATTCTTTCCAGTCTTGACTCAGACCCTGCCATGGAACAGAAACAGTCACACAAAAAGAGTAGGCAACACACATCTGTGTTATAGGTTATAAGCAGCCGGAAAATACCCAAGAGAGGTCCAGTTGGTAAAACCAAACCCAAGAGTAACTGTGGTGTGGACTCTGATTATTAATAAAGTGAGAAACAAGGCTGTGGCGGAAGACAGAAGGATAGAGCGAAAAAGAGGTACTATCCCTGCCTACTGTGCACTCTCAACTAGGTTGCGGTGATACAACGTCTTTCTAATAGTGACCGAATACGAATTGAAATTACCAACTTCTATGATGTGTAATACATTCAGCCTTGTTTGTCCAGTACCACTTTCCTCCAGATTAGTTGAAATCGGAAGAGACTACAGGTAAAAGAAGAAGCACACCAGGGAAGGTAAAAAGGATAAATTCTTCCTTTTTAGAAAACTTGTGTGGCATCTAATGTGATAGACAATCCTTTAATAACCCATTGATTGTCACATTGTCCCTGGGTTGCTAGGGTTAAAATGACACAAACATACAGGAAGAGGATAAATTCCTATTCCAACAACACAAAGACAATATAGTCACCGCTTCTCATGCAGGGCTTATTTTTACTAACGGGAAGTAGGACAATATAAAATGGTTTGTTCAAGCTAAAAAATAGGCAAATTGGTGCTTTTTTAGATGTAAGAAACAATGTTGACCTGTTTCAGTAGCCTAACCTTGATAAAGCCACATTCATCAGGACAGTCTAAGCTTCCTCAAAAGCTGGTATATTTCGTAGGTCGGAGACCAGTTTGTGAGAAATAAAAAACGGTAGATGGAGTAGTACGTTACCACCTTGCTGTTGGTGTCATAGGACTGGAACAGTCTGGGAAGGAGCGTGTGGGATCTAAACAAAGTAAACCACAGTCACTAGACGGCTGCTAGATTCCGTGTTGGATTATGAATTGACACTACAATTCGTGTCATCCATGTAATACAGTCAGAGGTTGTCTCTAGACACCACTTCATCTTTTAATCTTAATATGTAATTCTCATCTCCTTGCTAAATAACATAACACCTGTATTCAATATACACCATACCGTATGTTAGAAGTAGGGTGTTGGATTAAAAATGTTCTAACATCCATGCAAAATACTTATTTACGGTTCTCAGAGAACGAACTCACCCTCAATTTTCCTTCCCCTAAGGTTTAAAGCAGAGTATGCCTCAAAATGTGGCACGGCTTAGCTGACCAGTCCACGTGGTGTTCATCTGTAGATAAATACAGAGTTATAATCAGATTTAAGGCACTAATTTCTCAAGTGTGCCAGTGTGTATCAGACACTGATCATAGTGCCACTGCTGAATTTAGGAGTTCTGTTTAAATTGGACAAATTTTGGCCAAAAGCAATGGACTGGAAGACATAGCCTGGCATAGTCTTACAGTGGGCAGGAACTTGATTTTAGAAGGGCACGTTATCCCGTGGAAGCACGGGTAAACAAATGTTTAATATTCAGGATTTCAGCGGTTCCCCGGCACTTACCTGTTGACACCTTCCAAAGCCATCTCCTGGATTACAACAAAAACGCCCGACACGAGCGTGTCCGCGGCCGTGTAATGCTCTCTGTGTTATGAAGGAGAGAAGGGGAGGAGTGATCCACTCTCCCGCATCACGTGACATATCCAAACATGTCACGTGAACGCGTTTCACCATACGCGCATTCTGTCCCAGAGGGAAGCAAACTCCAGGGCTCCACGTCAGTCATCGCCGACACGCCCCCGTCACATGACACACTGTAGCGTGTGCACGTCCTTGCAAACGCAAGGGTCAGGCAACACCAAGCCTCGCCGGGTGCTGCACGTTATAAAATGCACCGGCACTGTCACTAATAACATATAGATGAATCTAGATGCTAATAATGCATCACGGTGTGATTATTAGAGAGAAGGGAAGGCTTGCATTCGAGGAGAAGGCAAATAGCGGGTGAGGTCCATCAAACAACCGGCCAATAAGTATTACTGGCTATTGAACAGGTATATTGTAAACGACACATAAAGGCTCATTAATTGGAGCGCACTAAGGCTCAAAACTGGCAAAAAAAATGGCACACAACAGCCTGATCGTGTGGGCTAATGTGTTTACATCTGATCTATCTAATATGGAATCAGGATAGTTCCAGGGGTATAAGATATCTAATTGAAATCTCTCTGCCCATCCATTGATCAGAACGAGTACTACTGATGACACTGAAAGAATGGCTTAGGTAATCATAGCCAAAGAGTGCCAAGGTATACTTTCATTAAGACCAACCTTATCAGTTTTTAAACGGAAAACCCATTTTTGTTCGCGTTTCAGTAGGAGGTGGCTCATGTCTCCTCCTCTCCTGGGGCATTTAACTTTTTCTATGATTGTCCACTCAATATCGGTGGCCTGATGGTTTAGCCTAGTAAAGTGGTCAACCATAGGAGCATTTTCCTGATGGGTGCTAATACATATATCAGATGTAAACACATTAGTCCACACAATCAGTCTGTTGTGTGCCATTTTTTATGCCATTTTTCAGCCTTAGTGCACTCCAATTAATGAGCCTTTATGTGTCGTTTACATATACCAATACATACCAATATACAATTTAGCGGCATGGCTACCCCCATACCGGGTACCGGGTCTGAGTTCCACGAATGAGGAATTACCGGAACATTCTGACCTTGGAGAGCCCGGTAATTCCCTTTCCTGGGACCTGGACCCTGTACGCCCCCATTCCCATTTGAGCCCCTATAGGGCTCAATGGGAATGAGGAGGATGCTAACAATGGGCCTGTTAATGATGGGCCTGTTGTTAGCATCCTGGTCTGCTAGCGGGTCCCGCTAAGGACGCCTGGTTTTTACCAGACGTCCATAGCGGGACCCGCGAGCAGATCTCGCAATGAAGCGGTAGAAGGTTAACGGATACCGCCTTCCTCGTAATGAGGCCCAGAGTCTCCCAGGTGGAGCCACTACACGGGATATGGAGACATAATGGGGCCACAGAGCTTGCAGGATTGTGAAGCAAGCATTGTTCTGGCCCAGAACCCCGGCAGGTCACAAGCCTGCAAAGTAATCCACACCAATGACCACCAAAGACATGGACAGGAGGCAGATACCCTACACAAAGACAACTTGGGGAAATGGCTGCTGATGCGCCCATGACATGAACGTGAGCAGGATGAAACCCGAGTCACGGTTTCTGGAGTGTGACAAACCTGTGCAAAGAAAAGGGGTGAACTTGGCCAGTTATTTGAAGCCTTTTTTCCTGTAACACCACGAGTACAGGGCCAAATTGGTTTGGGCAAGTACCCAGTAGGAGCAGGGGGATGAAATCAGAGTGGGGGTGTGTGTTTGATTGTACGTGAAAGAGAGGGAGGTCTAGCAAATTTGGCCTTTAAGCATGCTTGTGGTGCTTTACCAGTCTGAACTCCCTCCCTTCGAAACCCATACAATTAAGTGGAATTCCGCATTACTCCTCCTGAGATGTAAGCATTCATTGGTGACAAGAAGGTAATTAAGAAACCTTTATTTTCTAGGGCACTCTGGTGAGATGTCAATTTTACCATGATTTACCTGACCGGGAGGGATCTTTCAAACACAATTTTTATTTATTTTATTGGACATTTGTATAGTGCCTATACACAGGTGTTTCCAGGTGCCACAAGACAAGGTAGGGGAGTGGGGGGCATGGGAATCAAAAAAGTAGAACACCAAAAACGGTTATATTGGGCGCATGACAATCCTACCGTGCAAGTGAATGACAAGGTGGTAAGTGCAGGGGAAGAGGGTAGAGGGAGAAGTGCAGGAGTGTGGTGCCCCCATGGGTGAGGGTGGGCATGTGCTGGGCGGGCCAAGGCAGCAAGTGCTAGCGGAAGGGGGAAGGGGAGGGAGGAGGAGTTCGGTGGACAGCGAGGACCAAGTTGGGCTAGTCCGGAGAAGTGAGCCTGAGGGTAAGTGCTGGCAAAGGATGCTGGGGGTGGACTGCTCCCTGTATGACTCTGAAGTCATAACCTCCTTGCCTTTGCTCACGCTGGGTGTATGCCATGACCTAATTCTGGTAGAAATCTACTGGACTATCTTCAGCAGTCATTTTCCATTCTTCAGGCTAAGGGACCTGGTAGACGTAAAGAAGTGTCTGTTCTCCTACCCATGCCTGACTTGGAGAGTTGCAAAAACATAAGCCACTTCCGCCATTACTGGTTATGGGATGTTCTTAGCCACCACTTCCCCAACAGGGGAAGGTATTTTTGGAAGGTGCATAGCTGCTTCTCCACCGCACACCTCTCCCTCTCTGGAGCTAACTCATGCCAACACACACCCCACAGCTCCTGCAACAACCTCACCCACGGACTCATCGGAAGACTACATCACAAACGTGATCTCCACGTACGACCCATTGGAGAACATGAACATCCAGCTCAGTGTATTCAACCACTCTACAGGGTTTCTGACAGCTTTAGCACTGATGGACTTAGCTTGTACAACCATGGTTGGAAAATAAAGGTATCCAACAATTTTTGGTGGATTATAGGTTCGCATGACATTTTTTATGTTAAACATTGCAAATGGAGAGAATGCAGAATACCCATTGTATTCAAATGTTTACGACATAACATTTTTGAATTTGTTCCTAACATTTTGAAAGTAATTTAATAATCAGATAAGTCCTATTTACTGTTCTTAGCCATATTTGTTTTAATAAAGAACATTTTTATATCACAAACACCTCTAGGTAACTTATCCATGTAACTCCTAAATAATGACCTGGATTTTATTTTTTTTGCATATGTATTTAAACAAAGCATGAATAGAGAAACATGTTAGAAGGCCAACAAATATAAATATTGTACATGTTGTCTTCTGGCGATTTTGAACTCATCATAAAGTAGTGGGAACGCAGCTCCAAGTGGCACCAATCTCTGTGAAAGATTATTTGTGAGAGTTATTTTTTTTTTAAACTTGATGTTGTGGGGTAAGTAATGGATACAATGTCCCCCCATACTGTGTGTTGCCTCTAAAATGTTAAGTTACATCTGCCATTCCATTAATAAAATAAGGTAAACTATTACTATTTATGTATTGTGATTTAGTTCATTACAAACATTTCACAAATTTTCAGAAATTGAATATTCTATATAAACAGTAAAACAGTAAGACAGTAGTAAAAACAGCTTTAGGAATTAATCAGGCAATATACTATCCACTAAAATGCATTGAAGCAGTAATTAATTGTTGATAAAAATATACCAAATAAGATTGATATCCTTCCATGACCTGGATCCCAAAGCAGTGCAGTAAACTTGTCAAATAATCACTTAACAATAAGACATTCTTAATCAGATTGAATACATTCCTTAATATGAAAGCATAAAAGGTAAAGTGTTATGTGCATTGAAATAGACTCTGTATTTAGGCATCAAACTCCAGTAATCTTGAGTTTTAAGAGAATCGTAATCATGGACCAAATTGCCTAGAATATTTGTCTAGTGTGTAGCTAGCTTTGTGCATTCTGTAAGAACATGTCTTACAGTCTCACTTGTTACAATAATCAGAAAAGGCCACAGAAGTAATAGCATATTGAGATGAGGCTGTTTCATGGAATAGCATTACACATTTTTGATGCAATGTTCCATGAGAATGTTGGCACACCTGGTGAAAGTGCACTTCTCCAAAGTAAAACAAACCTGATGACATGCCTGTAGTAACGGGGTGGTGGCTTGTCTTTCTGAAATACAATTCACATCCCCTATGAAACTGCCAAACACCATCAAACTTTAAAACCACTTGAGACTAATTTGACTGCTTTTATAATGCCACACTAGATACCTGAGAAATTGTACTATTGACCCTTCCTCATGGAAAATTAAGAAAATAAACAATATTATTTATCATGACTAGGGGTACTCCTGAGGATCCCTCTTCTAAGACCCTTGCCAGGGATCCTTGCCTGCACCTGGTCACACCATCTCTCTTACTATGACTCCTTTGACTCATTTGACATCTACTATCCTGGCTGCCTTGCCCACACTCTTTACACTGGCATCCTTGTTAACCTCTCCCACGAGGGTGCTCCCTTGAACCCTGCAACCCCTCCTTCACTGGCTCTCTTGACAACTACTACTGTCCTGGCTCTGTTGCATGCACTCCCTTGGTCCCTCTGCCTTATCTTGCCTCTATTTCTCAGGCACCCACGCTGCTTATGGGTGGGACCTCTTTCCCCTGCACACCCCCATAAGTCCTTCAAAAATAGCAATCTGCTTCATGTTGCCACACTTAACTCTTGCTCTGCAGTCAAGCACTCCTCCAACCTCGGCACCTCCATGAACACCTGGACCTTGATGTTTTTGCTCTGACTGAGACCTGGTTCAAGGACAGCTGTGTCACGAGTTTGACACACTTCTCCCAGAAGGATACGAGATCCTCTCTGAGCACAGGCTCAACAGGCCAGGAGGAGGAGTGGCCCTGATCTTTCCAGAGTGGACCCCTGTTTACACCATCCTAATTCAGGCCTACTGAATGTCCGGTCTGCAGGCTCTTTCTCTCTCCTGTCTCCTCTTTTACTCTGGCCATCTTCTATTGGCTGCCAGACCAGTCCACACTCTTCCTCTCAGATGGGCTGATCTGGCATCTTCTCTCCTCTCCTCCTCCTCCTTCCAACTCCCTCTGGTGGGGGATCTCAACATCCATCTTGACTCTTATGACCCTTCAGGAGCTTTCTGCAACCTATTCGACTTGCTCTCTCTCTCTCTCTCTCTCTCTCTCTATTCTTCCCTCTGGTCCGATGCACACTGCTGGCCACACCTTGGATGCTCTCATCTCCACAGACATCCCTCTCTCTATTCCTCTCACTATCTCAGTCTCATGGACTGATCACTCTCTTCTCTCCTCCCACTTGAATCTTTCTTCTCCTTTAGCACTGGCACATCCTGCTTTGCCTTCCACCTTCAAGGTCAACAGAGCCAAGAAAAAAATGTCAGTGACAGGCTTTGCCTCCACCTACTCCCCTCCTCCTACTCTTGTGGCTGACTCCCACCCTGACACAGCCCTCTCTAACTTTCACCTTTCAATCTCTAATACTCTCAACATCCTTGCCCCTGTCATGAGGGTCCAACTGAAGCCTGCCAAAAAGTGCAACTTTTGGTACGACTCTGATTTTCCTGACCTTAAACACAAGTGCAGGGCAGCAGAAAGGAAATCGGGATCTTCAGGTGCACCCTCTGATAAGCTGGCCTGCCGCCTTCTGCAAAGGCTATATATACACAGCATCCAATTCAAGAAAAGAGTCCATATTCAAGCCTGCATCTCTAACGCATCCAACAACATGGCCTAACATTTCAAAGTCTGTAAGGAACTGGCCATTCCTACTGCAGCCTCATCCTCTATTGCACCCACACAGACCATGTGTGGGTCCTGGCTGCACATTTCACTGCCAAAACACAAGACATCCTGTCCTCACTCTCCTGTGCACCCACTCATGCACCATAATCTCTTGAGCCCCCCTTGGCCGCCCACCACGCCCACTCTTCCCTCCTCAAACTCCCCTGTCAAAGTGAGGAGGCCTTTGGACAAGTCCGATCTATGCAAGCCTCTTCCAAACAGGTGAACCCCTGCCCCTCCAAAACCATCAAGGACAACATTGACTCTGCAGCCCCAGCATTGGCAGACCTCTGCAACCTGTATTCACCACTGGAGTTTTCCCCACTTCTCTCAAGCATTCTCTAGTGCACCCACAGCTCAAAAAACCCTCTGCTGGCCCTTCTATTCCGGCAAACTATCGCCCAATCTCCATCATTCCTTTCCTGAGCAAACTCCTAGGGAGAGAAGTTGGCTATCTCTCAGCCTACCCTTCACACTGAATCTGTTGGTTGTCTACATGGCCATCAGTCTGGCTTTAGAGCATCCAGAGGCATGGAAACTGCTCTTCTGAACACTCTTGAAGACCTGCTCTCAAACCTTAACTCTAACTTTCCCTCTGTCCTCATTCTCCTTGACCTCGCCTCTGCATCTGATACAGTAAACCATAACATCCTGATCTCCCTTCTCCGCAATACCCTGGGCATCGCAGATCAGGCACTGGCAGGGCTCGCATCCTTTCTCTCTGACAGCCCTTCCCAGGGGGAACTGTGGTCCTTTCTCTCCGACAACACTCTCTCACGTGTGGTGTCCCCAAGGGATCTAATATATCCCCCTGGTTTTTCAATGTCTACATGGCCCCTTTGGCCCACAGGTACTCTGCCTTCACCTCCAACTTCCAGTGTCATGCAGATGAAACACAGCTCTCCTTCAGGCTACCCTCAGCCTCTTCCTCCTCCCTGCTCAATCCTGACTGTCTGTCCTCAATTCAGTCCTGGTGATCAGCTAAGGATCTCTGCCTTAATGTCAGTAAGACAGAGTTGGTCCTCATAGGGATCCATGCTCCCGCTTTACCACTCTCACTCTGGCCGGCCTTCCTTGGCCTTGGACCCTCACCCACCAGTGAGGCAAAAAATGTGGGGGGCATCTTCGACTTTACTCTCTCCTTCTCTTTTCACATCTCGGACATGTCCAAAAAGTTCTGCTACCAGCTGCACCTCATCAGATGTATTCTACCTTTTATCACCTTTCCCCAGAGGCTTACTATCTCCAGAGCACTGGTTCTCTCGAGACTGCACTATTGCAACAGTCTCTTTCTTAATGTTCCTACTTCTACTCTCTGACCTCTTCAACTTATCTAAAACAGAACAGTGAGATTTATCTTTGGCCTCAAGCCCAGAGACTGCATCTCTCTGGTGCTGAAATCAATCCACTGGCTCCCCATGGCTGCAAGGATCAAGTTCAAGTGTCTCTGCATAGTCCACAAGGCCTTCTGGGGCCGGAGCCCTGACTATCTACAATGCTCTCTTCCTAAATACTCTCCTTCTAGAGCCCTCAGCCCGGCCTCCTTCAACTCTCTACAGGTGAGCCATTTTTCCAAACAGAGATTCAGGGGTAGATCCTTCTCCTCTGTATGTGCTTCCCTCTGGAACAGCCTCCCTGCCTCTCTCCATCTTGCGCCGAACCTCCTTAAGTTCCGGAAACTCCTCCAGACCTTCCTCTTCTCTTCCTGTTTCTCTCTCCCTCTCCCCTGCTAACCTCCTTTCTCTTCTCTCCCGTTTCCCTCCTTCATTTGATTCCCCAACCTGCTCAGTTTGTTGATTGGTCACCTGGTGCACCTCCAGAGCCTCACAGGTCCCAGGCTCCCCCACCAGTCCTGCACTGCACACAGCTCTCTGCACTCTGATTCACACTACTGCACTTGGAACATGCTCCATGAGAGGGGCAACCACTCTGCACTTAACCAAGGCCCCTGCTGGACTGGGCACACTTGTCCCCCTCCCTCACACTTCCTGTTCTGCACACTTGCACAACCTTGATTGTACTAGGCCTAGCAAATTTGTCTGTCCTGTCCTCCCTCTGTCTCCCCTCCCTAGCTTGGTTGTGCCAGAAAAACTCTTGCATAGGCGTATTCGATGACCAACCACCAATCATTCTGGAATGTTGCCTGGCCTAGTGCGATCGTTTTTTGTTCTGTATGTACTTTCTCTCTCCACTTCCTTCTCCTCCCTCTCTTTGTCTTGCACTTACACTAGTAGATATGCCACTGGCCTAGTATGCTATTTATTATTGTTAGATCTTTCGGAATCTTCAAGGCCTAAGAATGACAACGGTATTCCTTGTTCCCAATCCGCTTTGAAGCACTTCACCTGTGTATAAGCACTTTACAAATAAACAATTACAATTAGACTTACAATAAGACCATCTCTGGTCTGTTTCCATGGTGTCCTTTTAAACAACAGAGAATATCTGCTGCTTACCCTTTGCCCTTGCAAATTTTAGCAAAACTACATTATTTAACAGGACAATGGGCACTGCTGACAAGCTCCCCTCTAACACGATCTCTGAGCTGCGTTGATGGTTCCCTGGTAAAGAGTAGAAAATGAGCATTATTTACCCTTGGTCCTGGCAAATAAAACGTATGCACTATTTACCCTTCGACTAACCATCCTTGCAAATAGTAGAACTTCTGCACTGTTTACCCTTCACCCACCCTCCTGGAAAACAGTAGAAATGTTGCACCGTTTACCATTTATCCTTGCAAACAGTACATGTTTTGCACTATTTACCCTTTGTCCTGACAAATAGTAGGCATTTTGCATTATTCACCCTTCATCCTGGCAAATAGAATTTCTGCAATATTTACCCGTCATCCCATAGTCCTTGCAAGTATTAGAAATTCTGCACTATTTACCCTTCGTCCTTACGAATAGACGCTAGTTGTAATTTTGCACTATTTAGCCTTCACCCCTTCGTACTTGCAAATACTGTAAATTCTGCGCTATTTACCCTTAGTCCTTGTACATAGTAGAATTTCTGCACAATTTAGCCTTGATCCCTTCATCCTTGCAAATAGTACACATTCTGTGCTATTTACCCTTCATTCCATTGCCCTTGCAAGTAGTAGAAATTCTGCACTATTTACCCTTGATCCCATTGTCCTTGCAAATCATAGAAATTCTACACTATTTACCCTCCACCCTTACATATAGACGCTCGTAGTAATTCTTCACTAATTAGCCTTCGGCCTTTCGTCCTTGCAAATAGTGTAAATTTGTCACTATTTATCCTTTGCCCTGGCAAATAGTGCAAATTGTGCACTATTTACCCTTCATTGTGGCAAATAGTAGAATTTATGCACTATTTATCCTTCCTCCCATCATCCTTGCAAGTAGTAGAAAGTATGCACTATGTACCCTTCATCCCAGCATCCTTGCAAAAAGAATTGTACATTCTGCACCATTTATCCTTCGTCCTTGCAAATAGTATACATTCTGCCCTATTTGTCCTTCGTCCTGGCAAGTTGCGCATATTGATTGCTCTATTTACCCTTGGTCCTTGTGAATACACCATACCTTAAGTATTTTATAGTAATATTTATTAGAATGTTATGAGCAGTTATGCATGATTTTTGAGCAACTAACTCAACTAGTGTGTTGGTACTTGAGTTAAGCTTCAATTCTTTCAACTAGTTGTAGAAATCTCTTTCCTAAGGGACATTCCCAACACCTTTTCCTTTGGTGGATGAACTCATAAACTCAGAGTTTTATAAGAGGGCAGTGTAAGGATTAAGAGGGAACTTGCAGAACTCACACTGATCAAGTGATATGTATCACACGTTCTCCATTCCCTATACTCACATAGTAGCGTATGTGTGGGCGTGCTACATATTCAGTAGTGAGCGTGAGTTTGAATTGGTGTGTGTGAATTTGAGAGAGTGGGCTGATTAGGTAATGTGATGGTGTAATGTGTTTGTGAGCTTGTGAGTATGCAAGTGAGTGAATTACTGAGTGTGTTTGCATGTGCATTTGTGTGTGAGTGTGTGTGTGTGTGTGTGTGTGTGCCTGTGCATACAATGCGACCTTCAACCGGAAAATCACCCTTCTATGGTGTTCCTGATGAACACCTAAAACACTGTAACTTGGCAGGGGAAATGTTACTTTGACACCGAATTTCCTTGAACAATGTTTTTGATTTATCTGTGCTCACCAAATCTTTACAGAAGGGCTTTGGTCAGACCCTAAGTATTCAGCTTGAACGTTCAATGTCTGTTTTACTACACAGTCATGAGTCCCAGATCAAAACGCTTCAGCTACTTTGTGCAACCAATCCTTGGCATCAGGCTGGCGAGTGCACATGTGGTTGCCGGTGCATATGCACATCTGTGAGTGTGTGTTTGTGTGGGTGCGTGTCTGTGCTTGCATGCACCAACATTTGTGCTTGATGTTTTTCTTTGTGTGTGCTGTCTATTGGTGCAAGTAGGCATGCCAGGAAAGACATGAGAGGATATATATATGTTTGAGGTTTGATTAAGGGGAGCCATTCTTGTATCTTTGGCATCTAGATTTGTAAGCGCCAAGACATCTGAAATGCCCAAGAAGTGAGAGTGTTTGTGTGTGTGCATGCATGTGCCCCCCCCCCCCCGTGGTGTTTGATGGAATAGCCATCCCGTGGTTGTTTGCATGCAAAAACACGTCAAAATCAGTATACTTCCCCAGTAAAAGCTGTACTCCCTCACCCAAAACCCATGCACAAGTGCTTTTGCATGCCATGATGGTTGGCAAAGTTTTATGCCAACTTTATTTCAACAATCTCCATATCGTTCCCTTTCTTCTTGTTTACTTGTTACCCTAAACCGCCATCTTGGCGATGGTGTGTGTCCACTCCAGTCACATGACTAGACCAAATGGAAGGGCACATAGCATGTTTTGATTTTGGGACACAGTAGAGGCACTTTTTGGGGAGTGCTAAACAATGCCCCTTTTGGTTTTGGCTAATAGGTGGCGCTCATGCACCACCTATAAGCCAAAATGATTGCATTAGAGAACAGCTAGGGAGAAATGGAATATGAGAAAGGACGCAAAGCTTGCAGGTGCTATTTGGTTATTTAGCCACCCATTGACTACTCCTGGCCTTGCTAATCCCTATGGCTATTCCCACCCACGTCCTGCCCTTGCCCACCCAAAGCAAATGCTCCTGGGATCTCTTTGAGCTAGCTTTTCCAAGCCTTACCATCAAACTTTGTGTTGAAAGTGCCTGCCAGTGTTTTTTCAAAGCAGTCTTCTTCAAAGCAGTTAATGACTTAATTTAAGCTGTAAACGTGCTACTGTCCTTTAATAGGTCTGCCTTCAGCTGCTCGATTTATAAACACAATGCCTACCCTTCACTGACGTCCTGTTATAAACAAGCATTGGCAAAGCCAACCATTTGGACTTGTGTTTAAATATTAGTCATCAGCATATTATTATATCTCTGGGGACTCGCACCATTTTGCAGCTACAACCATTGATGGACAGTTAATACCACTACAGCAGTGACTGGCAAATGCATTTCTCATGCCTACACAAAGGTCAAAACTGCTGGCATTGACAATGCTTGTTTAATGCTGTGATGTATTCCTCCATGGCATGTGACGAAAATGTGCTGTTTAGCAACATAAGGTGATTGACTATAGAGTGGTCACATATCTTTCCCATCTCTCAGTCATCTCTCTGGCCTCTCCATCCTGGCTCATCACTGTGACCTCTTCATACTAGGGTCCTTCTGTTATTTTTGGTGCTGTTTACAGTGATGTCCCCGTAAACCATGTGCACCACAAGCTGAGTATGAGGGACACTACGATATGCTGGGTGGTGAACCAGAAGAAAGAATCAGACTACAATCGGTCATGTTTCAATGTGGTTTATTTAAATTAAGAAAATTGCCTATCTGGCCCTATCGCTATGAGGGAAGTTCCCTACCTTCTAAAACAAAAACTGAGGGTGCTCGTTGATGTTAAGAAAAAAGAGCCTGGAGTCCAAATCATAGTTAACTAACTGGCCCTACCATTTTAGAAAGACTATTTAAAAAGAAAAGGGGAGGCTTGCACAATAACCTTGGAATGAGCTTCTGCCTGGCCCAACTTGTAGATGACTTGTTCTTCTCAAAGTTCCTTTGGACTATATTGGCACAGTTCACAGTCTTCTTATCGAGTTAAAAACACTAATATCTTCTGTATGGCTTTTCTTCCCCTTTGGAAATGAAGAATACTTCTTATATTAATGTTCTCAGATTTTTTATCAGTGGTCAAATCCCTCCAGGATCACTTTAAACAAAATGCTCTGTATCCCACTTTCCTGGCACGGGGACTCCCCACAGTCCTGTGTCTCTTTGGCATGGTGTTTGGAACTCAGTCCAATTAATAAATGCAGGGCTTCTGCCCACTCGAGTCTTACAGGTTCCCAAAACCCAGTTGTCTTGGCTAGCCTTGTTGTAGAGTGTTCATACTCCTTTCCCTCTGTTCCACTTGGGTCGTATGTCTGTCTGACTGTATCAGTTCATCATATGTTTGTCAGCTTTCCCAGCCTTGACATAAAGCACATGTATCCCTTTCACTCCTTTTTACATGGCCTGTTTGGTTCTCTTAGGTTCTTGTACTGTTGGGGCTTTCCCAGCCTTTGATAAACCGTGCTTGTATCACTTTCACTCTGTTTTAACTGGGTCATGTGCATGTTCCGTTTTCTCACACCCTCTCATATCTTTTGCGGTTTCTACAATCTTGGAAACCAAAGTTCATTGCCCTCACTGGCGTCCTCGTTTTGGGAGTGTTTGCTTCCCTGTCAGCACTCATCTGATCAGCAATGGGACTTGGTGTGTGGAGCTTGTCGACCCGGGCTCTGCTCCTTTCTCTGGTCTCGGCATCGGTTTCTGGACGCCAGGCCCACCACTGTTCGCCAGTGTTTGTGCCTCCACAGAAGACAGTTTTCTTCTGTCTCTGTCCCTCTCCTCTTGCTCAGTCAGAGCATCCACCTCTCAGCCTGTAGCCAGCGGGTCTCGCTTCTCCGAGGCCACCAATGGCTCTGCAGCTTGGCGTAGCTCCCCCTCTGCAGGACATTGTCTACACGGCAGCTCGCCTCTGCGTAGTGATGACTCTCCTTCTGTGCAGTGGCGGCTGGTGACTTTGAAAGGTGGTCGGGCGTACATTTTGCAGGGCGTTAATTTCACGGCCCCACATGAAGGGGATGCAAGGTGGTTTCCCCTGTAAAATGTTTGGAAAAATGCCTTCCACAATGTGCATTTTACTGCCCAAACCTAAAAAAACATAACATAAAAAGCATTAAAATGTAGCTACTAATGATGGTACAGTTTGCTTACGTGTGCAAGTGTGATGGTGTATTTTACAGCAGCTTGTATTGAGAATAGTTGATACTATGTTGTATGCATAAATAAATTAATTATATGAAAATCCAAGTGTACAATCGCCATGTACACATTGCATCCTCTTTACCCACAAAGAGCTGATTATTTCAAAGAGTCCATCAAAGTTAGCCTTGTGAGGTTGCGCAAATCATTTCTGGAAAAGATTGTAACCCTTCTTCGGTCTTAAATAAGAGAGAACAACAGTTGGAGACTAGAGTGATTATTTTTCTAGGTTCGCTAGTGTTCAAGGGAAGCCGTTGACGCTTACGGCACCCGGGAAGAGTGGGAAGACTTTAACGTATTGATCCCCTTTAGTAAGGGACTGAAGCACCACTGGAACAGCACTTTGGCCGTGCATTAAACAAACACCAAAAAGACAGTAGTGCCAGTCTTGCTACGCAGGTAGCTATCCCGTTCTGCAGCACTGAAGTTACTGAAGGGCCGGACTGAAAATCAACAATGATAAGTTTAAGTTGCAGCAACAAAAGTTGTGAGAGGGGCTAACTTTAGAGACTGTGAGGGAGGGGAAAACGTATTTGTGTGGGTGCATCCAAGTTCTTGACATATTCTGAGATTATTCTAGTGCAGTTTAAATGTTACAAGCTGTTAACTCTCTCCTTCACGTCTGTGAGACAACTGTGTCTTATGTCCCCCCTACCCAATCACTGCCCTGACTGACATGCAAGTACTAACACCCCATCACGGAAATGTATGCATATAGGACTGCAGGTGCTAACAATGCCACACTTTTCCTAGTAATTGCCAGGCCTTTGTGGAGCTCCAAGCCATTTATTATTTGTGTCTGGTCCGAATCACTTTGGTAAACTGACGGTCTGAGGAAATAGCTTCTAACAGCAAATCTATTGGCTTCTCTTTCACTGCCAGTGAGTAAAGGGGTGAAGGGGTGGTTTCATTATAGGGGGAAGCAGTTAGGCCTTAAGGGGAAATCCTGTGAGGCTCAGCACACAGCCCGAAAGCGCATGTCCCCTCTGAGCTGCGTCCCCAGGAAACACGGCCAAGAGGGCTGGACTTCTTGCCCCCCACTGCCCCACTACCCCGCCCTGCCGCCTCCACACTCACCCTAGTCGGACAGAATTGCACATTTCAATCCTTACACGTAAGTGCACATCCTTGCACCTCTGCAAACAAAACACCTGCAGCAGAAAAGGAAGGGGCACTGCATACCAAAACCTGCATGTGTGATGCAACTTTCTCCAATCTGACACCTCCCTTTGCCACACTCAACTCCAGTTGCCACTGAAAATGTCTTACCAGGCCGGCTCTCAGCCACTCGATTTATAAGCGCCCTGCGTCTCCTTCACTGACCTCCTGTCAAAAGCAAGTTTTTCCAAAGCCACTGAAGTCCCGTTTAAAACTAGCATTGGCAAAGCCAACATGTTTGGCTTGTGCATAAATTGTAAGCACTTGCCAGACACTGCTATTAGATGTCCAGGTACCCACCATTTCGCAGCTGCTACCAACAATGTGTAGTTAGTGCCACTACGGCTCTGCCTGGCAAGTGCCTTTCCCACACGTACACAGAAGCCGAAACTGATGGCATTGCCAAATCGTGTTGATATAGCATTTACAGGCAATGCTCCACCTACTCGTTTTCAACCAGTCCTAAAAACGCCACGCATATATTTGATTTCTTCAATGTGCGCCGTGAAAGGGTGCCTGCATAATGCAAATTATAAAACAAAAACAAAAAATCTGCATTCAAACTAGATTTATTTTATTGATACAACATAATTTACTGTGGTATAAACAACACCCAAAGAGAACTATGAAAAAACAGTTAACCAATTAAATAAATTAAACAAGAAAAGTGAATGCACAAACTATAAAGTAGCGACACTTGCAGTTTTGCCAGTGTTTGTGATGTATTGGCAGGTTGTTGTAGAGTTAGCAGTTCTTTTGTCTTTTAAAGATACATATAGCAGAGCCACTTAGCTCATCACTCTTTCAGTAGGGAAAGCACATGTGCATCCATGACGAGGATGCAGGCACTTAGTGGTAGGGAAAAGCTGATATGTCACTGGACGTGCAATGTCCCCTGTGGCGGTAAATTCAGCATGGGTTCCCATCACATGCAGGCATTCACCGTGCCACGCCATTCAAGTATAGCTAGGAAAAGAAATGCAGTCAATATGATTGTGAACATTATGTGGGCCTAGCGCATGTGACAGGAAGTGCTTTTGATATAGTGCCTAGTGCCAGCTTCCCCCACCCCAAAGTGCCATAACAAAAAAAGTGTGCAATCTCTTAAATGGGACTAAATGTACCACCTCGTGAGTACGTAGATCTGAGTCGGTCCTGCCAGTACTCTGTGACTGCAGGTTTCACACAGAGCTACAAGGAGAGCACTTAACTCGTCAAGCTATCTTACCAGAAAAGGAAACATCCACCTAATTTAGATATAGTAACCAGATGTTTATGCTTGCAAACATGCATTTTAAACACGTTGTAGCATCACCACTGTGCATGTTTAATAACTCAGCATTATAGTGTGGGACAGCAGGTGATTATTGATTCTGACAAAAGGTGCTGCCTCTTCAGGGCCTGCTCCTTGGTGCTGTCTTTTCGAGAACATACTGAGCCACTGCTCATGGGTGCTGTCTTTTCGAGAACACACTGAGCCCCTCCATTATCTGGAAAGGGAAATGCACAGTCTCTCCATGTGCCTGCTTCTGTAGGAACTCAGCACAATACACAAGGCGTTGCTTTGCCTACTCTGCATGGGGTGCTGCCTCTTCAGCACCTGGTTGCCTCAAGCTGCAGGCTCGCCATGGTCCTGTGATCTCACAGCTATATGAAGGGATTCCGGGCTCTTGCTCTTCTTGGAGGACCCAGTTCCTTCTTCAGGAGCTGCCTCCCCCTGCCCAGAGGGCCTCTCCTCTCGAGCCACAGAGCGCATGTCACCTGAGAGGAGAAGGGCGGTCATGGACGGTGGACACCCATGTATAGGCAGGGGCTGGAGGGACATGTTTACCAGACAGCTGCAGCTTCTGGACTGGTACTGTCCTATAACAGTGCTGCTTCAGCTTACTCCTGTCAACGACGGATTGAAACGTTGAACGCACAGGCTAACTGTGCAGACAGGCAATGGACCCGACCCAGTAGCCTGAACAGCCCCGGGAGGGCCTGGCTGGAGAGGTCACATACATACAACGGAACTTTACACTTTGCCTACCACAAGTTATGGAGTCCTGCACCAGCACGCACGTGGCTCGCCGCTCTGCCTCTACTCCTTCGGGCTCAGCTAGGCCGACCATGCCCTGCTGGCTCACACAGGCCTCGGCTGGCTCAGAGGGCTTAAACAAACAATCCAGTCAGAGGGCGGCACTGTGCAGCTCTGAATCTCATGCTGTGCACCCACATGACCCCAACCACACTCAAAGTAACGAAATGTCATTGGCTGACAAACAGCCAATGAACCAATGTTAACCCCACTGTTACTATGCAGATCCCGTGTCTGCTTACACTGTGCTGTTTGCGCATATATATACATACTGGCGGGGCCACAGCTCTAGCGCCTCGTCAGCCTCCTAACACAACTGCTTCACAATTATTACGCTAACTGCGCAGATCCTACAATCTCCTTGCAGTATACATAGCGAAAAACAGTGTGAAATGGGACACGCCCCTCTGCCAATGTATGTCCCATTCAGGGCCAGCCACGATGTGAAAGATATAATTATTTATGTATTTATTTTTAATAGCTACGTAACGCTGCACATTGTTGTCAAAGAATAAATCATATATGCTGCTGCAGTGCACACTGTTTTCTTTTTGTTCGTTCTCTCTGGAGACCGAGGGAGGGGGCGGCGCCCCCCCCCCGCCCTAATTAAGCAGCCGCCACTGCTGGGAGTCTTTCCTCCATTTGCAGTCTGCGCTGCTCTTGTGCACATCATCATAACAAAAAGAATGGTGTTTGCCTTTTTTTATTGTGACCTTCAGACGATGTTCAGCATTACATGAAGCAAATAAGAGTGAAAGAAGGGTCTTTGTTGGCTATAGTCATAACGGAGATACCAAAGTCTTTCCAACACCCAGCAGATATATATGCAGAAAGTGTGTTTTGGACCAAGAGTTCCATGGAAAGAGAGTCCTTGTCCCCAAGAGGGAGTCACCCTCATTGAGGTTCCACTTGCCCAGACCCCTAGAGAGGGTCTTACTTAGCGGGCTCACCTCCTTAGCATCAAAGGGGGTGGATCACCTCTGGGAAGAAGGGATAAATTGCCCATATTTGTCACATTTGTTGTTTGCTTATTACAACTCACATTTTATCTGCCTTTGTCGCTGTTAGACCCACTTGCAGTTGTTCAGCTTCCCAGCTTTGAATTAGGTAGCTCGCCATTGTGGCCTCACCTCTTTCGATTGTATGCGGAATGGATATAGAACACACAACGACCCATTAATGTAGCATTCCTATCCATCCTTCCTGGGTCTATGTCCTTTCATCCTGCAATTAATTTCAAGCCTTTGTCTGTCCCCAGTCTCTATCCTTCCTCCCTACCCAGTTCCCTATGTGTTAGTCTCTATGTCTGTTCTTCTCCGGTCAGTGCCTTTCCTCCTCCCCAACCCAATCCAGAGCTCACTGTTCACTATTTCATGGTTTGTGTCCTTCCTCCACCACATCCCTTACCTATTCTCTGATTTCTTCCTTCGTCGAGCCTACGTCCTACCCGCTATCTGATTCCTACAAGCCACATCTTTCCTACTATATGCAGTCATCCTTTCATGCCCTCCGTCCATTCTTCGTCCCACTACTTCTCTAGTCTCTCCATTCAAGCGTTCAACATATATGCCTATACTTCAAACCATCCCTTCCCTATTCTCTGCATGTTCACTGCCATAGTCTGTATTCTTTCTACACCCTGCCCCTTCCCTAGTCTCTGTGTCTATCCATACACAGTATGTATCCTTCCTCCACCCTAGCCTTCCATAGTCTCAGTTTTCATCCTTCCATGTTCTATATCCTTCCTCCACCCCACCCTTCATTATTCTCTGAGTTTATCCTTTCACACTCTGTGTCCTCCCTCCACCCACAGCTTCCATAGTCTGTGCCCCCTTCCACTATAGATATGTGCCCTTATCATTCTCCAACTCTTTCCCTGTATCTGTTCCCCTCAGGGCCTGCCATTGCCCTTTCTATATAACTCTTTCTTCCTACCCTTTTCCCCGGCTCTCTTGGTATCTGCCTCAATATTAAAAATCTTCATATAACTTGTTTACAGCCCTTGTTGATGGCTATATAGATGCTCTACATTAAAATCTTCCAGTGTTTTGAACAGAAAACAAAAGATTGTTTTGCTGAGCAGAACCTCCCAGTCAACATCAGACTCGCCCCATGGTGTCTAGAGTTCAGGAAAGAGCTCAAAACCTTCCGGAATGATACCTCCCTAAAACTCAGGTCCACACACCATCCACTCTGCCACCCTACCTGAGACTCAGCGATCTGCTCCTCACTGTTTCCTCCACTGGTTGCTTGTAGATCCCTTGCTGCCAATTGCCCACCCTCTCCTGTTGTTAGTTCCCCTCTCTCTTTTTCTCTGCTTCCCTCTACCCCCTGGGATTGTAAAGCACTCTGTTGCTTCCCGAAGCTAGGTCTGTGCTCAATAAATACCTTCATAATAGCAATAAAAATAATAATAATAATGATAGTGTTTGCCACATTTCTGAAAATAGGAGGGAGATGGTGAATTCTCAGAAGGAAAAGAAATGGCGTCTTTAAGCAATTGAATTGTGGTCAAGCCACTTCCCCGGAGATCAGTTGCTGCTTAAGGACTGGTAAGAGACACTCAGCTATAGGATCCTCTGAGCAAACAAAGGTAGCATTTTAGTGATGCATTAAAAGTAGACAAAACTCAAAGCATGGTTATAATATTTTGCTGAAGCATCTAGGAAGCGGAACGTCTCTCTCTCTCGCTCTCTCACTCTCTCTCTCTCTAGCTCTCTCTCTCTCTTCCTTGCCAGCAAACTACACAGAAGCAAAATAATGATTCAATTCCCTTGGACTCAACATAAACTGGGGTTGGTGGTGTCTGTCTCTGACGTATGACGATGTTGAATGCTGGGGGCTGGAGCATTGGGGGAGAGGGATTCCAGGGACCACCTTCCACAGAGCAAAGTTTGTCATGGAGGTGATGTAAAGGGGAACCCCAAGAAGAACAACTACACTGACATGGGGTAAATAGGACAACTAGAGTGGCCTGCAAGCCTGGATATCGAGCTGGACTGATGACAGGAAAGAGAACACCCATCGGCTGACTATACTGCAGACCAAATTGTAGTCAGTCAATTTAACTTGTCATAAAACCATAATACAAAATTCTATTTATACATTCCATAAAGCGTATAAAAGAAGGAAGGAAGGAAGGAAGGAAGGAGGGAAGGAAGGAAGGAAGGAAGGAAGGAAGGAAGGAAGGAAGGAAGGAAGGAAGGAAGGAAGGAAGGAAGGAAGGAAGGAAGGAAGGAAGGAAGGAAGGAAGGAAGGAAGGAAGGAAGGAAGGAAGGAAGGAAGGAAGGAAGGAAGGAAGGAAGGAAGGAAGGAAGGAAGGGAGGAAGGGAGGGAGGGAGGGAGGGAGGGAGGGAGGGAGGGAGGGAGGGAGGGAGGGAGGGAAAGGGAAGGAAAGGGAGAAAAGGACCCAGAGAGAGAAATTGGGGTGGGGGCAAAGAGAGGAATGCCAGCAGGACAATATGCTGGAGAGCAGAGTAGGCTGAAGAAGAGCTTTGGGAAATATTGAGCTCTATTCAGGCAAGGAGACCATGGGCATACCAACATATAAAGACATTGGGCCTCATTCCGAGTCTGGCGTTAACCCTGGCAGTGCTACCGGCGGGTTGCCACCAGACCAGGAATGAATTACCAGTGTCTGACTTCCCGGTGCCACCGGGCTATTCCATGTCCGACGGCCACGAAGTTAGGCGCTGCCAATTTCGTTAATCTCATTCCCATACATTGCTATTGGACTCTATGGGAATGGGGACACGGGGGCACAGGCACCGTTAACAATGGTTCCGGTGCTCCCGTGACAAGTATGCCTACCGTGGCTGCTGCACCCGGCAGGGTCAGACCTGTCGGGCACAGCGGTTATGGCAACGAGACATGTAATTTGCGGTCCGGAAATAACGGTAAGGTACGCTTACCAGCACCATTGCTTCTGGATCGGCAAACTTATAATGAGGCCCATTGACCCAAATCTATATCCTTAGAAAGCTTTGTCTAGCGAGAGCAGGGTAAAACCCAAGTACCTCAGGGTCCACAAAACAGAGAGTGGCAGAGTCACCCATTGGCTAATTCGGCCTTGTTCCAGATTAGAATTAAAGTAGGAATCAAGCACATGGGCCAAAGCCTTTTCTGAAGAATACGGATTAGAGGAACTCCATGATCACACCCTTAGCCATGTCAGCCATCTTCCATTGGCACTTAGCAGGAAGTCACCATGGCCCTTACTCTTAGCCCATTACTTGTTTTGTTCACCATCACCGGAGGCCTATGATCAAGCAAAAACAAGGACATGTGCAGACTTGAACTCCACCATTGAGGGAAGGAAAGAACCACAAACAGTTAAACAAAGAAGATGAAATCTGCCTCGTGTTGTCTGGTGATCGCTTGGCCATGACAGACAACACTTTACACTCTCTGTGAGACAGGGTTTTTGCTGAATCTTACGGTAAGAACCCTGCACATAGGTCTTCCTTCAGAAGAGTGGGTTTAGAGCTGTGTGTGAGGGAGTACCCTGTGCTTGGGTCCAGAATCGAACCCTGTATGACAGGGAATTGCAGCAAAACAATATAAGTGACTGAGTCTCAACACTATGGGCCTCATCACGACTTGGGCGGTAACGGTAACGCTATTAGCGCGGGCGGTATTAGCCCTACCGCTGAACTCCCCAGCGCTAATAGCGCCGGATCACGAGTTCGGCGGTAATGTAAGTCCCCATTTCCCACTGAGCCCATTCGGGAATGCCCCATTCCCCATTGGGCTCAATGGGGAATCTTCGCGCTAATACCGCCGGCGGATTTCCCGCCGGCGGTAATAGCGCGAATTTTCGGCGGATTTCCCCCCAGCTCAGAGCTGGGGCGAAATCCGCCAAAGCCCTGATTCGGTGGACCCTTAAATCTGGCGGTAATAGCGCTACCGCCGGATTTAAGGGTTACCACCAAAGTCGTGATGCGGCCCTATGTGTGGGAAGAGTTGGAACTACTTTTTGTCTCTCCCTAGATCCTTTGAGAGAGTGTTCTGGCTTGCTGAGGTCAGAGAGGAGTCAAAGAAAGGCAACATTGATTAAAAAAGCACATATTGTGTAGTTCAGCATTGTGCAGATCCAGTGGTCTAGTATCACTCCCCCTGTTTCAATGCAGGATTATTATTATTATTTTTTTCTTTTTGGTACTCTAGGCAAGCCCTCCTCTACCTCGCCTGGATGGTGGTAAAACCCAATCCGTGGGTCCCGCCAACCTTCCCAGCCCTACTGAAAGCCATTCAACACGCTGCAGCCTGTTGCTTCCAGGGTACCCCCATCCTCAAGGAGCTAAACTGGTTCCCACCAGACACCCTCATCTTTAGAGCCCCAAGCCATAGACAATACATTGATGCATACTGTTAATTAGACCATATCATAAAACAATGAACCCTATCCATTTTTTATTTTGTAATTTGCATCAGGTAAAATGTTTCTGTGTGCATCAATGTTTGATATATCAGGTACAGCACGTACTGATGATGTCACTAATTTACCCCAAGTATACATTTCCCTCCCATTTTGAACACTTTTAAAACGTTTGAGTGAATTGGGAGGGAATTAAACCTGGACATTCACTGCATGTATTGTGATGAATCTTTAATGATTCCCCCAGAAAACCTGGCCTGGGACCCTTCACATGTGGCCAGGGAAAGGCAGGCGTTTTCTGATCCCGACCATGGGGGTGGTGTACTGCAGGAGGATCACATGATGGGGAGAATCAGGTCAGGGGGAATGGGAGACCCCTTTGTTCATCTTTCCTGAAGTCCCACTCTTCTCATGGCTTATTGTAAAAGCCTAATGTGACTATTAGGAATTTTAAGTCCCATCATTCCCTAAGTGCTGGGATGGAGAAGAGGGCTGAAGAGGCGCAATGCTGCAGGAATGGTCAGTTCATTAGTGCTGATGACCCACACCTGAGGGAGGCTGAGAAGGTTAAAAGGCCCACTCAGGTGAAGGCCACAGTGTTGACGTTGTTGACAGAGAGTAGAAGAAGTCTGAAGCAGAAGTAGCGTGGTTCGTGCTGGCAGCCCAGACTGAAGCTGGAGGACAGAGAAGACGCCGGGACCATTGCTGGGCAGATATCAACTGCCGGTCCAGACAGGGTCTGTGCCTGGAGAAATCTGAAGTGCAGAGGTCACGCAGCAGGAAGCATGCAGAAGGAAGGCTTTCCCACTTGTGACCTGGTCTGCAGAGGCTGCACCGTAGGTAGCACTCAGGAGCCTGTCTCAGGTAGATGGCGTGCCCCCGAGGGCCTTGAGGCGGCCTCCATTGGCTGGTGTACATCAAAGAGCCTCTGGATCAAGTAGAGCTCCAATTTTAAGTGGAGTGGGCGAAAGCAGACTTACCGGAGCAGTTTGCCAGGTCGCGAGGAGCCACAACAGCAGAAGTCCTGTGAGCAGCGAGGGAAACAGAGTCGCATGTCTGATTCAGTGAGTTCATGGGTTGTCAGTGACCCCCGAGCGCTCTGTCCCCGCTCGCGTAGTGAAAGCAGGCACCTGGCGAGTGAGCTGCGCTCGCGTAGAAGCAAAATTAATATAAAGCAGCAGGAATATTACTTGCGTGTGACTAATAGTAAGTCACACGTTACTTGTGAAAACCAAACTATTGTAGAACAGCAGAGGCAGCACTCACTTGTAAGTGAGGGTGATTCCCAAGCAGTTTCTGAACATTAAACCAGGGAAAAGCAGCAAAATTATGGTAAATTAAAGCCAAATGACTTTGAGAGTGTAAGCCAATGGAAAATCTAACACCATGGGGGCAACTTTCTTAACAGTTGATGTCAACAAGCATTGCCAAAGCCAAGAGAAACTGAGACCAGGCATATAAATGTAGCCAATATTGCCAACAGCAGAAGGGGGCTAATGCAAGATATATAAACTCTGAAACGTGTTTCCCATATCGTATACAACGTTTGGTGAAGGCTGAGACACACACGCATTACCAAAACACGTGGGGAGGCAGGAAGAGACCTTACCCTTATAAGTCTTTGATAGCTTGTGTAGTGGGGAAACAAGAGTAGCAAAAAGGCTGCTCTTCTGGGAACAGATGTCCAGAGGGAGAGGAGCATCGTTTTGCAGAGGAGTATTAAAGAGCATCAATGTGAATATTGTTTTTCCCTGAGAAGTTGATACAAGTTTTCAAGCTGCAATTTGTTGAATGATGTAAAGCTGGTTTAACCTTTCATTAGTTTACATTGCCCACAAAAGCCCTGTGTAAAGACTGGAGGGCAGATATCTGCACTCATGCCCTCTATATGGCAGAGTAGAAGCCACAAAGGAATGTGCACACACTATGTTATGTGATAACACAGTTCTTCATATACTAAGGTTCAGAATATATACACAATCAATAACCCACTTTGTGCTTTGGCAATACTAATATGATAAATATGTACAATGTCTATGTGGTACCTCAGTTAACTCTTGACTCCTTTAAAATGCACCAACTGATGACCGTCGCAATGGCATATAAATCAAAGAGTAAAGTGAATCAACAATAGACATGGGGAGGATGGCAAGTTGGGTTAAACAAATGGCAGAATACTGGGTCCCTACCGCAAGACACATTCTGTCTGCGGATCCTCCACCTGGGCAACCTGTAAATAACGAGTATCGACAAGGCCAGTCCATAAATGTTTAAAATAGTCTTGTTTCCTGCAACAAATGTTCTACTACCCCAATGTACCTGGCTTAGCAGAGTTTCTTCGATGGTTCGTTGACGGGCCCTTCCTAAGTGGACTGCCTTTAAAGCAGGAGCCACGGTTTGCGGAAATTCCTATGAAAAAAGTTGAACACTGTTGTCGAGGACACAGCTTCGACCTTCGTGATGTTCGTCGACGATCGCTTGTGGACGTCCTGTGAAGGTGTGCAGTGCACCCCGATGACAAGATTTTGTTGCTGCAAAGCAGATTGATGAAGAACGTAGGCCCAGCGAGGGCGTTGGGTCGTTGGCGTTGGCGTCGACGACTGGGATTCGACCACGGCTGGCTTTCGGATCTTCATCAGAATCTTTGTGAATTTCGGGTGGCGGGAAACCCAGCGGCGGTTTATCCTCAGTTCATCAGCCACCTCGACTTTCTCTGACGGAACAAAGCATGAGGGGCTGATGACAAGGGAGTCCTTGATATCAAATTGTCTTAGGCAATGGAGCATTGCGGCTCTGGTCAACGAGTTTACAGCGGTCTTCCGAACCTCTGTCGACGGTATTGGTCATCGACGTCCTGGTGCTTACTTCAAAATCTCACGGGGGACCCCCTCTCCAGTCGACAGCTGTTTGGGACTGACTACCAGGGTGCCTTGATGAAGATGAGCTGGTGCACGATGTTCCCTCGTAGCTTGGGAACAGGCCTCCTGGCCAGGTCCTCTCTGGATCAGTTGTTGGAGACAGAACAGCTTTTGAATTGCATCAACGGAAAGCAGCAGCAAAGACTTCTTCTTCCAGCTGGGCTTCAAGGTTAAGCATCAAGTTTCGACTTCAGCTTCTGAATGATTGTAGTCAGTGAGAGGTCCCCAGTTATACTGTTCTGTCTCTCATTCACGCTGCTGAGCCAAGTTCAAGCAGCCATTCATTCAGAAGGGCATTCAGCTGGCCAGCAGCCAATCAGGCTCACTGTGTATTCAGGCCATTCTTCTCCATCCAGACACTCACAACAAGGAATGTGGATTATGGCAAGTACCGAACCTTGACTCTAACACCCCTTGCGTCCTCATCCTGCTTGATCTCTCTTCTGCCTTCAACACTGTCAGCCATGCCATCCTGCTCAACCGTCTCTGTGATAACCTGGGTATCACTGGTCAGGCTCTGGCGTTGCTTACTTCTTTCCTCTCTGACTGACCCTCCCAGGCCCAACTTGGGTCCTTCCTCTCCGATATCTTTTCAGATATACTGTTCTGTCTCTCATTCACACTGCTGAGCCAAGCTCAAGCAGCCAAACATTAAGAAGGGCATTCGGCAGGCTGGCAGCCAATCAAGCTCACAGCACATTCAGGCCATTCTTCTCCATCCAGACACTCAAAACAAGGAATGTGGATTGTGGCAAGTACCCAGCCTTTCAGCACACCGCACTGCATTTAAACCAGTTTTGGGCAGGGCTGGCACATTCATTGTGTCACACACTAGAAACCAGACACCCATAACATGAAATGTATATTGGTCACACACTCCATTCACCCAGGTCTCACCCCTAGGGTGTGCCCACAACATATAGTCATTGGGAAGGCTCCGGCCAGTCTGGCCTGGACTTCCCCACAATACCATATCTGGAACTTCCACCCAACAGCCAGTCAGGGGAAGGGACAGAGTCAGGGCTTCCCAAGAATTTGGTAAAACAAGGAAACAGGCAATAGAAAGCAAGAGGCCACAGGGGGCATCTTTTCTCCTATTAGGAATCAACTAATTCCAATGGCAAGGCCCAACATGGAGGATACTCAGAGCACCTGTCAAATACAGCATGGAGCTTCCACCAACCCATACCCTGCTCTGTGGGCCACAAATAGGTGCCCAAAAAACATACACTAGGGGTACAGGGTTGTACCCCCACCCATGGGTGCCATAAGGGTATCACAATGGTCTGTTCACCACAACCAAAAAGAGGAAGAGCTGCACTGCCAGGCATCCCACATGGATTCCTGTGCAGACAACAGCACAGAACACACATGAAGAATTAGTATAGGACAAAGACAGGGGGGCCCTGTCCCTCCAATGCATTTCCAGCATCACAGTCGCCCCCCCAGACTGAGGTTAGGGTGATCTAATCTCCCACGAGATTGACACCCTCATCCAGACGGTCAACATACCTTCTGGAAAGGCCATCTGCATTATCATGACTCTACCCTGGCCTATGCTCAATGGTGAAGTCTAGCCCTTGTAGGCTAATGGACCACCTGAGCAGTTTCGGGTTTTCACCGTTCATCTGCATAAGCCATTTTAAGGGGAGTATGGTCTGTTTGGACCTTGAAGGTAGACCCTGTATGGTAGGGCCTAAAACGCTTAAGGCACCAAACTATACTGAAAGGTTTATTTTTAACAGTATCCCACTTAAGTTCTCTAACTTTGAGTTACCTACTGATGAATATGATAGGATGTTCCCTCCCTTTGTCATCTAATTGGGACAAGACATCTCCAATGCCGGTGTCGCAGGCAACAGTCTGAACGATACAGGGTTTGCTGTAGTCAGGCACACTCAACACAGGCACCCTACACAGACTTTCCTTCAAGTCAACAAAGGCCCTCTGACAGTCTTCCGTCCAATTAACTTTCCTTGGTTGTTTGGGCAATGTCGGAGCTGTCAGAGAGGCAGCTGTGGTTCCATAGTGTGTCATGAAGTTATGGTAATACCCAGTGAGGCCCAAAAAAGCTCTCACCTGGGTTTGAGTAGTGGGAGTCTCCCATTCATGTACATCCTGTACCTAACTGGGGAGAGGTTGTATTAGACTCCCTCCTACCTCATGGCCAAGGTAAGTGACTTTTTCCTGAGCTAACTGGAACTTGGTGGCCTTGATAGTGAGGTTAGCCCTTCGCAAGGCCTGCAACACCCCATCCAAATGAGTCAAATGCTCTTCCCGGGTGGAACTGTAGACAGCAATGTCGTCTAAGTAGGCGACACAAAAGGCCTCCAGTCCATTTAGCGCATGGTTGACTAATCTTTGGAAGGTGGTAGGTTCATTCTTCAACCCAAAAGGCATTACTCTAAATTGGTAGAGCCCCTCAGATGTTGAGAACGCAGTCATTTCCTTGGCATGGTCAGTCAGAGCTATTTGCCAATAGACTGAGGTAAGGTCAAAGGTGCCCACAAATGTGGCAGCACCTATGGTGTCCATGAGCTCATCAGCCCTGGGCAATGGGTGCACTTCAGTTCTGGTGACGGCACCCCTCTGTAGTCCACACAGAACCGCCAATCCTTGGTACCTGCATGGGAACTTGCCTTGGAGACAAGGACCACTGGACTGGATCAGGGACTGGTTGAGAAGTCAATAGCACCCAGATCCAACAAAATGGCGAAATCAGCCTGGATGTGGTTCTTTACCGGGTGTGACATTCAATAACACCTGCTTTTGACAGGCACACTGTCATCAGTGTCAATTTTGTGCCTGCACCACGGGGTGAGGCCTGTGTCAGTGAAAACAGAGGGGTATACTGCCGGAGCAAAGCCCTGCAGGCCCTCTGATGCTCTGGTGTCAGATTTGGAGAGAGATGAACTCCCTCCACGTAGCCATCCTGAGGGTTGCTATGCAGCAAATCAGGAAGGGGCTCACTCTGATCCTCCTCTTGCTCTGAAGCTAGCAAGAGACATGAGACTTCCTCTCGTCTGTGGAAAGGCTTGATCCTGTTGACGTGGAATACCTGAGGGGCTACCCCAGAGACTCCCATGTCAACCATATAGTTGACTTTGTCCATATTGGAGATTATTCTGAAGGGTCCAGTCCACATATCTGCCAAAGCTCTAGGCTTGGTAGGCTCCATCACAAGGACCTCCTGTCCTAGAGTTCAACCCACTTGTGATGCTTGAAGGTCATGCCAGTACTTGTTTAATTCCTGGCTAGCCTTCAGATTCGCTGTCGCCTGGTCCATCATCTGTGTCATCCTCCATCTGAGGCCTAATACATAGTCCCCCACTTGCTTGGCAGGACCTGGAGAGGTGGCTTCCAAACCTTCTCTGATCAAGGCAAGGGGCCCCCTCACGGGATGTCCAAAGAGAAGCTCAAAGGGGCTGCAACACACACCCTCTTGAGGCACTTCTCTATAGGCGAACAGTAGGCATGGCAGGAGGAGATCCCATTTCCTCCTAGGGGTTCTTCCAAAGCACCCAGCATGCCCTTAAGAGTCGTATTAAATCTCTCAACCAGACCATTGGTCTGGGGATGGTAGGAGGTGGAGTACTTATATGTTACTCTGCATTCCTTCCACATCACTTGCATGTAACTTGACATGAAGTTGGATCCTATGTCAGAGACCACCTTTTAGGAAATCCAATTCTGGTAGAAATGCCCAGGAGAGCCCTGGCAACCACCTTGGCAGAAATGGTCTGAGGGGGTATAGCCTCATGGTACCTGGTGGCATGATCAACCAGGACCAGGATGAATAGGTGTCCACTGATGTGGGAGGGTCAAGGGGACCGACAATATCGATGCCCACCATCTCAAATGGTGTGTCAACCACTGGCAAAGTCTGCAGTGGGGAAATGACACTGCCTCCAGTCTTGCCAGACAACTGACAAATGGGACAGGTCAGAAGTGGGACTCCACATCTAATCCGGGGCCAGTAGAAATGGGCAGAGAATCTTTGGTTAGTCTTTTTGGTCCCAAGATGACCAGCTAAGGGCACCTCATGCGCCAACTGCAACAGGAAGGGCCTCTAAACCTGGGTTATCACCAACCTCTTGAGGGCACCAGGTTCAGGCTTAGTGAGCTCAATACAAAGGAGCTCACTCTCCCAATAGATTTTGAAAGTCCCAGGCACTTCACCTTGTGCCTGGGCCTGGGCCTGTTTTCGTAGACCCTCGAGAGAGAGTGCCACTCTCTTTGACCCTTACAGAAGTCTTCCCGATAGGGCCCTCATTCAGCCAGCAGGCATTGAAGGTCGGGTTGATCCTCTGGGTTGAGCACCTCTCCGCGGTAGTGTCTTCTGCCACTTCTCCCAAAGGAGTTGAGTCTTGGGTAACCTCTGGACCAATCCCGTCCGGAGCCTGAATTCCAGTGGGCGCTGCTGAAGCAGCAGGAAGAAATGGCCTTATTAATCTTCCATCTTGCCTTGGGTCCCCCCTTTGGCTTGGGTACCTGACTCACAGTCAGACCCGGTGCAACCTGTGACTTAGTGACTGCAGCAGCAGTCAGGGGTAGACCATCAGAGATCAACTCCAACTCCACTAGATCATTCCCCAACAACAGGTTAGCAGGTATATAGTCCTGAACCAGGACGGGAAGCTTTGCTGTCTTGTCCGCAATCGTGATGGTGACTAGGGCAACAGGAGATCATTTGGGAGGCCCACCAGCTAACCTGGTAGTTCTCAGAGGAGCAGCTACATAGACCTCTAGCATGAGTAGGGTCCTGTCCAACACTGTCATACCTGCCCCAGTTTCTCTCAACCCAGTAGAAGCCAAGCCATTCAGGAGGACACTTCTCAAAAACCAGTGGGTGTTTCGCGGGATTGTAGTTAGCACTTCTGCGTACTGGTCCCAGGGCCCCAAGGGACACTAGGGAAATCTCTGCAGGAGCACCAAGTGTGATTCCTGCAGAGGAGGGGAGGACAGTGGCCTCCACCTCAGGCATGAAGTACGGGTAGATCAGGCTGACAGCCTGGCCGCAAGTGTCTTACCTTTACACCTGGTGTCACCCTTTTTGTGGTCCTGAGCTCCACTGTCCCAACAAGTTCCTGGAATGCGAGGTACGGTACTGGATCCACTGGGAGCCTCCTTTGCAGGAGGAAGGCCACTACTTTTCCTCCCACCCACACAAGACTTATCCCCACTAGATTTGTGGTTCTTAGGAGAGGAAGGTTTTGGTTTATTGGACTGTGATTACTTTTGGGACTCCTCAGGCTTCTGAGAGGTCCCTTTCTCTTTGACCTTGTTCTTGTCCTTCCCACTGGCTTGCCTAGGGGAGACCCAGTGGAAGATCCACTTGTCAGCCAGCCTGGCCAGCTTAAAGGGATCTAAAAAAAAACTCTGGTGAGCAACATAGTGATGCAGCTCTAGTGAACAGGCTTCAGAAAAATGCTCAAAAAACAAAAGGTGGAACAATTTAACAAAGGTTTTCACCTTGTATCCATCAATCCACCAAATCATGTTCATATGTGCAGCACTCACCCAGTCAAGCCAAGACACATTCTCTTTTTCCTTATATTCGATTAACCTTTTAAGGTATTGGGTAGGTGCCTTGCCAAACATGGCAATCAAAGCAGATTTCTTGATCCTTTTCTTCCACACTCAGTTTTAGAATACAGTCATAACCCGTCTGAGGCACTCTACTTAATAAACACGTAGCCCAATCTCTTTTATCAACATCATGGATTCCACAAGCCATTTGAAAAGCTTCAATCCATTGGAGGATATCAGAACCATCCACATGCACGGCAACCAAATCTTTCATAAACTTGGTGGTCGGGGACTTGACACTCTGAACTGGATTGGCTGAAGTCTCCACTCTAGCTTTCTTTAGCTGGATTCTCTGACATTCAGTATCCTTGTTTTTAAGTAGTTCAAGATCCATGTCTTTGAGTATAACTTGCTGTGCCAACTCCTTCTTACGTTCAGCTTCAGTTTCCAACTTTGTTTATTCAAAGGCCAATTTCATCCTCAATAATTCAAGTTCCAAGGAATTCCCTGAAGAAAGATTGCTGGGTTTCAGAATAGAGTCAGCAGGAGTGGTGGCATTCCCAGAAACAGGTTCAGTAACAACCCCAGGGGCAGGATCCTCAATGGTTGCATCCCCCCTTCATCAAGAGCATCACCATCAGTCTGGTAGTCCTCCAGGGCAGCTATCAGCTCAGCCCTAGACTTATCTTCAAAGTCTAACTCCCTGGCTTCACAAGCACTCTTGAGAGCCTCTTAGCTCATCCTAGTCAATTTTCCATTTACAATAGATTCCATTGCTTGTAATGTAGTTATCTTGTACACACTTAAACCTCAAATTAACAAAGTGTGGATATTTTGTAAGTGGCAAGATTACACACCAATTCTTAAAACCATTAGCATCCGACCGCTGCCATCAGTGTAAAGACTGGAGGGGTGTTACCTGTACTCCGGCCCTCTATATGGCAGAGTAGAAGCACAGAGCACCCCAGCCAAGATTCTCTATTGGTAGCAATGGACGAGCATTCAAGGCTAAGCTCTCAGGAGGTGATGCAGGCTGGTTCTTCTAGTCCCTAAGCCCCCACAAAGGAATGGCCACACACTATGTTATGGGATGACACAGTTCTTTATATAACTAAGGTTCAGAATATATACACAATCAATAACCCACTTTGTGCTTTGGCAATACTAATATGTTAGATATGTACAATGTCTATGTGGTACCACAGTTAACTCTTGACTCCTGTAAAATGCACCAACTGCTGACAGTTTCAATGGCATACAAATCAAATAGTAAAGTGAATCAACAATAGACATGGGGAGGAAGGCAAGTTGGGTTCAACAAATGTCAGAATACTGGGTGCCTACCGCCAGACAGAATTCTGTGAGAGGATGCCCCCACCTGGGCAATCTGTAAATAAAGGGTATCGACAAGCCCAGTCTATACATTTTTAAAATAGTCTTATTTCCTGCTACAAATGTTCTACTACCCCAATGTACCTGGTTTAGCAGAGTTTCTTTGATGGTTCGTCGATGGGCTCTTCTTGAGTGGACTCCCTTTAAAGCAGGAGCCATGGTTCATTGAGATTCCTACAAAGAAAGGTGAACACTGTTGTCGGGGGCACAGCTTCCACCTTTGCGGTGCTCGTCGATGAGCGGTCATTAACGTCCTGTTTAGATGAGGCGTCTGGTGCACCCCGATGACAAGAATTTGTTGCTGGAAAGCAGATTGATGAAGGACGTAGGTCCAGCAAGGGTGTCGGCTCATTGATGTTGGCGACGATGATCAGGACAACACCATGGCTGGCTTTCGGACCTTCGTCTGCATCTTTGTGGACTTCGAGTGGTGTGAAACCCACCGGCGGATTCTCCTCGGTTCATCAGCAACCTCGACTTTCTCCAGCGAGACAAAGAGGTTGGTGGTGATGGCCAGGGAGTCCTTGATTTCAAAGTGTCTTAGGCAGTGAAGCATTGTGGTTCAAGCCGACGAGGTTACAGCGGTCTTCTGAACCTCAGTCGACGGTGACAGTCGTCGACGTCCTCGATGTCCTGGTGCTTGCTGAAAATGTTTCTCGGCGGACCCGGTCTCCAGTTGACAGCTGTTTGAGACTGACTACCAGGGTGCCTTGAAGAAGATGAGCTGGTGCACGATGTTTTCTCACAGCTCAGGAAGAGGTCTCCTAGCCAGGTCCTCTCTTGGATCAGTTCTTGGAGAAACAACAGCTTTCAGATTGCATTGAAGGAAAGCAGCAGCAAAGCCTTCTTCTTCCAGCTGGGCTTCAAGGTAAAGCATCAAGTTTCAACTTCAGCTTCTGAATGATTGTAGTCAGTGAGAGGTCCCCATATATACTGTTCTGTCTCTCATTCACGCTGCTGAGCCAAGCTCAGGCAGCCATTCATTCAGAAGGGCATTCAGCAGGCCAGCAGCCAATCAGGCTCACTGTGCATTCAGGCCATTCTTTTCCAACCAGACACTCACAACAAGGAATGTGGATTGAGGCAAGTACCCAGCCTTTCAACACACCACACACCAGATTTGGACAGGACTGGCTCATTCATTGTGTCACATACTAGATGTGGAAACAGAGAAATTGACATGAGGCCGGGAAGCCCAAATGGAAACACACCAACACAGGTTACAAAGGACCATATAAAGCGCTTTATTTCATAGTTACAAAGTTACCAAGTTATCAAGGTCAATTGACATGCGAATAGCTATTCGGCCCTCTGACTAACACACGAACCTTCAACGTTAGGTTCGCACTGAAAGTGGGAGAGACCGATCATCGGGATGCTTGGGTTTTTATACATTTAGTACTGCATTGGCCAGCCCTCTTACAAGTTAACCATTTCTGGAACCATGGCTAGGGTTCGTAGCCAGGTCGAACATACAATCTCCATATATTAGATCGGTTCCGCTGATACAGTTACATATTTACACCTAGGTTAAACAGAGGACAGGGTCTTAGTTCATGACCCTAACAAGTAGCCTGCGGACATATTATTCATTCACGTGTGCGGAGGTCACCATGGCCGAAGTCTTACTCGCAATGTCATTCGGCCTCCATTTTGTGATTCGGGGTGACTTCCACACTGCAAGAATACCTAAAATGGCGGCTAGATCCAAGATGGCAGCTTACACGATACATTAAGGTCAAGACCTTGCCGCGGAACCTATATTCACAATATTCTTTAGACAGCTTGGCGTAGGCCAACATACATTTAAACAATGCGATTGGGGTCACAATATTATATCGATTTCCACAGACCCTCCTTTTGGCCTATGCCAAGTGCTAAAACGTAGTTTTCTAATACTTTCGAAAATACTTGAAGGCATTATCATTCATAGGTTCCGCATCATTGTCTGAAATATCAATAGCCATAAGATCGTTCGTAAGAACTTCTTGCAACATGAACTCTTTAGATGCTGTCTTCGGAGTGTATATCTTACGCCCTATTGCGCTCATTACCTGGGCACAACATTCCCCCATCATTCCGCATATACTTGGGAGACATTGGAAACAACAGCAAAGAAATAACAGAGTCCCTAAAATACCAAAAATGACAGAAAGCACCTTCCACCCCCAAGATCGCAGAGAATCCCAAAACCAGGTACTAAGGCTCCAGTCTCCTACAGGGATATGGACTTCAGAACTAAGAATATGTAAGTTCTGAATTGCTTTAAATATTGTTGGTGAAGAATCTGGTACGAAAACGCAACAAGCGGACCCCACTAATTTACATACTCCACCTCGTTCGGCTAAAATGACATCTAATGCCATTCGATTTTGCAGTGCTACCAATCTTATCGCCTTTTGCTCTAAGGTCATATTGTAAAGTATGTCCGTGGTCCGGTTGATCGTTTTCTCCAATACCCTCGCTAATCCCCTAATGTTTTCTGAATTTGCTATTTGTCCCCAAAAGGGGACTACTGATTTGGCTATATCCCCGAACACTTGTCCGGGGGTATCTCCATCACTATCTCGTCGCGGGCGAGCCTTGGATACCTCTAAGGTACTGGCTATAAATACACCTGGTAACAATATCCCTAAATAACAAGTCCCCTGCCAATCCTTGGGCAACCAGGGAAAAGCTAAACTACCACAAACAAAATAAACGGGTCCCCCTACATACAAAGGCCTATTTTCCCCAGTCAAATTTACAATATGTATACAAGGCTCAAAATCTCCCATTGGCCTAGTGCCATTTCTTTGTACACAGAAAGGGACAGAATCAGGATTGTGATTTACAGAATAAGAAGGAGGCATGGCATCATTATTGCCTATCGGAGCCATCTTGAAAGAAACTAGATTTTGGAAAGGAAAGGAAAGCTTATCAGACGGCCTAATAGAAGCGATATTAGGTCTACTCCTATTTGCGAAAAGCGAGCATCCCAGGGGAGTCAATTCACGTCTCTCAAATTCATTCAAATTAGTGCCATCGAAGTTCCCTGAGATGCTATCATTCCATCGGCCAAAGAAGAGTGCTCTAAGAGAGGCATAGCAGGAAGTCGTTAGAGGTAAGGGATGTATATACCATCCCAGTCCCTTGTTCCCATGTTGTGGCAAATGCGTGCAAATCCAACAATTACTCTTATTAAAAATAGCATGCGTAGCATTCATCACTATCATCAGAGTGTTATTATAATATTTCTGTCTATGCCGAGAGTCCCTAGGGGACAGAGTGTGAAGGTGTACAGAGGGAGTCAAAACAGTTGGTACAATTTCGGTCGGTAACAGAGGCTTCAAAGGATAAATCTCTTCAAAGTACCAAAGTCCCACGGCAGCAGTTGCAAAACTAACAATAATCAAAACAAGAACACAACAGTACGTTTTCAGGGCCCAGGCACATTGTCCATTATTCGAACTGGTCACCTCCTTATCTAATAGTTCAATACGAGGAGCAGCGGTGAAGGCGGCAGGCATCATGGTTGTCCCGATCGACGGCCCCAATGTTCGTTGCTGGCGGCACTTCGGCCGCGCGACTTCTTAGTCCTTCCCAACCCTAGCCAACAGAACCCTTCTTTTCTGTGTTCCAAAAAAGGGAAAGACAATAGTATTCCAATCACTCCTTTTTCTTCCAGATGCACGATACTCGTGCAACGATTTTATTTTCGTGCTCGAAGGTTGTATCTGATGGTACCCAGGTTTTCCGAATCCAAAAGCAAAGTATCGTCGCTCCCTGAGGGGAGCGTCACGTCGGTGGCGACGGAAGTCGCAGAACTTGAAACCAGAGTTTCCGGAAGTGATTGATCAAGGGAGTGCGGAGACAAAATGGACGGCTCCCCGAGCTCCTCAGGCTCAGAGAACTTCTCCGACGCACTCACAACGCTGCTTGCTACTCCGAGATCAGAAGGTGTAGCATCAGCGAGGGGTTCTGTTTCTTCTGTAACTTGTGGCGTCGGGTGAGGGATCTTCTTGATGTGTGTTGCATGTATCCAGTTCTTCTTTCCTGCCACCCGCACTGCTGTCCTGGTGACCAATAAAACCTGGTAGGGTCCCCGCCAGCGAGGCGCGAGACAGGAAGACCTTTCGTAGGCCTTTACCAGGATCCAGCTGCCGGGCAATATATCGTGTCCTGGGCCCGTAAACCGTACAGGTAAGGCGGCCTTCACCTGGTGGTAGATGAAATACAGGTTTTTAGTCAATTGATTACAATAATCTACAAGCAATACATTCTCCACATCCCTCAGGGCTTTAGGTTTAGGGAGGCCCCAAATATTAGCAGGCCTTCCCATTACCTCCTCAAATGGAGAAAGCCCAGTTCTAGTCTGGGGTGTGGTGCGCATAGCTAACAATACAATAGGTAAAGCATCTGGCCATTTTAATTTAGTCTCAGCACATGTTTTTGCAAGTTTGTTTTTCAAAATACCGTTGTGTCTTTCTACCAACCCCGCACTTTGAGGGTGCCTAGCTGAATGAAAACGTTTCTCAATCCCTAAGGCAACACATATTTGCAATATTACAGCTGCGATGAAATGTGGGCCGTTATCCGACCAGATTATCCTCGGGAGCCCAAATCGAGGAAAATATTCTTTCACCAAGATCTTTGCGGTGGTCATGGCGGTAGCATCTTTGGCAGGGAAAGCCTCGACCCACTTGCTAAAAGCACAAATGATAACAAGAACATATTTCAAGTTATTACAACGTTCCATTTCAATGAAATCAAGGTGAATGGTTTCAAAGGGGACAGAGGGGGGCCCGAAACTACCCCTTGGAGTCACTGTCCCTTTACCCACATTGTGTTGTAGGCAAATCATACAATTACTAACGTATTTTTTTGCAGTTTCCAAAATTTTATCATTCACCCAAACCTGCTGTAATATCTTCGCAATTTGCTGGGCACACACATGTGTTGGACTGTGTGCCATTGTGACCATTGCTAATACATAAGAATCAGGAAGCAACCATTTCCCGTCAGATGCGTCCACCCAACACCCTTCGTCATCCAATTTCCCCATGCCTTCAGCCCATTTCCTAGATTCATCTACAGAGGCATCAGTCTGAATATCTCGCACAGACCCAATGCCTTCATCTATTATACAACCATCTCTTACTTCCCTTGAGGTATACATGTCTGTGCTAAGGTCTGTAGCTGTTTGTCTAGCTATCGAGTCTGCAAAAGCATTTCCTTTGCCCACATCATCTATGACCTTACGATGAGCTGCACATTTCATAATCGCTAGTTGTTTAGGGAGTGAGAGTGCTGAAAGTAACTGTACTATTAAGGGACCATGCTGAATCTTGGTCCCATGTGAGGTCAGAAACCCTCTTTCCGACCACAATTTTCCGAAGTTGTGAGCCACCCCAAAGGCGTACTGACTATCCGTATAGATATTAACTCTATGCCCTTGGGAGAGCTCACAAGCACGAGTCAACGATATAATCTCTGCGGCCTGCGCAGAGTTATGCGGAATCCTTTTAGTTTCTACGATCTTGTTCAAAGTAGTAACTGCATAAGCAGCTGTAGATGTGCCATTCGGAAGTTTAAAGCAGGAGCCATCACAAAACAGCTCCCCTTCCACATTCTCCAAAGGAGTATCTGAGAGGTCTATTCTGCCCTTTGTTTCTTGTTCGGTGGCGTACAGGCAGTCATGTGATCCATCATCACCGCAAGCAGAAGTTTGCGGGAGAGGCAAAAGTTCAGCCGGATTGAGAACACAACACCTTTTAATTTGGATATGAGGAGCAAATAGAACTAATTCATACCTGGTCAACCGGGCAGAAGTAAGGTGTTGTGTTTGAGTTTTATTCAATAGAATATCAACAGAGTGAGGTACCATCAGAATCAAATCGTGGCCTAGGACCATTCCCTCACTCTGTTTTACAGACGCAGCAGCAGCAGCAACAGCGCGCAGACATCGCGGCAAAGCGCATGCGACAGGATCAAGGGCGGAGGAATAATAGCCGCACGGCCTATTCTTCCCTCCATGTTCCTGCGTTAACACAGACAAAGCACATCCATTACATTCATGCACAAACAACACAAAGGCCTTATCGTAATTTGGTGTACCCAGAACCGGTGCTGAACACAGCGCGGCTTTGAGAAGCTCAAATGATCGTTGATGTTCCGATTCCCATGGCAGTGGCAAAGAAATGCCCTTCCTCGTCAAAGCCAACATCGGTTTTACCACTAGGGCAAAATTCGGGATCCACAGTCTACAGTAGGACGCCATCCCTATCAGGGCTCTGACTTCCTTCTGTGTTTTTGGGACAGACATGCCAGAAATGTGTTTTATTCGTTCAGGTGTCAATCTTCTCCCCTCCTTTGACAGGAGGTAGCCTAAATAGGCAACCTCCTGGCAACAATATTGAAATTTCTTAAGTGAAGCTTTGTGACCATGTTCAGCTAAATGAACAAGCAACAATATAGTGCCTTCTTTACAAGCTTTCTCAGAGTCTGCAGCTAAGAGCAAATCGTCTACATATTGAAGCAGCGTGCAAGTAGGTGGCAGTTCAAGGGTGTCGAGCTGCTCTTTTAAGGCTCTACTATAGATACTAGGACTTTCAGTGTACCCTTGAGGTGCCCTTGTGAATGTAAATGAGCGTCCCCCCAAGGTGAACGCAAACAAATACCTGCTCTCCTTGTGTATCGGAATACTAAAGAAGGCGTTTTTCAAATCTACGACACTGAAGTGCGTAGCCGTAGCAGGGATCATTGTTAAGATTGTTGTTACATCCAGCACAATTGGAAATTGTGGGGCCACTACCCGGTTAATAGCACGAAGATCTATTATAAACCGGTACGGAATTGCATTGTCGCCTTTCTTATATACCGGTAAGATCGGACTATTACATAAGCTACCTGTAATCTCTTCGATCACTCCACGATGTACAAAATCGGAGACAATGCATTTCAAAGCGCGCTCGCCCTCAACTGAAATTCTATATTGCGGAATGCGCGGCAGTTTAACCCCATGTTTCAATACTATCTTAACAGGGTCAATGTGCAATATCCCGACATCATTGTCGTCTATTGCCCACAAATATTCTGAGACAATGCCAAATTCGGGAGGTAGAGGTCGGGTCAAGTATTGGGAGTTAAAAGGTTGCTGTGGTAAAACTGTTAATTTTATTCCGTCAGGGGAACAATGAATCACTGCGTTCAATTTCTTCAACAAATTTAACCCCAGCAAATTTTCTCCACAGTTTGAAGTAAGAAGAAAAGGGCACTGGTCTGTAAAAGGACCCAAAGAAACGGGTACCGGTGCAGAGACCGGACAAACAGTTGGTATACCAGAGAACCCTATAGAAACATTCGTTTGCCCTGACAGGGGAATGTTTGGAACCCGAGAATGGTCAATGGAGCACTTCTGCGCTCCAGTGTCGATCAAGAACTGATGTTTCCTATTCCCCACCAATAATTCAACATAGGGGCCCTTCTGAATAACGGGAATAGGTAAAGGTTCCAAACGCTGCTTCGGGCAATCCTAGTAAGGCAGAACTTCATCAAAGGGAAGTTCCTCAGAAAGATAGACGGCGGAAGGGTGATCAAATATATTTCTTGAGTCCATACTCGAAGTCTGATTTTCCTGTGAAAAAGGTTGCTGTGGATCTCGTAGAAGCTGACCTCTATCAGGACCCCCTGCTCCAGGGCGGCCCCGTGGTCGCCTACCCATACCTCCGAATGTGCCTCCTGACCTCTGACGGAGGGCAGGGCACTGTGCTCGCCAGTGACCTTCCTGGCGGCAATAAGCACACTGATTAATATTAATAGAATTTAGAGGAGTATTTCCTCTTGGAATGTACTGACCTCTAGTTTGTGTCGTACCTCCTCTGGGGTGCCTGACAATTTGCTGCAACAATACCTTAGTCTTTAGGTCACCCCTTCTTTTTTCGATTTTCTCTTTCTCGTTATTAACCCGATTTTCAAAATACTGAGCCATATGCAAAACCTCTGACTGAGATTTTGCCTGCCAAGCGCTCTCTGAGGACATAATTTGTGACTGGATGTCGGGCAACAATCCACGCACAAATTTGTCCACAAACAACCTCTTCCCCGACTCTGTACCCAAATCCTGTCCACTGAAGTCGGAGAACACCTGTTCAAACCTATTAAAGAATTCAGTGGTACCTTCAGTTTTTCCTTGGACACAGGCCGTAAGCTTGTCCCAAATAATCCTTTTTTCTGGAATTATAGTTTTCAATTTGGCAACTATTCTATCAGGTAAAGTGAGTATTACCTGGGGTGGTTTCTCACCAGCTGGTCGTTCCCCATCTATTCTAGTTAGATTTACCCATGTATCCCCTAACCCCGGCACATCATCTACCGTCCGTACCTGCTTCCATACATCAACAGGTAAAAGCACTGGAAACAATAAATCCATGTCACTTAAGGTGAACACGGAAGACTGCAAAACGGATTCTATTTCTTTATAAAACCCTGTCGGGTTCTTCCTAATATCAGGGACTGATTGTCTGATCGTGTTCACTTCCTGTCGAGAGAACGGGACGTGAACAAACTGTGATACGTAATGTGCTGGGATATCCACCGCGGGAGCACCAGTCGCCGCGTTGGCGGGGATTTCTACTTTTGGGACAAGGGTCGGAGGGACCTCTCTCATAGGCAACTGAGATATAGGGACCTCCGACCGCTTACTGAGTAATAAGGCCAAATCAAGCGCTAAAGCAGCTGTGGAAGTGTCAGGCGAAAAAGCTCTTTTACAAATACCTAATAACTCTGTGGGGCAACCAACCTTCTTTCTTATACATTCTTCCTGCAAGTGCTGTACCATCACTTGAATTACCTTCCTTTGCATTTCTACCGTATATTGACTATATGTATCGTATACCTCATCCGGCGGTATTGATGAATCCGAGATCCATCGAACCGCATCTCTAGTACAGATCCGTACTTCCTCGGGTGCTGATCTTCGGCACGAAAGGAACCGTTTCTGCATATATATCCTATCGTCCTCATCATCCTCATTTTGTAATCTTTCAAAATCCTGTCTAAACTCAAACAATCTATCAACATGTCCATGTACTTTCTGTTCGGTATCCCTTGAGAGTGCCAAAGCGTTCAGATCTCTCACCCCTTGTGGGAGATCCGAAGTCTGCAATCTACCCCACATTACACCTAAATGAATCCCCAGTCCTTCAATAAAAACGTTTTTCTCAGGAAAATCGTGCAAATTAGATAATGTTGAAAACACCTCAGTTTGATCACCTTTTTCCATGCAATGTTTAGCCCAAGCAAATAGTTCCTGTTTCCTGCCCGCAGGAACAGTACTACGAGTCACTATCCTCGACCCTGCACCAGGATCTGATTTAATAAACACAGGACTCCCCGAAATCGAAAGTGTAGGTGAACCTAACATGGGTGCAGGGGAAAGAGGTAAAGTAGCAGACGAAATAGACAGAGGAGCGACAACTAAGGAACTAGGGGTAGTAGGCTGTGTAAGAGGAGTAGGAATAACGATAGGAGCAATAGCAGGAATGGGAAGAGCGCCCACAACAGGAGCATACGGAGGTGGCGCTGAAGAATCAGGCCTCCGTTCGTTTAATATTTTCTCAATAAACTCCTCGGAAACATGGAAATCTTTAGAAGGGTAAATTTTCTGGACTCCGAGCGAAAAAGCTCTGTCCATTTTCTGGGTTTCATCTAATCGTTTTTCCTTGTCATATAACAATGCCTTTTCGGCATTCGTTTTATGACGTCGTGCATGTTTATCCCTACTTTTAAGCTGCTGTAATGCTTCCTTTTTCCAATTTTGTAACACATCAAAGGCTGCTGGCCTAGCCTTCTTCTTAAGCAAAATCGACTCTAAGTATTCAATACGGGGGATCTCAAAACTACCATTGATTGGCCACTGAAATTCGGAGGCATTTCTGGTCTGTCTGTGCCAAATGTCATTAAATACAATACTACCAATGCCATACTTACAGTACATAGTACACGCCGGCGACCCCTCCTGTGGTGCCGGACGGCTAAATTCCAAAGATTGTCGATCGCTGCGGAATAGAGCCCTAAAACAGCTATACAATTTCCCAGGCATTTCTCAAAGAATTGGTGTTACCTGGTCCAATAATTGTGTCTGCAGATACAATACGCCAAATTCAAATTGTCAGGGTTAAATTAAGAGCCGGGTCACGACTACACCTGACCAAACCTAAGGAGGACCGTACGGTTTTCAAAGGACTTCAACTAACAAATTTTACCTGCGTTCAGTGGTTTCGGCAAATCTGCCCGCCTCGGATTTGGACCCTCGTCAAGATGCCGTGTCAGACCGCACGACTATCGCCCAAGGATCGGATCGTGCAGCGCTGCCGAGGTATCGCGTCTCGATCGGTCGGGCCCGCAGAATCACACCGTCCGATCCCGATTCGATAGTCTGCGTCAACCTTCAATGATCCGGCATCAATCTTGAGGGTCCCTATTCGGGCGCCAACTGTGGAAACAGAGAAATTGACATGAGGCCGGGAAGCCCAAATGGAAACACACCAACACAGGTTACAAAGGACCATATAAAGCGCTTTATTTCATAGTTACAAAGTTACCAAGTTATCAAGGTCAATTGACATGCGAATAGCTATTCGGCCCTCTGACTAACACACGAACCTTCAACGTTAGGTTCGCACTGAAAGTGGGAGAGACCGATCATCGGGATGCTTGGGTTTTTATACATTTAGTACTGCATTGGCCAGCCCTCTTACAAGTTAACCATTTCTGGAACCATGGCTAGGGTTCGTAGCCAGGTCGAACATACAATCTCATATTTACACCTAGGTTAAACAGAGGACAGGGTCTTAGTTCATGACCCTAACAAGTAGCCTGCGGACATATTATTCATTCACGTGTGCGGAGGTCACCATGGCCGAAGTCTTACTCGCAATGTCATTCGGCCTCCATTTTGTGATTCGGGGTGACTTCCACACTGCAAGAATACCTAAAATGGCGGCTAGATCCAAGATGGCAGCTTACACGATACATTAAGGTCAAGACCTTGCCGCGGAACCTATATTCACAATATTCTTTAGACAGCTTGGCGTAGGCCAACATACATTTAAACAATGCGATTGGGGTCACAATATTATATCGATTTCCACATAGAAACCAGACACCCATAACATGAACTGTATATTGGTCATATACTCCATTCACCCAGGTAGCCACAACATACAGTCATTGGGAAGGCTCCAGCCAGTCTGGCCTGGACTTCCCCACAATACCATATATGGAACGTCCACCCAACAGCCAGTCAGGGGAAGGGACAGAGACAGGGCTTCCCAGGACTTTGGGAAAACAAGGTAACAGGCAATAGAAAGCAAGAGGCCACAGGGGCATCTGGTCTCCTATCTGTCTGGCGAACTATCACCCAATCTCCATCACTCCCTTCCTGTGCAAGCTCCTGGAGGAACTGGCCATCTCCCAACTTAATTTCCACACTGAATCTGTTGGTTGTCTTCATGACCATCAGTCTGGCTTCAGAGCTGCCAGAAGCATGGAAACTGCCCTCCTGAACATCCTTGAAGTCCTGCTCTCCAACCTTGTCTCTAACACCCCTTGCATCCTCATCCTGCTTAATCTCTCTTCTGCCTTCGACACTGTCAACCATTCCATCCTGCTCAACCGTCTCTGTGATAACCTGGGTATCACTGGTCAGGCTCTGGCGTTGCTTACTTCTTTCCTCTCCGACCGACCCTCCCAGGTCCAGCCTGGGTCCTTCCTCTCTGCTATCTTTTTCTAGACCTATGGTGTGCCCCAGCGGTCTAACCTCTCGCCGCTCTCTGCCCTAACTTTCAGTGCTATGCGGATGACACCCAGCTCATCTTGAGACTACCCTCGGCCTCCTCCTCTACTTCCCTCATCTCTGACTGTTTGTTTGCTATCCAGGAGTGGTGTGCCGCCAATGACCTCTGCCTTAATGCCAGTAAGACTGAAATTCTCCTCATCGGCACACCCGCTCCCTCCTTTCCTGTAGCTCTCTGGCCGGCCTCTCTTGGCCCTCTTCCTGCTCCCACCTGCAAGGCTAAAAACCTTGGGGTCATCTTCGACTCTATACTCTCCTTCTCTCCTCACATCTCTGACATCTCTAAGAAGTCACACTACCTGCTGCACCTCCTCAGAGGTATTCTTCCTTTCCTCTCCTTCTCCAGAAGCTCACGGTCTCCAGAGCTCTGGTTCCCGCTAGGCTGAACTATTGCAACAGCCTCTTTCTAAATCTGCCTGCTTCTACTCGCCGCCCTCTGTAACTTATCCAGAACAGGACTGCGAGACTTGTCCTTGGCCTCAAGCCCAGGGATTGTATCTTTACAAGACTGAAATATCTGCACTGGCTCCCAGTGGCCGTGAGGATTAAGTTCAAAACCCTCTGCATTGTCCACAAGGCTTTCTGGGGCCTGAGGCCCCAATAACTTCAACTCTTCCGAAATACCTTCCTTCTCGAGCGCTTCACTCTTCTGCCTCAAACTCCCTCAGGGTCAGTCGCTTCTCTAAGCAACGAGTTGGTGGTAGATCTCTTTCTTCGGCTGGGGCCTCCATCTGGAACAGCCTCCCTGCTCCTCTTAAACTAGAGGGGAATCATCTTTGGTTCCGGAAACACCTCAAAACCTTTCTCTTTGCTTCTGCTTTTTTTCCTCCTCTCCCTTGCTGACTTCCTGGCTGACACTGAAACTGCACTGGTTACCTGGCTACCCTCTGATCTCTGGCCCAGGTCCCTTCCTGCCAGTCGCACTCCTGCACTGCCTTCCTGGCAACCCCCGCACTTGGGGACTGTTTTCTGTATCCCTACAGTCCCACTACCAGCACTTGACACCTGATGTCTGCACTCACCCTTGCACTTGCCACCTGCTGGCCGTACTTTTACTTGTTGTTTATTTATTTATTTTCTCATCCCATGTACTGCACTGTCCTCTTCCCCTTCACCCCCGCACTTCTCCTCCCTCCCCGTCCCATGAACTTGCGCGATCTGAATGACACCTGGCCTAGTAGGATCGTTATATGTCTTCCCTCTGTTCCACCTCCCTTGCCTTGTGTATAAGCGCGTTATAAATGCCATATCATATCATCATATCAGGAATCAACTGATTCCAATAGAAAGGTTTGGGTATCCCAAAATGGAGGATACTCAGAGCACCTGTCAAATTGAGCATGGAACTGTCACCAGCCCATATCCTGCTCTGTGGGCCACACACAGGTGCCCACAAACATACACTAGGAGTACAGGGTTTTATCCCCACCCATGGGTGCCATAAGGGTTTCCAAAGGGTCTGTTCACCACAACTAAAAAGAGAAAGAGCTGCACTGCCAGGAGTCCCACATGGACTCCTGTGCAGAAAACAACACAGAACACACATGAAAAGGAGTATAGGACAAGGACAGGAAGGCCCTGTACCTCCAATGCATTTTCAGCATCAGAAATTGTAATAGTGAAAAGCTGTTCAGGGAGGGAATATACCCGCATGTTTAACCTTTGGAGATAAAAAGCCTGGCATGGAAGCAGGCCAAGTGAAAGTCAAAGGTGTGCTACGAGGTGACCGTGACAGAGGCACACATTATTAGTGGTATCAGAGGAAGTGCTGTGCACGGCTGTTACAGAAAAGTTGTATTTCGTTAAGTTGTTAGTGTGGAAAAGCATGCTCACTGAAACAATCATTGTTGCTACCGAGGAACTGAGAATCTGTTCAAAGAACAAGAGACTTATATCTTTTGTGTAGGAGCTTTCTGTTGATAAGTTGAATTTGCATCGAACTGTACTGGAACTTTTGTTGCGAATCAGGATTTCCTTGTGTTCTTTCTTGAACTTTGAAGCAGAATCATGTTTGAACCTGGGGAAGTGTCATTCGACCAGGTTTTGAAAAGAGACTGTGGTCACATTTTGAATTCTGTTATTATTGTTTTGAACAGCCATATATTACCTTGTTTATTTGTTATATGTATAAGTGTGAGGGTCAGATATGCTTTGTTAGAGTGTGTCCTTTAGTTTATTTTAGGCAGGGAAATCCTAGCAATGGTAGGGATAGTGAGGCGTTCATCCAACCTTATAAAACAATACAATGGCATTTGTTTAGAAAACTTCACAATGTGGTCTGCCTCACCTTTCTGAACCCTCGCAGTATGTTCCAGGAGGAAAGCTTATGAGCAACATGTTTGCCTTGGGAACAGGACAATGCAACATGGGCTATATACACGGCCAGCACTGGGAAGCTGGATGAATCCTTATTCAAGCAGAATATAAATGACCAATATGAGCTGTGTTGTGTGGTCTGATTTCCATTCCATCGCCTGGGTACGACTTGAGAGGGTATTAGAGAACATTTGCAACTATGCAAGTGCAATTAGCACTAGAGAAGGGGTCTGCAACCTTTGACTCTCCAGATGTTTTGGGAGACAGTTCCCATCACCCATAGCCATCATAGTCAATGGCAAGGGATAATGGGAATTGTAAATTCAAAGAAAGGGCAGGCCAGGCTGTGCTGCGCCTGAGGGTCAAAAGTAATATATACTTGGATAAGCACTCAATATGTTTAATAAGGCTGCTGCGTGTTCAAGTGTGCAGTACGCTGTACCCAGCGCCTACTTAGTAATGCTCCGACAAAGCATACACACCGATAACTATGTCCATGCCCAACTAATGTTCAAACAAAAATATTGAGTAATATAATGATTTTAATGGAAACAGTAAAGCAACAAAACAAATGTAAGCCCTAGTCAATGGAAACAGAAAAGCGACAAAACAAATGTAAGCTCTAGCCAACACGTGTTTCATCCCTTCCAGGGTCTTTGTCAAGGCTTAACAATAATAATCATTCACATTTATATAGTGCTACAAACCCTCAGGGATCTGAGCGTTGCTTCTTATTATCCATGGTGTGTGACCTTGGAAGGAAGAAAGACTGAGTTGGGCCCTGCTGGGATTCAAACCTGCATCAAGGCCCTAATTGGATGTCAAAGGAGTGCTCTACTCGTTGTGCCATCTGACCAGCAATGGCAAGAGTATTTTTTTTTTACTTTTGTTGTTAACACACTTTAATAAAGTGATTCAAATATGAATATCTGATTGGTCATTAACTAATTCCATGATAATCTTGACAAAGTCATTTTAAGTGAGTAAGGATCATAGGATTATGTAGAAGTGAATAGGCGAATGGGCCCACAGGATTTTTAAAAAAAATTGCCCCAATTGACATAATGAAGGTCTAGTTAAAGATCATCCATGCCGTGCACGGCGTTCCTGGGAATTGTGGTCTAAAACATCTGGAGAGCCAAAGGTTGCAGACCCCTGCACTAGAGCAAAAAGTACACACAAAAAACATATTCTTTCAATGCATTTTTGCAGGACAGAGGACTAGGTCAAGGGCAAATATTGCCCTGGTGCAAACAATGCATTGAAGGAATGTGTCATTTTGCACTTGGCACTTGCACCTGTGCATAGTTTCTGTAATATCACCCCTGAGAGGTAAGCATGAAATGATCCGTGATATATTTTGAAGGATGCGGCTCACGCAAGTTATCATGGCAGCATTTATCCCAGAAACTGACAGCACGCCGCGCGTTATATTACGCCAATCAGCACTAGGTTTTAACGGTGTGGATTAGCTGTGTCTCTCCCTGCAGGGGCAATGGATGGCGGGCTAATAGGAGCAGAAAGGGCGTGTGCTTAGCGACGCCCATGGCCTGCGAGAGATCCGAGGCACAGAGCCGAGTGCCATCAGCCTCCCGGGCAGTGCAGTTATCCCAGCCATATTAATCAGGGCCGAGCCATCAGCGCAGTGTGCACCTTTCTCTCCTCGCTGCTTAAGTGCTCTCAGAAGCCTAAACAGTGTCGCGCTGCAATACAACGAGGCATTAGCAGTACGACTTTCCATGTGGGCCACGAATCTGAATACATTAGGGAAACTTGCGATTTATTTTCGGACTGATTGGGAAGTGACTTAGATAAATGACTCAGGCAATCGAAGCTCTTGTTTTTGGGCATTGAACTACACCCCAGATCAGACAGTGCTTGAAATGTGGACCACACTGTGACTAAATATGTATATATATTACTGTTCAGTTTTTTAACATTACACTTCTTTCCTTGTCTTATGAGTGTAACAAACTTTATTCGGCCGTAGGACTATCAAAGTGCATCCTAACACAAACATATACTACAATTTACAAAAATGTACAAAAGACCAAGCCCGTGAGACCACATCAGTTCCAGCGTAAGGAATTATACCCATTTACAGTCAAGGAGCATTACGGGGCTCCATATACCAAATACCACATTGATTTCCAAACAATCTAGTCCCACGGCTATGATATGATAGGTTATTTATAACGCACATAATACCCAGAGGTTTCTAAGCGCGGACCCGGGCATCGAACTTGTGGTGCTCCGTGTCGTCTTGCTTCGTTGCCGCTGAGCTATCCTCCCGAGACTGTAAGGTGCGAACCAGATAGAAAATAATTGAATTGGGTACTTCCAGGTAAATCCCCTGGTCCTTAGTGGGGGGATGAGTTAATTACAATCCTACTGTTAGCAGTCCGACCATTACTCCCAAGTTTCCCCAATACATTTATAGCCATTCTCTGGTCCCAAAAGACTCGTTTTACGGAGTCAAGGAGGTTATTACCATCACCAACCATTCTATGGCAATCCACTATAGCTTTCCTGGAGACAAAAGTACATCCCCTAACGGTGTGGAGCCAGTGCATATATTTATTGGGGAGAGCGTCCTTCGGTTCTCGCTTGTTGGTGGGTAGTTTGGGAATCCCATGGAGGAAAACCATGACGTTTCTTCTAGTCCCCCCGTGATCAGGATACCTGGACCTACTCCCCCTATGACAGTGTCCACGAGATCTAGGGTTCTTCACGCTCTGATATTGTGTTCTCGTTGCACATGGCTCACAAGCCTCCGTGGCAGTTGGTATTGGATATGTGACAGGAGCCTTGTTGGGCTTGTTCTTCTGCATTTTCTCAAGCTGACTGCACCTTATAGATAATAGCATTAGGCTTGCAGGGTGTGTTGGCCGGGGGGTTTTGACTGTTGATCTTATCTATTGGGGACGGCAATCCACTTGTTGCAGGCTTGGTTACAGTTTCTGAGGGTGGGAGACAGGGTTCCCTAAACATTGATAGAGCACATGAGGAATTCCCATGCAGGCCCCCTCCCCTCTCCTAGACCGCCATCAAGACTAATAGCAGATTTTCTATTTCTGCCAGTTCAAAAAGCACCTGTGCACAGTTACACCCCTGAGTGGTGGAAGCCTCCTTGAGCAAGGGTTCAGAGTTTGGGCGAGTTCCTTGATTAACTGACTTGGGCTCCCTAAGTGGAGTGAGACGGAGAAAGGAACTAGATCCTGAGCCCACAGACAGCGCGTTCTCACTCCAGGTACTGCTGGTAAGACTAGATGGGCAGATGTCTGGGTTACATCTTCAGTCCCATTAACCGCCTGGTCTGAGGGATACAGTGCAAGAGTGGGCAGAGAATGATCTTGGGTAGCGCCAAGCGAGGGCCGAGAATCGACGACCAAGCAGATATTGGCAGGGAAAAACTTCAGCAAGAAGCCCCTCCCTCCCACAGCAGCCGTCGGGTGGGGTGGGGGGATGGCATCATCGGTCACTACAATTGGTAGTTTCTCCCATCCCATAGTTATCAAGTCAGGTGACAGTGTAGAGTTAACACAAATGGAGCTGGCAGAGGATCGAGGGCAGCATTGTCCAAGCTAGTTGCAACTGGAAATAGGGACAGAGAGTCTTTTTCAATTGCAAATGCTTTGACCTTATTATTAACAGTAGCCATACAGACAATTTTCCCGAAAGTAAACAGAGTGCATCCATGGTTGGCTAGATTTTCCCCATTTATGGCTTTAGAGCATCCTTCTGAAACAGGGACAAACAAGTCAGCCTGATTACTATGTGTCCCCGCCCCACAAGTCAATGGACCACAGCAGTTAATGCTTCTCTCAGAGCATCTTGACAGGGTCCCTGGGAATGTAAGGGCTCTTTTTGCAGGGGGGTACACCCCATACAGTTGGAAGTGCTGCTGGAATTACTACTGGGTATTCCCCCAGAGTCAAAATCAGTTGCTGTGTCATCTTCCTTGCTATGGCTCAGTGGGCAAGTCATCCTGCCTCTTCTCATGGTCAATATCCTGTGTTTGGCCTTGGCATCGTGATCATCCAGCTGATTTGATTGGGGGATGGGTTGCTTACAGAAGAGGAGTGGGGGTAAGGGGAAATGGGCGAGAGCTCCACCACCTCCATTTGGCCACACACTAGATTCTGGGCAGGCAAACAGTCAAACAGTTATCCTCTAGATCAGCTCCCACTCACTCAGTGAAGCTCTCCTCAACTTCTGCACTTTCGTCACGTGGCCTGTGTCCAGTGGAACATCCAGTCAGGAGACTCCATAATGCACTCCGATGTTATGGTGATCCCAAGGCCCAGGGACCTCGCAGTGCCGAACCCCTGCAGCGCCAAACACTGCACCCTTACCCGGCCGCAGGCTATACCGCCCTGGGGTGCTGATGCCAGTTTTGACCCGGGAGGGGGCGTGGCCAAAGCAGGAACCAACAAGATTGCCCCAGAGAGTCCCAGGGGGGAGACACCAAACTCAGTGCCCTTACCCCACCGCAGGCTTCATTGCTGTAGGGTGCTGCTGCCAGTTTTGTCCAGGAGGTGGCATGGCCAAAGCAGGAACTAGCGAGAGCATCCAAGAGAGTCCCAGGGGGAACACCAAACACTGTGTTCTTACCATGCCGAGTGCTTCACTGCTGCGGGGTGCTGCTGTCAGTTTTGTCCAGGAGGGGGTGTGGCCAAAGCAAAGAACCAGCGAGAGCATCCCAAAGAGTCCAAGGGGGAGTGCCAAACACCACACCCTTATCCCGGCGCGGGTTATGTGTCTGGATATGCTATCTCAGATCATTGGCCTCCAAACGCTCATCATCTGCAGATCTCAGTTGCACCCAATTCAATGACCGTTCTAGATATATACCCGCTCAAACCTTATATACCCGCTCAAACCTAGAGTCAGTGTCGATCAAAGAGTATTTAACTGGAGCAAGAGACAACTTGCTGGATATGTGCACCTGCTCCAGCGCATACCTTATGCAAATGTAACACAGAAAATGAGTGATGTGAGCAAAATGTGTCTGTTCCAATCACAATGTGGCCCATTATGTAGGCAGGGGCGTGCAACCTTTGGCTCTCTAAATATTTTGGACTACAGATCCCATTGTCTTTAGGCAGAATAATTAATGTTGAGCGTTCATGGGAGATGCAGTCCAGAATATCAAGAAAGTCACGTGTTGCAAACCCCTGATCTAGGGGCTCAAGGTGAAGATGTGGTTTACAGTGTGTATGTAAGCATTTCCCTACCAGCTTTTTCATTTCATCATCGCTTTGGCTTTAAACCTAAAACACAAACTAAAATAAAATAAAATAAAATGGAGCTTTTATATTTCACTTCATGCCAGAGACCAGCCTCCAAGTGTGGGCCAGGCATTCAACCCCTTGATGCCACACAAACGCCTTGCCCGCGCGCTATTCTCCGAGCCCCCTAGGATGGGTATCCCTGCTACGAAGTGACTTGGAATATTTCTGTGTGTGTCTGTACACAGAGAGCTACTATTTTCTTGATCCTGGCTCTGAACACTACATAGATTGCTAGAATGCCTTTTTGAAGCATCGGTAGTTGTGGCATCAACTGTCTAAACCAGTTTTTGACAAAGCCAAGCGGTTGTGGCTGCCATATGTTAAGTGCGGCCACAAATGTCCCCATAATTAATGTCAACACATTCCTGTCATAATCCTTATATGGTAAGGTATAATCCTACAAGTACATTTGATGCCATCATATGACATCTGCTGCTAAATTGCTCTCAAAAATCACAATATCAAAGTAAGAATTAGATGATGTGTAGAGAAAGGGTATGGCACTGTTAGTCCAAATTGAAAATCAAACCAAAGCCAAGTTTTAATAGTTTTTATTGGACTAACTGAAAATATTATGCTGAGATGGTAGATGTATATGCTTTCGAATTAACAGAAATTTCTTCACCAATGGTGGTCAAAGCTTTTGAAGCCACAGATACTTCAGCCGATGGTGGCCAAAGCTTTCAAAGTCACAGGCACTTCACTGATTGTGGTCAAAGCTTTCAAAGTCACAGAAACTTCTTCACCAGATGGTGAGCAAAGCTTTCAAAGTCACACAGACTTCTTCATCAGATGGCGATCAATTGTTTCGAAGTCACAAGGACTTCACCTGATGGTGGTCAAAGCTTTCAAAGTCACAGGGACTCACCTTATGGTAGTCAACGCTTTCGAAACCACAGTGAATTCTTTATAAGATGGTGGTCACATTTTTCAAAGTCACAGGGACTTCCCCCAATGGTGGTCAAAGCTTTCAAAGTCACAGGGACATCACCTGATGTTGGTCAAAGCTTTCAAAGCCACAGAGACTTCTTCACCAGATGGTGGTCAAAGCTCTGGAAGTCACAGGGACTTCACCTGATGGTGGTCAAAGCTTTTGAAGCCACAGAGACTTTGTCACCTGATGGTGATTGAATCTTTCGAAGTCACAGAGACTTCTTTATCAGATGGCGACCAAAGCTTTTGAAGTCACAGGGACTTCACATGATGATGGCCAAAGCTTTCAAAGCCATCAATACTTTTTATCAGATGGCGGCCAAAGCTTTCAAATTCACAGGGACTTCACCTGATGGTAGCCAAAGCTTTCAAATTCACAGGGAATTCATTGAAGGTGGTCAAAGCTATCGAAGTCACAGAAACCTCTTCACCAGATGGTGATCCAAGCTTTTGAAGTCACAGAGTCTTCTTAATCAGATGGCGGTCAAAGCTTTCTAACTCACAGGGACTTCACGTGATGGTGGTCAAAGCTTTCAAAGTCACAGGTACTTCACCTTATGGTGGTCAAAGCATTCGAAACCACAGTGAATTATTCATAAGATCGTCGTCAAAATTTTCAAAATCACAGGGACTTCACCCAAAGGTGCTCAAAACTTTTGAAGTCACATGGACTTCACATGATGGTGGTCAAAGCTTTCAAGCTACAGAGACAGCTTCATCAGATAGTGGTCAAAACTTTTAAAGTCACAGAGAGTTCTTTATCAGATGGCAGCCAAAGTTTTCAAAGTCACACGGACTTTACATGATGGTGGTCAAACCTTTTGAAGCCACAGAGACTTCTTCACCAGATGGTGATGAAAGCTTTCAAAGTCAACACCTTCTGATGAAGAAGTCTCTAGGACTTCAAAAGTTTATGCATCCACGATCAGCATCATATTCATAGTTAGTTCAATAAAAGGAATTAAAACTTGGATTTGGTTCGCAATAGATAATAAATGGTATCCAGTGATTCCCTCAAATACATAGCATCGAATGCAAAAGCCTCGAAAGAAAATGCATCGAAAAAATGCTTTCTTTTGTAGGTAAAGGTTTTTTTAAAAATTAAAATGGGTTTTAAGGGGTACAAAAACAGGGGTTCGGGGGACCCCCCCATTAAAAAAAATGGGGAAAAAATGCATTTTTTGGAGGCATTTTTTTCGAGGCTTTTGCATTTGATGCTTTGGATGTCGGGGCTATCACTAGGAACCATCATAAAAACATCATGCAGGCGGTCCTTAAGTGAGCTGTGTTTCACACAAGTGCCGTTTATTCTTGTAGTTTACTGTTGCATTTGTGTCTGAAAATAGCTTGCCTACAACCTATAATGAAACGCACCTTTTAAAATCTGTTTTTAAATCTTAATTTATAAATGAACACATTTTACCCGAGTAAACAAGAGAGAAAAACACATCCCCTTATTTCAATCCATTACGGCAATTACATTGTGTGTGTTTCATGATCTTGCTACAATTTGTTCCATATGAGAAAACCCCTGAACACTCTTCTTTTTGAGTGATCTGTATCTGGCTTTGACCCTAGCTTGTGTTCCAGTGTCTTCTTCTTCTGCGCACTGACGCCTGCGGGCTCCGGCGCGTTATAAACTGACAAGTAAATAAATTATCATTTTAAATATTCGTGTGTTTAAAATATAATAGAACACTTTGCACAAGACGGAAGCAGGTTGACTCTGTTATACAGTGTGGAGAAAGGGAAATAACAGATGGTGAGTTGTGAGGACAAGAGGGGTGAGGAGGGAGGAAAAGAGTGGCGTTTGCAGGGTGCTGCTGTTCGTAGATGTATGCAGAGGGAGAGCAATGGTGGTCTGCACAGGGTGGGTCAGCAATCACCACTAAAACCTCCTTCACTACAGTTCATAAGATCTAAAGATATATGTTAGCAACTGAACCCTGTGGACACGAATCGGAGTTTCTAAAGTTCAAGTTCCACCAGGATATTGTGACTTCAAGTAAATAGCGCAACCAGCAGAGCTGCGGCAGCGGCGGGATATCACAACTGGTTCCTTGTGAGTAGCTCCTAAGAGTAGAACTCTTAGTGGACGTGTATGAAATGGCTTCTACTGTATCCAGTTGCAGCCCTGTGAATTCCCCAGCTAGCATAAATCAGTGATCAAAGTTTCTTGTCAGTTTTCAGCAGATGACCTAAAACTCATATGCGAACATCTAGGTCCAGTAGAAATAGGTACTGGAATTTAGAAAATGCGCACCCTGCCTGCAGGCCAAAAACATATCGGAGCAGAGGCAATTTACAGCATTGGTGTTATAGGTTAAAAATGAACACATTATTTGAAATCCCAGCTCCATAGCTAGGCCTCTTTATCATAAAACACCACCAACAGCTAAACCATGAAAAGGGGAATAAAGTTAACACCTACGTTGAAATAATAAAGAGGCATATTCATCACTTCTCAGATTTGTCAGTAAAGTAAACCTTTCCCACTTATGTGGACTATTATCTGAGCAAAGATATCTTTAATAATACAAATGGTGAACAACAAACACTTCAAATCTTTATAATTTACTCTCGTCTCTTTCTTCCCTTGGACTTCATTCCTATCGCGCTAACCGCTCTTTGACTGTTTCATGGAAGGGCTCTACCTCTTGCTCCTTTCCTCTATCTCATGGTGTCCCACAGGGGTCAATTCCTGGTCCTGTACTATTCACTCTTTATACCGCCTCTCTTCCTTGTTTAATTCCAAGCTATGGCTTTCAGGTCCATCTTTATGCCGATGACACCCAGATTCCACTGTCTTTTCCCACCTTTAATGATGTTGATAATCTTCGGTTGTCTGCTTGTCTCAGAAGTCTAGGCGGAGAGCACAGGGCAGAGGCTATCTCTTCCTCTATGCAAGTAGATTTAAGGGAGATTCCGGAGACAATTCTAGCAAATAACAGATTAAAGGTACATACCAAGCTGTTAGTTGAAACAGGAATTCACAGGAACTGCAGGAGCAGGCTGTAAACAAAGAGACAGAGAAAAGGCAAAGAAAAGCAAGTACACTGGGCAACACGGATTGATCAGAAATAAGGGTGTACTGGAATATGATAAGGGGTCTCCAGGGATTAAGGAAAGCCCTTGGGATAGGTACCAGCAGATTACTCTTAACAACAGTCATACAGCAACGTCATGACTTGGGCGTGCCGAGGAAATTGTTGTACTCAGTGCAAGGGTAAAACTGAAAGACCATATACTGAGGCAGGTACGATTTCTAACGGACTAGGTGAAGGCAACAGAAGTCTTCCCTTATCTTATCTAAATGAAGACCAACCCAGAGTCACACTGTAAAACGGATTCAAGTGGAGACCCCACAGTGGACCAAGATGTATACAAGTAGAAAGCAGTGTTGAAATAAATAACCAGGTACAGGACAGGATAGTATATCAGAAGTTGGAACAGGCAGGAAGCAAGGCAAGGAGCCCAGAGGAACAGGGCAGAAGGCAGAGGAGTGTGGCAAGGCTGCCAGGCAGGGAAGCCCAGAGGAGAAGGGCAGAAGGCAGAGGAGTGCAGCAGAGCCGTCAGGCGGGAATCCTGAGGAGCAGGGCGGAAGGCAGCGGAGTGCAGCAAAGCCGTCAGGCGGGAGCCCAGAGGAGCAGGGCAGAAGGCAGCGGAGTGCGGCAGAGCCATCAGGTGGGAGCCCAGAGGAGCAGGGCGGAAGGCAGTGGAGTGCGGAAGAGCCGCCAGGTGGAAGCCCAAAGGAAAAGGGCAAAAGGCTGCAGCAGAATGGAGAGGGAGCTGCAAGCATCAACAGCAACAGCAACAGGAATCAAAAGGCCAAAAGAGGATATCCAGGAAAGGTCAAAAACTGGTAACAGGAGCACCAGCACAAACTCCCAGAGGAAGCAGTTGACTGACCACTGCTTCTGTTCAGAGTGAGCTTATAAAGGCCCTCCCAGCCAGCAGGCCAGCAGGGTGGAGCTGATTGCAGACTCTGGCAGCTGTGTTCAATTAAGTCCAGCCCTGGCTTCAGTAGCCTGCAGCAGTAGTAGCAGTGGTTTCTAATCACGTGTTCGCCACCTCTCTGCAGCCTAGCCTGCAGTAGCTTGGAACAGGTGAATGCAATCAGGCCCTCTGCAGCTCTTAGTAACTTGCTGCAAACACATGTATTTAATATGCCTCCTCAAGCCCTCTGCCTTTTGGACAGCCTACATGTCCCAGAATGCATCTGCTGATTTGATCCAAAATCCAGAATGGAACATGCAATTAGATTAGTCCAAAACTTCAGCGGTAAAACAAGGAAATAAAGGAATAGGCGCATGTAAAGGTGCTGGGAGGCAGGCGAGCAGAATCGTGACATCTTGCTTATTTGGCCTTAATTCAGTGAAAACTGAAATGTAATTAGTTCAGGCTGCCTCTAAGGTTCTTCCCCCACTATTTCCTTTCTGCTGCTCCATCTTCCTATGTCTTTTTAAGTACGCAATTCAGGGGTCATTTTTGACTCCTCCCTCTTTTTCCTTCCAGAAATAAATCGCAACTGTGGTTCGTTCTTGTCATTTCCATCCTTTCAATTGTAAGAAAATTCCTCAGTCGCATACCCTTTATTGTGCTAAAGCTTTGCCTCAATCCTTGGTTCTTTCCTCTTTGTACTACAGCTGCTCACTCTTCGTCGGGTTGCCAAACTAAGGGCATGATTGATACAAGTGTTTTATAATGGCGCAATCCCATAGTAAAACCTTCCATGAATCAGGCCCTAACTTCCATTGTTTAGTGCTCTTACCCCGGCTTATCTCTGCTCCCTTCACTCTCTCCACCATCCTGCTCCCAACCTTCACTCTGCCTCTCCTTTTCTGTCGTCTCTCAGTTCCTCATCCTCGGTGTGCTGCTTCTCGCTTTTGTTCCTGTAATCTCCTGGCTCCTAAACTTTGGAATTCTCTCCTTCTTGATATTCCCTCCTGTCCTTGTCTCTCTCAGCTAAAAAAATAAATAAAAAAAAAACGGCTCAAGATTCATTTACTGCAGATCTCCTTGTTCTTGATTTTGTCACTTGAACTGGATCTTTGATTCATATTTATTTATTCTAATTTATTAACTGTATTGCATAGTTATTCCATTGTTAAAAGCTTAGGATAAAAGTGCTAAATAGGCACTGAAAATAAATAATAAATAGAGCTTTCTTCAATACCCTGCACTTGCAAGGAAAGCAATGAATATCCAATTGCAGAAGCTGCTCATGTTTATTTATTTATTTGCGTGTATAACACCAAGGCAAGGCACGCCTGGAGGCACCAGGGCACTCACAAAAACAGACAACAGACACACAATCATGTCCAGAGAGACAAGAAGCCAGGAAATCATTATGCATTGTAGACAGCTAGTCAAGCAAATAGGTAGGTTTTCAGATTTGTCCTGTTGTAACATGGGCTACAAGGTTTTGCACCACATGAACATGGAGAAGTTGGTGACAGGGCCAAAGCAAAGGCCTCAACACTCGTCTCGGGAGGATAGCTTGGGGGCAACGTGCTCTCCTTGGAAACAAGACGACACGGAGCAACAGAGGTTGATCCCCAGGTCTGCGCTTAGAAACCTCTGGGTATTAAGCGTGTTATAAATAACCTATCATATCATACACACAAATTCAGTCATCCTCAATTAACATGCGTATCATTAATTCGTATTATTCATTTCTATCTACACTGCTTGTCGCTGAAGCAACACCTCTGTGGTGCAAAACCTGGAATAAACTTAACAAGGGCACCAAAGCACACTTCTGGATCTTATCTTTGCAGCAGATGTGCTTAATTTGGAATCCAACATGCTCTCTGACTGGACTGGCATTGTTTTCTTTAGTGTTTAAACTGAAAGATGGCTTCCAGGGAAAGTGTCAACCTTCTAAAGTCCCAAGGATGAGTATGCTCGTCCTTTTTGCATAGACTTGCACAATAGCCTGGCACTTAAGGGGTTAAGCAATAAGATGTGAACTTAGCATCTCACCTTATAGAGTCCTTGACTTATAAAACAATCTGCTTCCGGGAGGAATCCCAATTTAAGGGAGTGTTGTACATTGTAGAGTCAAATTGAGATTTTATAAGTCAGAACTTTCTTTCATTCACTTGAAAAAAATTATAATTACTCAATGTATCGACTGCTAATTATCCAAAATTACTTTAAAAGTTTAAAAAAGAGCAAAACAACACCCAGTTCAGCACTTGGGTCATTTCTTTGCTGGATGGTTTTCCACAGCTAAAAGGACAGAATGCTATAAGGGGAATGATCGTAAATCGCTGTTGCGTTGACATCAAAGGAGAAATTATAAGGTGATCAAGGGATCAGTGACAAACTAAACAGGTGGTGACACTGCAGCTGATTTGGGCAGAACTTGAAAGAGGTTCACGAAGGAGGAGCCAAAGATCTTCATCACAAAGAATGTATGGGAGGATGGTCCCATAAGGAAAACGTCAAAAATCAATTTTGCGGCTATGACTCAATGCAGCAATTATTACAATTATTTATTTTTTTGTATCTGAAGCTCGCTGTGCATAGACACAAGACCATACTCCGTACTTTTCGGAGGGTGGAAGGCTACTTAGTGGTGATCAAGCAGATAGTTACAGTTTACCACACACTCGAGACATTTAGCTGAAAGGGAACACTGGAATCTAAGCAGAACAAAGAATTCAGAACAATGCTCTCCGTGCGGCCATTGGCCTCAACAAGCATGACCACATCTTAGCAGCAAGGAAAAAGGCCCACCAACTCCCTGTCAAAGAACGAATAAAGTTCAAAGTCCTTACCATTGCACATCGCTGCCTCTCAAACTCTACCCCAGCTACCAGACCCAGAGACTTTCCGCTCCTGCTGCCACAAGACCACCCCACACCTCTTACTGCAACCGCTGGACTGTTCCCAGGTTCAAGCGTTCCAAAGCCAGAGGCTCCAGCTTTCTGTATCTGCCGCTACACTCTGGAACTCACTTCCTCCTGCCCTGAGGGCGGAGCCATTTTACAATGTGTTACGGAAAAAACTAAAAACTCACCTGTTTAAAAAACATTCCTCACCGTTCCTTAACTGCATGTAACTAGACCCTAGGGTTTTGTGCGCTCCTATAAATGCAAAATAATTAAATACATAAATAAATAAGCAATAGTATTATGGATCAACACTTTTGAGAGATTTTTTTTGTGATCAAGGAAGTGATACAGATTCTTTGAGAAAAGAGCGGGGGCCAAAAGAGCATGCGTGAAGATAGATGATGAGCATGTAAGGGTGAATGGAGATGTATGTTGATGAGCTGTTTGACTGTGGTAGAGGGCCTTTGTTTTTTGCATGGGTCTTGAAGGCAGTGATGAGTAATCCAGTCAAACAGTACATCATTGATCAACAAATATGTGTGGCTCACTGTACCAAAAGTTCAGTTGTATCTTACTGGAGTGGCTCATGCATGTTTGAATACTAGTGCAGAATTACAACAATGGATGACCGGAGGTCCTGTTAGCTCTGCACAGGTATTTCCCAGGATGCGCACGGGTGGGTGGACAATGTCAGCTGTCTTGATACAGGAGACTCTAGAGTGAAGGGCAACAGACAAGCAAGGTGCACCCAATAACTGGACACCATGCCATTACAGAATCAATCATGGAAACACCTGTGTATAATGAAGCATTAGGTACGTTGATAAACCATATAAACTACATCACAATGGATATTGCTAGTTTATGTTTGTTTATATTTATTGAGTTTGAATAGCGCTTTAAGCCAAAGCGCTTTACAGTATAACAACAAGGTACAATAATGAAAGAAGCATTTTTACAAACATGAAATAAACCAGTGATACAGTATGTAGAACAACAATTTACTTAAAAGGAGGGGAAGAAGGGGGAGGGGAGAAGAGGTAGATGATGGGGGGTTCAGTGTCTGATTTGAGGTCAGGGGAGTGGGATGAAGGGGGACGGAGTAGGGGACAGGAAGGGGTGGTTCTTGCTGATTGGGATTATGGAAATATGCAATTTCTCTAACTGGGGAACAACAGACACTTTTACCCTATGCCAACTGGATGCCATACTTTATGGGTACCACAGAAACAGGATTTATCATTTGGAGGTCACCAGGGGTCACAGTTGCGACCCCTGAGATCTCCCTTTCTACCCATAAAAAAAGGAAAAAACTCTTTTTTTTAAATGTAAGCTGCTGCACTGTGGCCTGCACCATGTGTATCTTTGAGTGGACGGCTTTCTTGTTCAGGCCTCTTAAAAAAACAGATGGTTCCACAAGTATAAAACTTTGAGTAGAGACCCTAAATAAGAAAGAATCGGAATAATAAATAATTTGCCTTTCTGGAATTCTATAGAATAATTGTTAGACTCATTAAAGGTTTATTTCAGGCACATTTCAGGGGTGAGTCACTGATTAAGTCTGTTCTTAAACACCTTAACTCAGTCTTTCATCCTTCTGAGGTCGATAAATGAGTACCAGCACAGGTTGGGTGATATTGTATGTATAATTCTTCTGTATAAAGCTCTTAAGCGTAAGTGCTATATAATTACACATCATTATCATTTTGCCTTGGACATCTGCTTGCATTCACAGTAATTTGGTAATATGGGCCTATACACACTGATATTAATGATACATATGGTGATTCACTCTTGCATGAAATGGATATCGCATTATAGCGATATAGTAACCATATTTTTTGTAGTGTGCTTAGAAACAATGCTATGTGATGCCAATTCCTGTTTTGACAAGGGGTGAAAGGTTGTGTTCAATCACTTCTTGTGATGTCACCTCGGGGTGTGGCCAAATTATATCACTTCCTGTGGTGTCATCAGAGGTCAAGGGTCAAGTGATGTCACTTCCGCTACCCCTGGTATTTTGGTGAAATTACATCCTTGCTCAGCAATAGTGGAAGGCAAAATACACACAGGTCAGAGATCGAGTACATTGAGGTCAAACGGAGAACCAGACGTTCTGCTTGATCTTCAGGAGGAATCATATTTTGCGTATGCCAGCACAACTCTGAAGGTAGGACACAAATGGTAAGCTCGACAGAGGTCACAGCAAAAAAGGGTTCTATTGTGGCAAAGTCAATTAGCTATGCACCAAAATATGAAGGTGGTGGAAGAGAAAAATATGCAGGACAGGGAAAGTGCAGAAGATCATTTTCAGGTCAAACAAACAAAATAGTATAAGTCTACCAAGCAAAATGGAATTTCTAAGAACGGGTTCAGGGTCTATCCCAGTTTGAAGAGCTATTGTTTAATAGGAGAAACATTACTTTATGCCCGGCAACTGTGTCCATTTTCAGAGAGAGCCAATATAAATGTAGCCATGAATAGCTGAAGGGTCAAAGATAACCCTTAAACCATTACACAAGAGAATACACAGTGCTCTGTGACAGGGGCATCTATTGAGGGAGTGCACAGGGGGCGCTTGGGATTCTGTGGGAGACAGAGGAAAACACCAGGTCTGTGATGCAACCCTTGGAGGAGGTCAATATAATTAGAAGCGCCTAAGTACATTCCCATTCACTTTTCCGGAGCCCTCTTGTGTCCCTTGCAAACATTTAACCTGGAATGTCCCTGTCCTGCCAAGGTCCATAGCTAAACCTCCCGGGGATCATCTCTCAGGAAAAGGGAGAGAAAATGCTCAGGTATTTCAAATGAGGGGCTGCTTAAGTGCTTGATCCCAAGATTACAAACAACCTTCTTGAACCGTCAAGCCACCGGGGCTAGGCCATAGGCCCAATGGAGCCTGTAGAGAAACCACATCACCTCAACATAAGTGCGGAATTGGAAAGTGAACAATTTTAGGTGGTGGAACCAATAGGTGTGCATACATCACACTGGCTTATTTTACTGGTGCAAACAAAACAAGAATCCACTCCCTTACTGAAGCAATTAATAGCTATGCCAACTTTAAAAAGGCACAGAAATCCTTGAATTTCAAGAGAGTTAGGATGGCATTTCAGAGGGATGGCTGAAAGCCTTGGTGGACCTCTGCAACCTCGACTTCGCCTCTGGAGTTTTCTGCTCTTCTCTCAAACTCTTTCTGGTGTGCACACTACTCAAAAAACCTTCTGCTGACCTATCTATCCCATAAAACTATTGCACGATTTCTATCCCTCCTTTCCTGGGCAAACTACTGGAGGAGTTGGAATATCTCTCAGCTTACTCCCCACACTGGATCTGTTTGGTGTCGCCATGATCATCAGTCTGATTTCAGAGCATTCAGAGGCACTGAAACTGCTCTCCTGAACAGCCATGAAGACCTGCTCTCAAATCTTGACTTCCTTCTGTTCTTATTCTCCTTGATCTCTCCTCCGCATTCGAAATGGTAACCCATAAGACACTGATCAATCGTCTCCATGATACCCTGGGCATCACTAATCAGGCCCTGGTGTGGCTTACCTCCTTTCTCTCAGACCGTACATCCCAGGTGGAGCTTGGGCCTTTTCTCTATGCTATCACCCTCTCTACTTGTGTGGTCCCTCAGGGATCTAATCTATCCCCCTGGTTCTTCATTATCTACATGGCAGCCTTGGCCCACATGATCTCTTCCTTCACTTCAGACGTTCAGCGTTTTGCAGATGACACTTCAAGCTACCCTCAGCTTCTTCTTCCTCCTCGCTCATTCATGACAATGGGCCTCATTACAACCCTGGCGTTAAGGGGTTAATGGCGCCGTAAAAAGGATGCGGCGCCGTTAAACCCTTAACGCCAGATTCACACTTTAACGCCTGCTTTTTGCAGGCGTTAAAGTGCAACCTGCTAAGGGACCTTGGTGCTAATTACGGCACCGTAATTTACGGTGCTGTAATTAGCGCCTTCCCCATTCCCATTGAGCCCTATGGGCCAAAAATGGGAATAGGGAAGGGGCCATGGTGAATGGGGATTTACCGCCCCGCCAACCTTGGAATGGGGCGGTAATTCCGCCATCCACCATGGCGGGATCCGGCATGGATTAGCACCATGGTCCAACGCCAGGGTTGTAATGAGGCCCAGTCTGTCCGCAATTCAGTCCTGGTCTGCAGCCAATGACCTCTGCTTTAATGCCAGTAATACAGAGATTGTCCTCATTGGGACCCCTGCTCCTGTTTTCCCACTCTCACTATGGCTGGCCCCCTTGGCCCTGCTCCCACACCCTTCAGTGAGGCAAAGAAATCTGAGGGTCATCTTCAATTTCACTCTGTCCTTCTCCTCACACATCTCATCTATTTCCAAAAATACTCACTACCAGCTGCACCTCCTCCAATGTATCCTACCTTTTCTAACTTTCCCCCAGAGACTCACTGTCTCTAGAGCTCTGGTTCTCTCTAGACTCCACTACTGCAACTGTCTCTTTCTCAATCTTACTACGTCAACACTCAGACATTTACAACTCATCCAGAACAGAACCACAAGACTTATTCTTGGCCTCAAGTCCAGGGACCACATTGCTCTGGCACTGAAATCCCTCCACTATCTCCTTGCGGCAGCAAGGATCAAACACAAGACCGTCTGCATAGTCCACAAGGCTTTCTGAGGCCGGGGCCTGCACTACTTACAATACCCTCTTCCCAAATACATTCCCTCTAGAGCACTCCATTCATCCTCCTCCAACTTGCTGAGAGTGAGCTGCTTTTGCAAGCAGAGCCTTGGGGGTAGATCCTTATCTTCTGCAGGGGCCACCCTCTGCAACAGCCTCCCTGCTCCTCTGCGTATCGAACCAGATCTCCTGAAATTCCGGAAACTCCACAAGATCTTCCTCTTCTCCTCTGCCTTTTCTCTACCTCTCCCCTGCTAACATCTGCTTCGACCTGCTACCACCTCCTGTTGCTCAGCTAGCTGACTGGTCACCTTGCACACCTCAGAACCTTACAGGTCCCAGGCACCCGCAGCAGTCCCTGCTCTGCCTTCGGGCCCCCGCACTACTTGCAGCACTTCACTCTTCCCTAAAGATAACCCTCTGCACTTAACCCGGCCTTCCTGGACCAGGGGCACTTTCCTTGGCCCTTCCTTCCCACTTCCTGTCTGGCACTTACACAATCTGAATACACCTTACCCAGTAAATTCATTATCTGTCTGTTTCTTGGTCTCCCCTTGCACCCCCTCTACCTAGCATTGTGCACCTGAATCACTTGTCATAGTGGCACATTATAAATGCACAATAACCTGCTCATATCTGCTCCTATCCTCACTTGTCACGCACTTGCATTATTGCCAGTTTTTTGTGCCTATACCCCCCTATCCTCCCTCTCCCACCTCCCCCTACTCCTGTTACGTACTTGAATCAGTCAGGCCTAGTATGCTTATTATTATTGTAGATCATTCTGAAATTTCCAAGGCCTTATGAATGATTGTATCCCATGTACCCCTCCCATCTTCTAGTGCTTTGAAGCACTTGTTTTGCGTATAAACTCTTTACAAATAAATAATACAAAAGCAGCGAAATTAAGAATGTGAGAAACCGGAAGTGGTCGGGGCAAATAGGCCACATTTTATGGAGGTTAAAGAAACGGATCTGGCAAGCCAGATGTTCCATCCTTTTGCGGGCCACTCTTTAGGTGATATGAAGGAAGGAATTTGCCAAGCCAAGTAAGCTACACTTGATGTGAGTGAACAAAGGGCACAAGCCAAGTGAGCTACTTTTGATGTGAGTGAACGAAGGGGACGAGCCAAATCAATAACCCTTTAGCATGACACTATTTAAAAGATTTGAGGAACTGGAATTGGCCACTCCCAGTAGGCCACACTGCCAAAAAAACTCCAAATTGCAGGAGAGAAGAGAGCAAAGAGCTCACAGGGATAGAACCCAGAAGCTGTCAGGTACAAGAGGATACTGAAAAGTGAGAGAGTCACCTGCTCAGGGAACTATTCAAGAACCTGGTAATTTCAGCAAAGCCACCAAAAGGAAAGTGAAGCCTGGAAAATGAATAGAGCTCTATGTAGGGTGTTGCCCAAGAGGGCAGTGGTTGACTATGGGCGATAATAACTGCAGCCTGACAATCACTCAAGTAGGGTATGAGAACATCCTGCCCAGAAAATACCTTAGGGAATGGAGGGAAAATTACAACGGCATGCCTCTGTAAGAAATCTACATAAGCCTCTTGAGCAAGAGGGGAATCCTATTACATGCAGTGCAAAGGGATCCAAACTTTTGATAATTTTGTCTTGGGAGGATAGCTCAGGGGCAATGTGCTTGCCATGCAAGCAAGACGAAACGGAGCACCACAGGTTCCATACCCGGGTCCGAGCTTAGAAACCTTTGGGTATTAAGCGTGTTATAAATAACCAATCATATCATAGCATATCATGGTGGACCTATCGATGTCATTCAACACTGTGAGTCCTAATCTGTTACTCCAACGTTTCTATCAGTTTGGTGGGGTTCATGTCCCCGCCTTGCAATGGTTCCTAGATATTCTAGAGGGCAGAAACAGAGGGTCCAATTAATTCACTATCAGTTTTCCCTCCTTGGAGTAGACGGTGGAGTTCCTGAGAGGTCTCTCTTATCAGCATTCTATTTAAAATGTATCGGCTCCTGCTTCTGGATCTCCTTGTATCCCGGGGGTTTCAAGACTATTCATATGCAGAAGATACAAAGATCCTTCTGCTATATAATGGACCCGAGGACAATTTCGCTTTACACGTAGATGGAATTGATTTGGTAGGGGACAGAATGAAAGATACTGGGTTAAAGAGAAACCCTTCCAAGGCAGATGGGCTTCTACTTGGACTCTGCCATCTTTTTAATAATTAACCAACCATATCCCTCATACGTCCTTGTTAGGCCAACAGGCAGAATATTCAGAAAGGGTTAGTAATTTTAGGATAATCAAGGACTCCAACTTCTATGTGAATGTGCACATTAGAGCTGGGACCTGATCCTGATCCAGTTCATATCTCTATGTATGTGCCCTGCTGCTGCATGTCTTAATCTGCCATGCCTCATTTTGTTGGGTATGCCTTCTGTGCCTCCACTGCCTGCCCTGTCTCTCCGCTCCCCCCTCTTCCCACCATAACCCAACCCTTTATTCTTCCCTCCATATCTGCTCCCATACTCTTCTGAATCGCAGGATATCCCTACCTTTCTCTTTCCCTGCCTACATTCTCCTCTACTCCTTCTACCCCACTTTAGTCAATGCTCTTACACTATCAGAAATGTCTTCTGGCCTTCTATAGTTTGTTACCCTTCCGCCCCCTTCCTCCCCTCTTTTGTGATCATTGCTCTTGCACTACCAGAAATGTCGTCAGGTCTAGTAAGATAGTCTATAGCTTGTCCCCCCACCACCCAAAGCTCCCTCTTTGTGTTCAATGCTCTTGCATTATCTGAAATGTCATCAGGCCTAGTATGATAGTCTATAGCTTGTTCCTCCCCTCTTCCCCCCTTGCTCTCCTCTTTTGTGATCATTGCTCTTGCACTATCTGAAATGTTGTCAGGTCTCGTACAATAGTTTTATTTGCCCATTCTTAATGTCTCAAGGCCTTGAAGAATGTCACTGTATTTTCCCATGCTCCCTTCCACCGCCTTGAAGCACTTTGAAACACGCTGTGAATAGGTGCTATACAAATAAACTATCATATCATATCATCCTCCTTGTTTACACTGTTGCAACCTAAATGGACTCTATCTTATTCCATTAGGTGGTTATCAGGATCTTAGTCAACTCCAAAGCGGATTACGTCAACACCATGTTTGTTGGCCTGCCATACTTTCAGATTCAGAAACTAAAATCTGTGCAGAATGCTGCTGGGTAAATAATGTCTATGGGCCTCATTACAAGTATGGAGCCATGCTGCTAAAAGCCCCATAGGACTCAATGGGAATGGGGGGGATGCTAACAGCAGGCCCGTTAGTGACAGGCCCGTTGTTAGCATCCTGGACTGCTAGCGGGTCCCGCTAAGGATGCCTGGTCTGACCAGGCGTTCCTTAGCAGGACCCACAGCAGTCCTTGTAATAGGGCGGCCCGTAATGAACGGTGCCCGTCCCTTTCCGGCACTGTTCATTACGTGGCCGACAGGGTCCTAATGAGGCCCATGTCTCTCTTTTCAGCATCAGCTGCAGTGAATATCTCTAATAGACATATACAATCTGCTTCCTGGTAATCAAGTGCTTTTGTTAGGCAGAATTATATGCAGTATCCTTTTGGGAACACCACACACAATTAAGGGGGTAATTCATAGAATCCAGCGCACAAGTGGCGCACGCGGCTGGCGCACAGTGTGTGCGTGCGAATCCCTGCGCCAGCCGCGTGCGCTAAAATCCAATTCCGCGCACAGCGTATTCATGGATTCCAGCCACCAAAACCAGCAGTGGCGCACAGTGGCGCAGCGACCCTGCAGTAGCGCCAGTTACGCCCCCAAGAACGCCTCTCGCGCAGTGAAAAGCCATCAATATACCCAATCCAGCGCAAAGGGCTGCGCTAACCCTGTACCAGCACAGCAAGCGGGCTACGTATATCACTGGGGTGCGCGGAAGTACCTCACGCGATTCCATCAGGGTACGTGTATTTCGGGGTGCGCGTGAAGTTCCACACGCGATATCAGCAGGGTACGTGTATTTTAGGGTGCATGGGAAGTTACACACGCGATTTCCGCAGGGTACGTGTATTTCAGGGGTGCACGTGAAGTTACACACGCGATATCAGCAGGGTATGTGTATTTCAGGGTGCAGGGGAAGTTACACACGCGATTACAGCAGGGTACGTCTATTCCAGGGGTGCGCGGGAAGTTCCACACGCGATTCCATCAGGGTACGTGTATTTCAGGGGTGCGTGGGAATTTCCACACGCGATTGGGCCCGTGCGAGCAGGGTACGCGTATCTCAGGGGTGCGCGGGAAGTTCCACACGCAATTCCATCAGGGTACGTGTATTTCGGGATGCGGGGGAAGTCTCACACGCGAAATCAGCAGGGTACGTGTATACCAGGGGTGCGCGGGAAGTTCCACACGCGATTCCATCAGGGTACGTGTATTTCGGGGTGCGCGTGAAGTTCCACACGCGATATCAGCAGGGTACGTGTATTTCAGGGTGCAGGGGAAGTTACACACGCGATTACAGCAGGGTACGTGTATTCCAGGGGTGCGCGGGAAGTTCCACACTCGATTCCATCAGAGTACGTGTATTTCGGGGTGCGCGTGAAGTTCCACGCGCGATATCAGCAGGGTACGTGTATTTCGGGGTGCAGGGGAAGTTACACACGCGATTACAGCAGGGTACGTGTATTCCAGGGGTGCGTGGGAAGTTCCACACACGATTCCATCAGGGTATGTGTATTTCGGGGTGCGCGTGAAGTTCCACACGCGATATCAGCAGGGTACGTGTATTTCAGGGTGCAGGGGAAGTTACACACGCGATTTCCGCAGGGTACGTGTATTTCAGGGGTGCGCGTGAAGTTCCACACGCGATTTCAGCAGGGTACGTGTGTTTCAGGGGTGCGCGGGGAGCACCACACGTGAATTGCACGTGTGGGTCCTCCCAGGTGTTCCCTCTACACCCTCCACGGCCCCTGCAGGTGGCTCACACCACAGGGGCCTACCCTGCACATGTCCTGCAGGCACCCCATCCACCATGGCCATGCCCCCCAGCCAACCCACATGTCAACTTGCACTACTGCCCACCAACGCATGTCCCCCTGCACCCCCAGCCATCAGGGGCACCCTCCACAGGCCCCCACCCATGTCTCCCAGCACCCCCACACCCCAGCAGTGCAGGGGCACCCACCACCAGGCCCCCACCCATGTCTCCCACCACCCCCACCCCCAGCCACCAGGGGCAGCCTCCACCAGGCCCCCACCCATGTCTCCCAGCACCCCCACCCCCAGCCACCAGGGGCAGCCTCCACCAGGCCCCAACCCATGTCTCCCACCACCCCCACCCCCCAGCAGTGCAGGGGCACCCACCACCAGGCCCCCATCCATGTCTCCCACCACCCCCACCCCCAGCCACCAGGGGCAGCCTCCACCAGGCCCCCACCCATGTCTCCCAGCACCCCCATCCCCCAGCCACCAGGGGCAGCCTCCACCAGGCCCCCACCCATGTCTCCCAGCACCCCCACCCCCCAGCACTGTGGGGCACCTGCCAGCAGGCCCCCACCCATGTCCAACTCATGTTCCCCACCCCCCCCACCCCCCAGCACTGTGGGGCACCTGCCAGCAGGCCTCCACCCATGTCTCCCAGCACCCCCACCCCCCAGCACTGTGGGGCACCTACCAGCAGGCCCCCACCCATGTCCAACTCATGTTCCCCACCCCCCCCACCCCCCAGCATTGTGGGGCACCTGCCAGCAGGCCCCCACCCATGTCCAACTCATGTTCCCCACCACCCCCACCCCCAGCACTGTGGGGCACCTGCCAGCAGGCCCCCACCCATGTCTCCCACCACCCCCACACCCCAGCCACCAGGGTCAGCCTCCACCAGGCCCCCACCCATGTCTCCCACCACCCCCACCCCCCCAGTCACCAGGGGCAGCCTCCACTAGGCCCCCACCCATGTCTCCCACCACCCCCACCCCCCAGCACTGTGGGGCACCTGCCAGCAGGCCCCCACCCATGTCCAACTCATGTTCCCCACCACCCCCACCCCCCAGCAGTGCAGGGGCAGCCTCCACCAGGCCCCCACCCATGTCTCCCACCACCCCCACCCCCCAGCACTGTGGGGCACCTGCCAGCAGGCCCCCACCCATTCCCAACTCATGTTCCCCACCACCCCCACCCCCCAGCAGTGCAGGGGCAGCCTCCACCAGGCCCCCACCCATGTCTCCCACCACCCCCACCCCCCAGCACTGTGGGGCACCTGCCAGCAGGCCCCACCCATGTCCAACACATGTTCCCCACCACCCCCACCCCCCAGCAGTGCAGGGGCAGCCTCCACCAGGCCCCCACCCATGTCTCACACCACCCCCACCCCCCAGCACTGTGGGGCACCTGCCAGCAGGCCCCCACCCATGTCCAACTCATGTTCCCCACCACCCCCACCCCCCAGCACTGTGGGGCACCTGCCAGCAGGCCCCACCCATGTCCAACTCATGTTCCCCACCACCCCCACCCCCCAGCACTGTGGGGCACCTGCCACCAGGCCCCCACCCATGTCTCCCACCACCCCCACCCCCAGTCACCAGGGGCAGCCTCCACCAGGCCCCCACCCATGTCTCCCACCACCCCCACCCCCAGCACTGTGGGGCACCTGACAGCAGGCCCCCACCCATGTCCAACTCATGTTCCCCACCACCCCCACTCCCCAGCCACCAGGGGCAGGCTCCACCAGGCCCCCACCCATGTCTCCCACCACCCCCACCCCCCAGCAGTGCAGGGGCAGCCTCCACCAGGTCCCCACCCATGTCTCACAGCACCCCCACCCCCCAGCCACCAGGGGCACCCACCACCATGCCCCCACCCATGTCTCCCACCACCCCCACCCCTCAGCAGTGCAGGGGCAGCCTCCACCAGGCCCCCACCCATGTTTCACACCACCCCCACCCCCCAGCACTGTGGGGCACCTGCCAGCAGGCCCCACCCATGTCCAACGCATGTTCCCCACCACCCCGATCCCCCAGCAGTGCAGGGGCAGCCTCCACCAGGCCCCCACCCATGTCTCACACCACCCCCACCCCCCAGCACTGTGGGGCACCTGCCAGCAGGCCCCCACCCATGTCCAACTCATGTTCCACACCACCCCTACCCCCAGCACTGTGGGGCACCTGCCAGCAGGCCCCCACCCATGTGCAACTCATGTTCCCCAGCCAACATGTCATCACAATCTAGATCCCTGGTCCCTATGGTCAGCCTCCAAATGCAAAACACCCACCCGAGTATTGCATCCACCCACTCATAATTTACAATTACATCACAGAACACCAATTGCAAGTTCCGAAACAAACACATTTCCCTCACATACACCCAATGGGTGTCAGTGAATCTCAAAACACATATCATGAAATGCATGAAACCAATGAGATAACACACATTGGGCCTCATTACGACCCAGGCGGTAAGTTACCGCCTGGGCCGTGACTTTACCACCATGGCGTAAACTACGTTTACGCCATGGTGGTTGGCGGACTTACCCTTCCCCATTCCCATTTTTGCCGCATAGGGTATAATGGGAGTGGGGAAGGCGTTAATTACGCCACCGTAAATTACGGTGGCGTAATTAACTCCATGGTCCCTTAGCGCCATGGATTTTAACACCTGCTAAAAGCAGGTGTTAAAAGCGCCATGGCGCTAAGGGACCTCGTACTCAGGCGGTAAGGGTCGGCGCTGTTAACGCTGCCGTTAACCCCTTACCGCCTGGGTCGTAATGAGGCCCATTGAAGTTCACCAAAAAAAATATGTATTAAAGGAAACATAAATAGAATAAAAAATGAAGAAACAGAAACGTGAATGTACAAAAATGAAAAGAAGCATGTCCGTTAAAAAAAGCAAAACCAAAAATAAAATTCCAAAGTAATGTTGTCCAAAGTCAATGTCCACAAAAAAAAATCCAATGGGAAATAAAAAAGAAAGCCATTGCTCCATGGTTAAAAAGTGAAAAAAAAAATACAATCCAACTGCGAACTATGTACATGGGAACAAGCCAGGGTCCATTATCCCAACAAAATAAAGGAAACCTATCTAACTACACTAACTAATAAAATAAACTATATACAAAAATGTGGCCAATGTCCGAAAGGTCCAAATAAAATCAAAACAAAAATGAAACCTAACACTACCTACATAACTATGTACAAGGGCAGCGGGCTAGTTTCAGGGCTCACTTGTGGATGTCCCGGGCCAGGGCATCATCAAACTCCTCCCCAATGTCCCGGAGGCGGTCCTCCTCCATGGCCCCGAGGGTCCGCAGGGCCGTCGACGTCTCCACCTCCAAACCCCTGCGGATTGCCTCGAGGCACTCGGCCCGCCTCAGGGCCCTCCGCATGGAGTTCTCCGCCCTGACCATTGTGAGCCGTGCCTCTTCTGCCCGCTGCCGCTCCGCATCTATGGCGTGGCCCAACCGCTGCCACATGGAAGACACTCTCTGTCCTGGGTCCTCCTGCCCTCCGGCCGATGCCTGCCCCTCCGATGTTGAAGGCCCCGAGCCTTCATGGCTCCCACCACGTTGCTGCTGCTGCTGCTGTGCCTCTGCCCGTGCACTGCCTCCTGCTGCCTGCACATCCTCCGCCGGCTGGGGTGCAGTCGTTGATGTGGCCACCCCTGCTGGACGTCCGACTCCCGACTGTGGCAGGGATGCCTCCTCCACCAGCCTGGCCGCACCGTCAGAGGCAGCTCCACAGGGCACCCAGGTGACTGATGGGTGGGAAGATGGCACAGAGGACGACTGGCGCGTAGGGGGTCCAGTTGAGGAGGGGGTCGGAGCAAGCCCCATCAGACGGAGGAATCCGGCCTGGGTGACCTGTCCCAGCAGGCTGACGTGGTCAACGAGCCATTCGAGATGTCTTGCAGTCTCTTCATGAAAAGACTGCAGGTCACCTCGCATGGCCCGTTGATGCAACGCCACACCAGCCAGGACAGGCTCAACCCGGACCTGGATAGCCACGTCCGCAGGCAGAGGAAGGCCAGTTGACGTGAGCTCATCCCCTGCCTGAAAACGGGTCTGGACGTAGGCATCCCTGCTGGTGCAAGATGATGCAGTGACAGGATCAGGGACAGGATTGCACACAGGCACCTCCGCGGCGGCCTGTGCTGCCTCCTGTCCCTGGTCCTGCACTGCACCACTAGCACCAGTGGGATCCCCACCTCCAGACCCCATCTCTGGTGCTTGCACGGCCTCCTCCTCCACCAAACCCCCCACCAACCTGGATGACTCCGTGCCATCTTCCCCTGTTGGGCCCTGTGGGGTCCCAGCTGCCCCTACTGCTGCCGAGGAGTCCAACTCCAACCTCCGCCTCTTGGACCTCCCCCCGGCAGCTGCGGCCTGGGACGCGGCACCGGACTCCTCACTCCCCGATGAGATGACAACATGGGAGGGAAGCCGGGCCATGCGTCTCCGGCTGGCGGTGGGATCCCCGCCGCTGTGCTCACAGCACCTTCTCCGCCCTCTTCATCAGTTGACGCTGCAGACAAGGAGAAACAAAACACAGGCATCAGGGCACTGTACAATGGACACATACACACATGACAGTTGTACATGAGTGGCATTGGCAAACCTCAGACATGTCATCACAATCCCCAACACACATGTCATTACAACTCGCACACATGAGCCATACCACAGCCATATCACAACTGCCACCACCATCCATACACATACAACAGCATGATCAGCCAAAGGTGAGCCAGACATCACATGCAACACAGGAAGTGCACCACACATGTACACACACCACCACACTTGCATGCATGTGTACACCTCTGCCAAGTGTCGCACTGTTCAGACGGGCATCCATGTCACATCTGCCAATCAGGCTTCCACATACCGCTGTCACATGCATCCATGTTGCATCACTGTTGCACCCTTGTCAAATACACACACATGCACATGTACACAGTGCTGATACATGCAGCCGAAAACAACATACATGCGTGACATCACGGACATGTCTACTTACATACACATTCATCCAAAAATAATGTGTGCCCACACAACTGCATTTGGCATGCAAGCCTACACACACAAGCACCATCCATGTCTCACACATTACAGCCCTCGCATGTGTCAGCCCCACGGCCCTGTACACCCCCACCCATACTCGACCCCATACAAACAGATGTGCAACCTGCACACTACTGAATAATCACCACACGCACTGCTCACAATCAGGATGCATGTACACTCACCGCTCGACTCCAGACGGGTCTGCTTCTCAAGGACCTGGACGTGGACCGCTGCGGATATGCGTTCCAGGACCCTCATCTGTTCTTCCGACAAGTGGCCCCGGCGCCCCTTGGCATCCGCTGCCTTCAAGAGGCGCCGGGCCTTGTTCAGGGTCCTGGACCTGAAGTCCTCCCAGCGCTTCTTGACATGTTGTAAGTCGCGGACTGCCACCCCCTCCGCGTTGATGGCAGTCACGATGTCAGTCCAGATCCGAGTCCGTCCTTCCTTGTCGGCGCGGGAACTTCCGAAGAGGGCATCATACTGCCCCAGGACTTGCTCCACCAGGACACCAACTTCGGTGGCACTGAAGCTGGTGCCCCTCTGCCTCTCTGGCCGGGGGTTGTCAGTGGTCCCAGATGGTGTTTGCCCCGACATGACAACCCCAGAGGCAGGAGTGGCTGGGCAACTGGGTCCTGGGGCTGGGCTGTGGAGCAATGGAATCCCAGTCCGGAGTCTTCGGTTCCAGCAGGGGTGGTCACAGCACCCCTGGCTGATGCGCAGGCAGCAAATGGCAGGGCACATGGGCAGCAGGCAGTCAGGCAGCAGCAGATGGCAGGTGGGAGCGTGCTCGGGGCTCTGGGGGGCAGTAGTTCGGCCTTCTGGGCAGGAGCGTGGTCTTCCGTGTGCTTACGCGTGGCCAGCTTGATACGGAGTGATTTGGCACGTGAAAAATCTGCATGTCAGCGTGTAATTCGAGGAAAGGCCCTTAGCGCGTAAGCGCGTCTGCACGCATATTCCTTTTCATTGAACAGAAGACCCCTCAAGCGCAAGCGCCCCTGTGACATGACGCGTACAGATGTGCATGGGCATTTCAGCGCGCGTGCAAAACTGCACGTCCGCGTGTAATACGAGGAAAGGGCCCATGCGCGTAAGCGCGCGTGGAAACTGCACGTCCGCGTGTAATACGAGGAAAGGGCCCATGCGCGTAAGCGCGGGTGAAAAACTGCACGTCCGAATGTAATACGAGGAAAGGGCCCATGCGCGTAAGTGACGTGACGCGCGCGTGCGTTTCCCTCAGCACGGGTTAAAGGTGAGCGGGCCCAGCAGTTCGCTGTACGTGCCTTTCGTGGAGACCGACGTGTGTTGCTGCTTCCTGTTGTTTCGCGCGCCATCACAACTTCACAGCTATCAAGGACGTATCTCTTCTTTTGGCGGGAGTATTGGCTACGCATGTTTTTCTGCATCTCGCTAGTCAGACGGTGAGTCGCACACGCTCTTTTTCCCACTGCGGGTGCCCCTGTGTATCGCACCCATTTTCGATGTCATAGTAGCCTGCGTGTCCCACGCGTACGCGTTATTCGTGTTACTGGGTGCCACCGCGTACTGCGGGAGGTTGAATCCACGCACGTAGGCTGCAGGGTTGCGTGCATGGTTTTACTGCAGTTTTGGGGTGCCTAAGCGTTGCGTGACCCGTCACCACATCACCGGGGTCACATACAGCCTTGCAGGTGCAGGGGGGCTGTTAACATCTTGCTTCCCACCCCCTTCACCCCAATTGCCCAGGTCAATTGTGGTGTACACCTCCCATTGGCACCACTCCATCTGTGCCAGCACAACTACATCTATGCCATGGTTGGGAGGCCACCAAAGGTGAGGGGCACCTCAGCTGGGCGTACTCCTCGTGGCGGGCGTGGTCGGGGACGTGGCCGTGGTGACCAGGGAGTAGGGGGACTCCAGGGTGTCCAGGGCAGCCACAGAGGGGGAAGAAGCAGGGGTGCGCCACTTGAGCACAATGTTGTGCCATGTGTCGGTGCAGCCATGCCACCACCCCCTGTGGTTCCGGGGGATGCAGCTCCTGCATCTGGCACTGGCACCCATATGACCCAGCAGTCCGTTCCATCGACTGCCACAGGCCCAAGGGTACTGGTAGCTGCAGGTGCAGCTGTGGACACCGCCACCTAGGCTCAGGGTCTGCCAGCGCAGGCTGCCTTGGCACTTGAAGAGCCCTTGGTAGATCTCCAACAGGCCAGGGGGGAAACCATAGGGGCAGGCCGGGTTGCTCAGACCAAGACACGTGTCCCTGGGGCAGTCATGTCATCTGCTGCCCCGAACAGCCGGGTGTTGGCAAGTGCAGGGGCAGATGCACCCAACAGCACCCCGGTTGTAAGTCTGCCAACCAGGACCGTTGCGGTCAATGACCCTGCAACAGCTGATGTTGCTGCCCAGGGTCCATTAGTGGGCACCCAGCTGCCACTGACACAAGTCAGGCCTTTGGTCATCCCTCCACCTGCCACTCCCTTGGCTCAATCCACCGAACCCACTGGCCATACTGGTCAGGGCGGCATTAGCCAGCCAGGGTCTGCGCCACAGTCCAAGAGGAGGAAGGTTGCACCTGCAGCACAGGCTGGGACCCCACACACAGCCACGACCTCCTGCACGTCGAGGAAGAAGCCTTTCTGTAAGCAGGAACTGGACTTCCTCGTGGACTATGTGCGGGGCCACAGCCGTGACATGCTAGTGGGTGCCAATAGTCAGACCACGGCTGCCCAACGTGACACCCACTGGAAGCATGTTGCGGAACATGTCAGTTCATTCGGCCATGAGGTGTGCACGGCGCAGGAGTGCAAAAAGCGTTGGAATGACATCAAGCGCAGCACTAAGGCCAAGCGTGCCTCAAATTACAACTTGACTCTGGTGACTGGCGGTGGGCCTGCACCAGAGGAGGAAGAACTCACTCCGCATGAGGCTCTCGTTGCGGAGTTCATACCACCTGAATTGGTCGAAGGAGTGGGAGAGAAGCTGGACTTTGATGCCCAGTCCAGTGAGTGTTGATGCGCGTTTGTTGAGGACGTGTGTGTTTCACTTGCGAGATGTGTTGTGCATGATTGCTGCTACATGTGACGTGTACATGGTTCTGATGTGTAAGTAATGCAATGCTACCGTCATGCATGTCTCCTCTGCCTGCATGCGGGACTCCATGTAGGCATGCTTCCTTGCCCCTCCTCCGCCACTCTGCACCCCAGTTCCACCTTTGCACTGGTCTGCTTCAATCTTGCCAATGTGTACTTTCTTGTTCATGTGTCCTGTGTAGATGCTAACTTCCAGCGTAGAATCTGCCAGACATATGCCGTGTGGTACAGCCTTAGTACTCGATGCAGGGTATCTCACTTGTACTGTGCATGGGTCAGATGTCCCGCAGGGACATGAGTGCCCATTCATGCTCCATGTGCATTGCACGCATGCCCCTATGTGTCCTTGACTGGATGATCACTGTAATATAAGTCCTTGGTTACATACATTGCCTGCCATCTCATCAGCCTTCCCATGTCAACTGTGGCTCAGTCCTGCGTTGCACACATGTTTAGGCTCTGACAATCTGTGTGGCTCATAGGCCCAGCCTGTTCAATGGCCAATGACTCTGTCCAACTCTTGTTGTGTCTTCTTCACACGTGGGTGGCCTCCGGAGTTTCCATCATGTGTCCTGCCCACTGTCCCAGCATCATTTGCAGTGTTGTAATTTGAATCACATTAAGCTGTTGATGCCAGTCAACACTGCCTGTCAATACACAGGTGTATGGTCAGCCTTTTGATACCATGCTAGGCATCCCTGCTTTGGTACTGGGGTGGAGGGGTGCTTGGCTTCTAGACATGGTACACATTGAATGCACAATGCACGTGATGTCTGAATTTGACATTGCACTGCCTTCACATTTCCTGGCACACACCATGTAGTGCTTGTACATGTAGGTAGTGAGTGGCGTACACATTTTCTGCACTGCATAGATCCACTTCCATGGAAACTGCCACCTTTCAACAGGTCTGATCACAGAAGCTATTCAAAGTATACCCAGCATGCATGCCAGATCATATGTTGTGTGTCACATGTCTGCCGGATGCCTTTGCTGTCAGTGTGTGTGTGTGTCGTGTGCTTCTGACATGTGTATTGACCTTTTTCTCTCTATTTTTCAGGTGATGATGCAATGGAGGCAGAGGATGGTGTTGTCATGCCAGACACAGGGTTGGTAACACCACATCAACCCGGCACTAGTGGGGGTTGTGGGGTGGTAGGCCACGAAAACCCCCAAGTGCTGCAGTCCATCTTGTCTCTGGCTGCCTATGAGTCCAGCCTTGATGACGACTCTGACGTCCATGTTGAGTTGGATGAGCATCAAGTCCATGTGTCAGGGGTGAGTGATTCTGATGTGGACACTCCTCTCTCTGCGACACCTGCACTGAGGGATCAGACAGTCTTGGTTCCTCCGCCCGTGGTGGATCGGGACGCAGGGTCACCCTCCACACCAGTCACTGATGTGCCTGGGACATCACGTCGACGGGGGCATGTAGTCGTGCAGCCGCAGGCGGTGCCAACACAGTGAGGACCCCCGGTCCTTGGGTCCCGCAGGGGTCAAGCCCGGCAACGCGGTCGCCACGCGCAACCGCTGTATACTGAGTGGGAGCAAGACATGACTGCCAATTCCGAACGGCAGGGGGCAGCAATGGAGAACATTGCTGAGAGCATGGAGCGTGTGGCCCGATGTGTGCTCCCCACTGCTAGGCAGGTGCTTCTCCAGCAGCAGGCGGCACGGTCCACGGCCCGCTCGCTCAGGCTGGGCATGGCGGCCTCAGACAGGGCACGCCAGGCTGAAATGTCGTCTCTGCGTCAAGCAATTGCTGCTCATGCAGAGGCGCACATGGATGCCCTGAGGGAGGAGTATGCTTCCCCCAGATCCACTCTGGGTGTCCTTATGATGTCCCAGAGGCAGCAGGCAGAGGAGAGGTTTGCACAGCTTGAGCGTACCATCTCAGCTGAGCTACAGGCTTGCCGGGAGGTGCAGTGGTTGTCCAGCCAGGCCTTGCAGGAGGAACTCCGTGTTACACGTGCTACCTTGCAAGAGGAAGCACGTGTATCACGGGAGGTTCTGCATGCAGACCTACGTCACATCGCTACACGGAACCAGACTCACCCGTCCGGCAGACTTGCTACCGACGAGGGGCAAGCTGCGGCTAGGCGTGGCCAGGCTACTGTGCCACGTCCTCCTTTCCAGGATGAGCCAGACTCGGACGACCATCTATCTCCCACATAGGTCGTGCTGTGCAGGCTTTGAGCTCATGGAGGATTTTTTTTTTGGCTCAGCATCATCACATGTGGATGTTGAGCAGCACCCTGTACTTCCCCCCTCCTGGGTGCCACCCCTCCCCCCCGGGTCGTATGTGGCCATTTTTGATTTTTCTTTTAGTTTAGTTAGTTAAGTTTCTGTTTGATAGTTAGTTTAAATAGGTAATGTAGGTTTTCCATAGTTAGTGTAATTAGTTAATAGTTGATTTAGTTTAAAATTGCTAGTCTATTGTGCTTTCATGTGACGGTGCGGTGCTTTGTGGCTTTTGAAGGCATCCACTGTCTGTTCCAGCTGGGCCCTTCATGGTTGTCTTGTGTATGTGTTTGCTGCTTGGGTTCCTTGACTCACATATGCCACTCCTGCCTCCCTTATCCATGGGCTCGCAAGGATGGTTCGGTGTTACAGCATTTTACACAAGGGCTTTGGACTGTCATATCTGTGGCATGTCTGGTGCTGTGTGACTTGTGTTGACACCCATAGTGGGGATGATTTAGGTGTCATTGTCCACTGTTGAGCTTTTGCTAGAAGGGGGGTGTCATGATTAATGTGGACATTGATTGCTATGCATTATGTAGTATGTTTCATATCTTTCCTGTACATGTGCTTGTTGCAATTCATGCTGTAGATAGTGTTCCACACTTTGGAGGTGAAAGACGGACTGATGTGTGATTTGTGATGTGACTCTCTGACATGGTCAAGTAATGAGATGCCTGATGAGACACACACAGATGACTTTGAAGCATTAATCATGTGTTTCATGCCCTTTCTGCAGGGGGATGAGCCTCCAGAGCACCTTTGCCAGCAGACATGGCCCATTGGACGACGGAATTCTGGACCCGTTTGTTGGTGCCCACATGCACATGTGTGCACAAGCAGAGGCACAGTGATTGCAGACCCACATCCTAGAACTGCTGACATGTTCCAAGGAACTCCAGGCAAGGTGAGCATCACAGGGGGGCCACGACACAGCAAAGCTTGCACCAGGCGAGTTGCACATGCAGGCTTAGTCACAGCACTGAGGGTGAGCTTAGACGAATATTGGTGTTGAAGCACACAATGCAGCTCAGATGTGTTTGTGGACTGATGGCTGTTGATAGTAGGGTTGTCTGGGACACATGCAGGGGCAGTGGCACATACCCTCCGGTACACCAAGGTCCATTGAGCCACTTGTATCAACCATGTAGCCTTCCGAGACATGGAAAGGGGCAGCTCACAGGGACATACAGCAAGGGACATACTCGGGTGCAGTGCATGTCTTTTCCACGTAGTTCATGATAAATGCACTGCCAACTTTGTTTCGGTCATGGTGGTACGCAACTTGCTCTGTAGTCATGGCTTGCTATATGGGTCTGTCTGCTTACCCAGGGAATATTGCATGTTGTGTGAATTGTGACACATTGGTGTTCCATTTGCCACGCACCCACCAGCGGCTGCCTTACTGCATTGACTGTGTATGACCCGTCACAGGGGTGATGTTATATATGGGTACGAAGCATCAACCACAGATTGTCTGTTTGTAGAGTAGTTTGTTGCTATGGGGCATGTTTGGTGTTGTGTTTTTGTGTAATTGGCACGTACAGGTTGTTGACTGTGGCTCTCTTTGCAGCATTGCAGTGCTCCTGTAACCGGACCTGAGAGTGCGCTGGCAGGAGGCCAGCACTCAAAACCAGAGCTGAGTGTCTTGTTGTTTTTTCTTACTAACTGCTCTGCATAGGCTTGCTGGGGAGTGTACTGATGCATGGATGTATGTGTGGTTCAATTTGGTATGTTTTATTCTCCCTAATCACCCGTGATCCTATGCAATTTTGAAACCTGTACCCTCTACCCGGTGTTCCTGCTTCCCGTGCCTATCCAAGCAACGTTCCCTGACCCTCTTTCCCCACTGGGGTTGCGGATGCCTGTGTAAGCCCCGAACTTGCAGGCGCCAAAACCCTAGAGGGGGTGGTTGGTTCGTACCACTCCTGAGCCTGGACTACAGAAGGCCATGACAATGATGTCCAAGTTTGTTTAGATTGTGTATGTGTTCATGCAGGTTGTACATTTTCGTGCATTCCCTAGTTTCATGTGTCATTCCTCCTCCCCTCTCCTGCCACTCATTCCAGTCATCCAGTGTGTCAACACCTGTCCCGACTGCATATCCCTGAACCTCATTCCCCACCAGGGTCTCAGGGGCCTGTGTGAGTTTGACCTTGCAGGCACCCGGGACATGGTGGGGGTGGTTGTTTCGTGACACTCCCGCGCCTGTACAGGGGACCTGTGACAGTACACATCCATTCATGGTGCATCATCCTATGTCATGTACCACACATGTCTCACATCCTGTCGTGACATTGTTTTTCTGTGCTACCTTGGTTGTTGCATGATTGTGGTAGTACTTGGCCTTTGTGAGGTACTGCTACGTCAAGTCATCTACTGGAGGGTGTTCGGTTAGTTTTTATGCCTTGGATTTTGTGATTTTGGAAATGAGTGTGGATTCTGAGGGTTCAGGCATCTTTTTACACACAAGGTGGGAGATGGTGACGAAGGGTAGAGGTGATCCTGTGGCCAGGTGGAATTGAGGTGTGGAGGCTCCATGACCCAGGTGCAGTTGTTCAGTGGGTCATGGTCATTTGTGAGGGAGGGGGGGGTTGTTGTTGATAGTTGCCTTGCCCTGCAGTGTGATGGGAACTCTGACATAGTAATGGTGGTATACTATGTACATGTTGTGTTCTGCTGATCAATGCCTGTTCATGTGTTGTGTTTTCCTTTCAGGTGCGAGGGGATAGTTGTGGTTTGACATGCTGGGGTGTACACATGGTGGATGTTCACATGTGATGTGTAGGGAACACTGATGGTCACTTGAGTGCACATGCATATGTGGAGTGCATGTCGTTGCAGAACCACACACTTGCACTCTGATGCACTACATGTACTCCCACCCTTGCATATCCACGTGTACACTGTTTGCCTTCTGGTGCCCATTGTGTCCCGGCAGCACATGTTCTGTGACCGATCATGGATCCAGTACATGCCTAATTTGATGTTTGACGTGGTCTGTCACTTAGATGTGATGCTCAGGGTGTGCATCACACACAATGGCTGTTCACTGTGCTGTGCGCTGAGCAGTGTGATGCAGGAGTAGGACACTGCACACATGAGCTGCAGTGTTGATTTTGCAATGCATAATGTGCATGTAGACAGGCATTCATTGTGATGTTACGTCTACGACTGTTGTAATGCTTTTGGAAATGACTTATTTTGGGTGGGAGATTTTGTTGGTCTGTCATTTCATCTGATTCCGGGTCAGGCAGCAGTGTCCGATGCCACTGTGCATTTAGGACATGGCAATGTGTACCTTATCGTTACTGCATTGGTGTATGGGTATTGCGTGCCATGTCATGTTGATGTTTGGGAGGGTTTGAGTGACATGACAGTGATGGCCATGGCCTGTTTTGCAGGTGTGTGTGATGCACACCTTGCATGTCCGGGTCATCCGCTTCTCAGAGCAACTAGCTGGGGGTAGATTTCTCTCCGCAACAGGGCCCTCCCCCTGGAACAGACTTCCGGCCTGACTTGAACTTGAGGGGAATCATCTCCAGTTCTGGAAGCACCTCAAGACCTTCCTCTTTGCTTCTGCTTACTGTCTGCCTCTCCCTTGCAGAACTCTCCACTGGAACTGCACAGGAGCTGCAACTGGGCCACTCTCGCCGACCTCAGTCCCTGGCCCAGCCACTCTCCACTTGCACTGCCTCCCTGGCAACCCCTGCACTGCAGTACTGTCTCTCTATCCCTACAGCCCTCCCTTCCCAGCACTTGTCTGCACTTACCTTTGTAGTTGCCACTAGGCGACCTATGTATTATTTTTTTGGCTACTTCCCCTGTACTGGACTCCCCCCCACCCTTCCCCTTGCACTTTTCCCATTCCCCCTACCCCTGCACTTGCACGATCTCAATGACACCTGGCCTAGTAGTAGCGTTCTCTGTGTTCCCTTGTTCCCCCTCCCTGCCTCATTGCGCCTTGGAATACTTGTGTATGGCCCATATCATGTCATATGTCATATGTGTGCCTTTTGGTCACACAGGATAGCTTGTGTTTAAGTAGCTAGGGATGCAGACGATGTGGCACTTCCATGGCAACTTTCTCAGGGTGGTAGGGTTGTGACAGTTAACTGTCTCTTTGTCATCATCGATTGTCACCTGGTATGTGCCAGGCCTGTGTGCACTCCGCAGGGGTGGGAGTTTAGGTGAAAAATGTGGCCACAAGCTGGGTCCGGGCTTCCTCGCCACGTGCCCTGTCCCCTCCCATGGGCAGCGCCTGTGCCTGTGGTTGGGGATGTGGAGGCACCACCGTGTCCACTGGGACGCCCTGCCGTGTTGCAACATTGTGCAGGACACATGCTGCCACAATGATCCTGCACACTACTGGTGGTGCATAGAGTAGTTGCCCACCAGAGCGGTCAAGGGAGCGGAAACGTGACTTGAGCACTCCGAATGTGCGCTCCACTATGACCCTGGTTGCAATATGGGCGGCGTTGTATCTTACCTGGGGTGGTGTGGTGGGGTTCCGATTGGCGTCATCATGTGGTTGCTCAGAGGGTAGGCACTGTCCCCTGGGGAGGTGATAATAGTTGAGATTATCAGGGTTTGGATATTTGTCTGTGTGTGACTTGCATGCATGTGCAAGGGCATTTGTACTGACCTAGGAGCCATGTGTCGCCATGCTGCCCAGCTTCCAGGGCCCGACTCAGGGCGGACATTCTGTATATGAAACTGTCATGGGTGGTGCCAGGGTAGTTTGCATAGACAGAGGTGATGATTCCCTTTGCATCACATACCACCTGTACATTGATGGAATGCTAGTGCTTGCGGTTTCGGTAGATGTGCTCAATGGCCCTAGGTGGACGTAGGGCCACATGGGTGCAATCTATGGCACCAAGCACTTTGGGGAAGTGTGCCACCCTGAAAAAATCCAGGACAACGGCCTGCCTTTCTGCGGGCGTTCTGGGCATGTATATGTGCCTGCGGACTGAGGGGCACGCTGTCATGATTGCCAGTACCTGGTGTAGGCAGCGTGACTGCGTGGCCTGTGAGACCCCCCCACTATGGCAGTGGTCCGCTGAAATGACCCAGTGGCCAAAAAATGCAGGACATTGAGCAGCTTCTCCAAGGGGCTCAATGCTTGGGAGCAAAGGGTGGGGGATGTGAGGTCATCTTCCCACTCCCTGACCAGGTCTAGGATGATATGGGGGTGGAAACCTATACCTGCCATAGACCTGGTCGTCAGGCATCCCAAAAAGGCTTGTCTGTGGTGCGAAAATGCATGCCCTGGCTATTCTCCTCCTCCTGCGGTGTCCAACGATCAGTGCAGCGACAAATGGGGCATTCATCGTAGCTGTATATAAGCGTTTGTTGTTTGCGCGCACTTTTATGCTGTGCGCGGGGCCGCTTCCGCCTGCCTTCGTGTGGCAGACGCGTTGACGCCTGTGCACGTCTTTTGCCGTGCGCGGGTTTCCCGTATTCGGATACGGTCCGAGTGTCATCGCGTGTGATCGGAGGGGAGTGAGCGTACACGCAACTGGCCTGGGTACGTGTGTTTCGGGGTGCGCGGGAAGTTCCACACACGATTAGCCTGGGTACGTGTGTTCCGGGGTGCCGGGAACTTTCACACGCGATTGGTGGAAATCCACGTGTGTTCTGTCATCACGTGCAATGAGGGAAACACCTGCGCGCGTCACGTCACAGACGCGCTCACGCGCTAAGGGCCTTTGGTCCAATGAAATCGCATATGCGTGCTGCCGTGCATACACGCTAAGGGCCTTTCCTCGTATTACACGCGGACGTGCAGTTTTCCACGCGCGCTTACGAGCATGGGCCCTTTCCTCGTATTACAGGCGGACGTGCAGTTTTTCACGTGCGCTGAAATGCCCATGCACGTCTGTACGCGTCACGTCACAGGGGCGCTTGCGCTTGAGGGGCCTTCTGTCCAATGAAAATGCGTATGCGTGCAGACTCGCTTACGCGCTAAGGGCCTTTCCTCGAATTACACGCTGACGTGCAGATTTTTCACGTGCCAAATCACTCCGTATCAAGCTGGCCACGCGTAAGCACACGGAAGACCACGCTCCTGCCCAGAAGGCCGAACTACTGCCCCCCAGAGCCCCGAGCACACTCCCACCTGCCATCTGCTGCTGCCTGACTGCCTGCTGCCCACGTGCCCTGCCATTTGCTGCCTACACATCAGCCAGGGGTGCTGTTGCTGTGACCACCCCTGCTGGAACCGAAGACTCCCGACTGGGATTCCATCGCTCCACAGCCCAGCCCCAGGACCCAGTTGCCCACCCACTCCTGCCTCTGGGGTTGTCATGTCGGGGCAAACAACATCTGTGACCACTGACAACCCCCGGCCAGAGAGGCAGAGGGGCACCAGCTTCAGTTCCACCGAAGTTGGTGTCCTGGTGGAGCAAGTCCTGGGGCAGTATGATGCCCTCTTCGGAAGTTCCCGCGCCGACAAGGAAGGACGGACTCGGATCTGGACTGACATCGTGACTGCCATCAACGCGGAGGGGGTGGCAGTCCGCGATTTACAACATGTCAAGAAGCGCTGGGAGGACTTCAGGTCCAGGACCCTGAACAAGGCCCGGCGCCTCTTGAAGGCAGCGGATGCCAAGGGGCGCCGGGGCCACTTGTCGGAAGAACAGATGAGGGTCCTGGAACGCATATCCCCAGCGCTCCACGTCCAGGTCCTTGAGAAGCAGACCCGTCTGGAGTCGAGCGGTGAGTGTACATGCATCCTGATTGTGAGCAGTGCGTGTGGTGATTATTCAGTAGTGTGCAGGTTGCACATCTGTTTGTATGGGGTCGAGTATGGGTGGGGGTGTACAGGGCCGTGGGGCTGACACATGCGAGGGCTGTATTGTGTGAGACATGGATGGTGCTTGTGTGTGTAGGCTTGCATACCAAATGCAGTTGTGTGGGCACATATGTTTGGATGAATGTGTATGTAAGTAGACATGTCCGTGATGTCACGCATGTATGTTGTTTTCAGCTGCATGTATCAGCACTGTGTACATGTGCATGTGTGTGTATTTGACAAGAGTGCAACAGTGATGCAACATGGATGCATGTGACAGCGGTATGTGGAAGCCTGATTGGCAGATGTGACATGGATGCCCGTCTGAACAGTGCGACACTTGGCAGAGGTGTACACATGCATGCAAGTGTGGTGGTGTGTGTACATGTGTGGTGCACTTCCTGTGTTGCATGTGATATCTGGCTCACCTTTGGCTGCTCATGCTGTTGTATGTGTATGGATGGTGGTGGCAGTTGCGATATGGCTGTGGTATGGCTCATGTGTGCGAGTTGTAATGACATGTGTGTTGGGGATTGAGATGACATGTCTGAGGTTTGCCAATGCCACTCATGTACAACTGTCATGTGTGTATGTGTCCATTGTACAGTGCCCTGATGCCTGTGTTTTGTTTCTCCCTGTCTGCAGCGTCAACTGATGAAGAGGGCGGGGAAGGTGCTGTGGAGCACAGCGGCGGGGATCCCACCGCCAGCCGGAGACGCAAGGCCCGGCTCCCCTCCCATGTTGTCATCTCGTCGGGGAGTGAGGAGTCCGGTGCCGCGTCCCAGGCCGCAGCTGCCGGGGGGAGGTACAAGAGGTGGAGGTTGGAGTTGGACTCCTCGGCAGCAGAAGGGGCAGCTGGGACCCCACAGGGCCCAACAAGGGAAGATGGCACGGAGTCATCCAGGTTGGTGGGGGGTTTGGTGGAGGAGGAGGCCGTGCAAGCACCAGAGACGGGGTCTGGAGGTGGGGATCCCACTGGTGCTAGTGGTGCAGTGCAGGACCAGGGACAGGAGGCAGTGCCTGTGTGCAATCCTGTCCCTGATCCTGTCCCTGCATCATCTTGCACCAGCAGGGATGCCTACGTCCAGACCCGTTTTCAGGCAGGGGATGAGCTCACGTCAACTGGCCTTCCTCTGCCTGCGGACGTGGCTATCCAGGTCCGGGTTGAGCCTGTCCTGGCTGGTGTGGCGTTGAGTCAACGGGCCATGCGAGGTGACCTGCAGTCTTTTCATGAAGAGACTGCACGTCATCTTGAATGGCTCGTTGACCACGTCAGCCTGCTGGGACAGGTCACCCAGGCCGGATTCCTCCGTCTGATGGGGCTTGCTCCGACCCCCTCCTCAACTGGACCCCCTATGCACCAGTCGTCCTCTGTGCCATCTTCCCACCCATCAGTCACCTGGGTGCCCTGTGGAGCTGCCTCTGACGGTGCGGCCAGGCTGGTGGAGGAGGCATCCCTGCCACAGTCGGGAGTCAGACGTCCAGGAGGGGTGGCCACATCTACGACTGCACCCCAGCCGGCAGAGGATGTGCAGGCAGCAGGAGGCAGTGCACGGGCAGAGGCACAGCAGCAGCAGCAACGTGGTGGGAGTCATGAAGGCTCGGGGCCTTCAACATCGGAGGGGCAGGCATCGGCCGGAGGGCAGGAGGACCCAGGACAGAGAGTGTCTTCCGTGTGGCAGCGGTTGGGCCACGCCATAGTTGCGGAGCGGCAGCGGGCGGAAGAGGCACGGCTCACAATGGTCAGGGCGGAGAACTCCATGCGGAGGGCCCTGAGGCGGGCCGAGTGCCTCAAGGCAATCCGCAGGGGTTTGGAGGTGGAGACGTCGACGGCCCTGCGGACCCTCGGGGCCATGGAGGAGGACCGCCTCTGGGACATTGGGGAGGAGTTCGATGATGCCCTGGCCCGGGACATCCACAAGTGATCCATGAAACTAGCCCGCTGCGCTTGTACATAGTTATGTAGGTTGTGTTAGGTTTCATTTTTGTTTTGATTTTATTTGGACCTTTCGGACATTGGCCACATTTTTGTATATAGTTTATTTTATTAGTTAGTGTAGTTAGATAGGTTTCCTTTATTTTGTTGGGATAATGGACCCTGGCTTGTTTCCATGTACATAGTTCGCAGTTGGATTGTATTTTTTTTCACTTTTTAACCATGGAGCAATGGCTTTCTTTTTTATTTCCCATTGGATTTTGTTTTGTGGACATTGACTTTGGACAACATTACTTTGGAATTTTATTTTTGGTTTTGCTTTTTTTAACGGACATGCTTCTTTTCATTTTTGTACATTCACATTTCTGTTTCTTCATTTTTTATTCTATTTATGTTTCCTTTAATACATATTTTTTTGGTGAACTTCAATGTGTGGTATCTCATTGGTTTCATGCATTTCATGATATGTGTTTTGAGATTCACTGACACCCATTGGGTGTATGTGAGGGAAATGTGTTTGTTTCGGAACTTGCAATTGGTGTTCTGTGATGTAATTGCAAATTATGAGTGGGTGGATGCAATACTCGGGTGGCTGTTTTGCATTTGGAGGCTGACCATAGGGACCAGGGATCTAGATTGTGATGACATGTTGGCTGGGGAACATGAGTTGCACATGGGTGGGGGCCTGCTGGTAGGTGCCCCACAGTGCTGGGAGGTGGGGGTGGTGGGAGACATGGGTGGGGGCCTGGTGGAGGCTGCCCCTGCACTGCTGGGGGGTGGGGGTGGTGGGAGACATGGGTGGGGGCCTGGTGGAGGCTGGCCCTGCACTGCTGGGGGGTGGGGGTGGTGGGAGACATGGGTGGGGGCCTGGTGGTGGGTGCCCCTGGTGGCTGGGGGGTGGGGGTGGTGGGAGACATGGGTGGGGGCCTGGTGGAGGCTGCCCCTGGTGGCTGGGGGGTGAGGGTGGTGGGGAACATGAGTTGGACATGGGTGGGGGCCTGCTGGCAGGTGCCCCACAGTGCTGGAGGGTGGGGGTGGTGTGAGACATGGGTGGGGGCCTGGTGGAGGCTGCCCCTGCACTGCTGGGGGGTGGGGGTGGTGGGAGACATGGGTGGGGCCTGGTGGTGGGTGCCCCTGGTGGCTGGGGGGTGTGGGTGGTGGGAGACATGGGTGGGGGCCTGGTAGAGGCTGCTCCTGCACTGCTGGGGGGTGGGGGTGGTGGGAGACATGGGTGGGGGCCTGGTGGAGGCTGGCCCTGCACTGCTGGGGGGTGGGGGTGGTGGGAGACATGGGTGGGGGCCTGGTGGTGGGTGCCCCTGGTGGCTGGGGGGTGGGGGTGGTGGGAGACATGGGTGGGGGCCTGGTGGAGGCTGCCCCTGGTGGCTGGGGGGTGAGGGTGGTGGGGAACATGAGTTGGACATGGGTGGGGGCCTGCTGGCAGGTGCCCCACAGTGCTGGAGGGTGGGGGTGGTGTGAGACATGGGTGGGGGCCTGGTGGAGGCTGCCCCTGCACTGCTGGGGGGTGGGGGTGGTGGGAGACATGGGTGGGGCCTGGTGGTGGGTGCCCCTGGTGGCTGGGGGGTGTGGGTGGTGGGAGACATGGGTGGGGGCCTGGTAGAGGCTGCTCCTGCACTGCTGGGGGGTGGGGGTGGTGGGAGACATGGGTGGGGGCCTGGTGGAGGCTGCCCCTGGTGGCTGGGGTGTGGGGGTGGAGGGAGACATGGGTGGGGGCCTGGTGGAGGCTGCCCCTGCACTGCTGGGGGGTGGGGGTGGTGGGAGACATGGGTGGTGGCCTGGTGGTGGGTGCCCCTGGTGGCTGGGGGTGGGGGTGATGGGAGACATGGGTGGGGGCCTGGTAGAGGCTGCTCCTGCACTGCTGGGGGGTGGGGGTGGTGGGAGACATGGTTGGGGGCCTGGTGGAGGCTGCCCCTGGTGGCTGGGGGGTGGGGGTGGTGGGGAACATGAGTTGGACATGGGTGGGGGCCTGCTGGCAGGTGCCCCACAGTGCTGGGGGGTGGGGGTGGTGGTAGACATGGGTGGGGGCCTGGTGGAGGCTGCCCCTGGTGACTGGGGGGTGAGGGTGGTGTGAGACATGGGTGGGGGCCTGGTGGAGGCTGCCCCTGCACTGCTGGGGGGTGGGGGTGGTGGGAGACATGGGTGGAGGCCTTGTGGTGGGTGCCCCTGGTGGCTGGGGGGTGGGGGTGGTGGGAGACATGGGTGGGGGCCTGGTGGAGGCTGCCCCTGGTGACTGGGGGTGGGAGTGGTGGGAGACATGGGTGGGGGCCTGGTGGAGGCTGCCCCTGGTGACTGGGGGGTGGGGGTGGTGTGAGACATGGGTGGGGGCCTGGTGGAGGCTGCCCCTGCACTGCTGGGGGGTGGGAGTGGTGGGAGACATGGGTGGGGGCCTGGTGGTGGGTGCCCCTGATAGCTGGGGGGTGGGGGTGGTGGGAGACATGGGTGGGGGCCTGGTGGAGGCTGCCCCTGGTGACTGGGGGGTGGGGGTGGTGGGAGACATGGGTGGGGGCCTGGTGGAGGCTGCCCCTGGTGACTGGGGGGTGGGGGTGGTGGGAGACATGGGTGGGGGCCTGGTGGAGGCTGCCCCTGCACTGCTGGGGGGTGGTGGGAGACATGGGTGGGGGCCTGGTGGTGGGTGCCCCTGGAGGCTGGGGGGTGGGGGTGGTGGGAGACATGGGTGGGGGGCTGGTGGAGGCTGCCCCTGGTGACTGGGGGGTGGGGGTGGTGGGAGACATGGGTGGGCCTGGTGGAGGCTGCCCCTGGTGACTGGGGGTTGGGGGTGGTGTGAGACATGGGTGGGGGCCTGGTGGAGGCTGCCCCTGCACTGCTGGGGGGTGGGGGTGGTGGGAGACATGGGTGGGGGCCTGGTGGTGGGTGCCCCTGGTGGCTGGGGGGTGGGGGTGGTGGGAGACATGGGTGGGGGCCTGGTGGAGGCTGCCCCTGCACTGCTGGGGGGTGGGGGTGGTGGGAGACATGGGTGGGGGCCTGGTGGTGGGTGCCCCTGGTGGCTGGGGGTGGTGGGAGACATGGGTGGGGGCCTGGTAGAGGCTGCTCCTGCACTGCTGGGGGGTGGGGGTGGTGGGAGACATGGGTGGGGGCCTGGTGGAGGCTGGCCCTGCACTGCTGGGGGGTGGGGGTGGTGGGAGACATGGGTGGGGGCCTGGTGGAGGCTGGCCCTGCACTGTTGGGGGGTGGGGGTGGTGGGAGACATGGGTGGGGGCCTGGTGGAAGCTGGCCCTGCACTGCTGGGGGGTGGGGGTGGTGGGAGACATGGGTGGGGGCCTGGTGGTGGGTGCCCCTGGTGGCTGGGGGGTGGGGGTGGTGAGAGACATGGGTGGGGGCCTGGTAGAGGCTGCTCCTGCACTGCTGGGGGGTGGGGGTGGTGGGAGACATGAGTTGGGGCCTGGTGGAGGCTGCCCCTGGTGGCTGGGGGGTGGGGGTGGTGGGAGACATGGGTGGGGGCCTGGTGGAGGCTGCCCCTGCACTGCTGGGGGTGGGGGTGGTGGGAGACATGGGTGGGGGCCTGGTGGTGGGTGCCCCTGGTGGCTGGGGGTTGGGGGTGGTGGAGACATGGGTGGGGGCCTGGTGGAGGATGCCCCTGGTGGCTGGGGGGTGGGGGTGGTGGGAGACATGGGTGGGGGCCTGGTAGAGGCTGCTCCTGCACTGCTGGGGGGTGGGGATGGTGGGAGACATGGGTGGTGGCCTGCTGGCAGGTGCCCCACAGTGCTGGGGGATGGGGGTGGTGGGGAACATGAGTTGGACATGGGTGGGGGCCTGCTGGCAGGTGCCCCACAGTGCTGGGGGTGGGGGTGGTGTGAGACATGGGTGGGGGCCTGGTGGAGGCTGCCCCTGCACTGCTGGGGAGTGGGGGTGGTGGGAGACATGGGTGGGGGCGTGGTGGTTGGTGCCCCTGGTGGCTGGGGGGTGGGGGTGGTGGAGACATGGGCGGGGGCCTGGTGGAGGCTGCCCCTGGTGGCTGGGGGGTGGGGGTGGTGGGGAACATGAGTTGGACATGGGTGTGGGCCTGCTGGCAGGTGACCCACAGTGCTGGGGGGTGGGGGTGGTCGGAGACATGGGTGGGGGCCTGGTGGAGGCTGCCCCTGGTGACTGGGGGTGGGGGTGGTGTGAGACATGGGTGGGGGCCTGGTGGAGGCTGCCCCTGCACTGCCGGGGGTGGGGGTGGTGGGAGACATGGGTGGGGGCCTAGTGGTGGGTGCCCCTGGTGGCTGGGGGGTGGGGGTGGTGGGAGACATGGGTGGGGGCCTGGTAGAGGCTGCTCCTGCACTGCTGGGGGTGGGGGTGGTGGGAGACATGGGTGGGGGCCTGTTGGAGGCTGCCCCTGGTGGCTGGGGGGTGGCGGTGGTGGGAGACATGGGTGGGGGCCTGGTGGAGGCTGCCCCTGGTGGCTGGGGGGTGGGGGTGGTGGGAGACATGGGTGGGGGCCTGGTGGAGGCTGCCCCTGCACTGCTGGGGGGTGGGGGTGGTGGGAGACATGGGTGGGGGCCTGGTGGTGGGTGCCCCTGGTGGCTGGGGGGTGGGGGTTTTGGGAGACATGGGTGGGGGCCTGGTAGATGGTTCTCCTGCACTGCTGGGGGGTGGGAGTGGTGGGAGACATGGGTGGGGGCGTGGTGGAGGCTGCCCCTGGTGGCTGGGGGGTGGGGGTGTTGCGAGACATGGGTGGGGGCCTGGTGGAGGCTGCCCCTGGTGGCTGGGTGGTGGGGGTGGTGGGAGACATGGGTGGGGCCTGGTGGAGGCTGCCCCTGGTGGCTTGGGGGTGGGGGTGGTGGGGAACATGAGTTGGACATGGGTGGGGGCCTGCTGGCAGGTGCCCCACAGTGCTGGGGGGTGGGGGTGGTGGGAGACATGGTAGGGCCTGGTGGAGGCTGCCCCTGCACTGCTTGGGGGTGGGGTGGTGGGAGACATGGGTGGGGGCCTGGTGGTGGGTGCCCCTGGTGGCTGGGAGGTGGGGGTGGTGGGAGACATGGGTGGGGGCCTGGTGGAGGCTGCCCCTGGTGACTGGGGGGTGGGGGTGGTGGGAGACATGGGTGGGGGCCTGGTGGAGGCTGCCCCTGGTGACTGGGGGGTGGGGTGGTATGAGAAATGGGTGGGGGCCTGGTGGAGGCTGCCCCTGCACTGCTGGGGGGTGGGGGTGGTGGGAGACATGGGTGGGGGCCTGGTGGTGGGTGCCCCTGGTGGCTGGGGGGTGGGGGTGGTGGGAGACATGGGTGGGGGCCTGGTGGAGGCTGCCCCTGGTGACTGGGGGGTGGGGGTGGTGGGAGACATGGGTGGGGGCCTGGTGGAGGCTGCCCCTGGTGACTGGGGGGTGGGGGTGGTGGGAGACATGGGTGGGGGCCTGGTGGAGGCTGCCCCTGCACTGCTGGGGGGTGGGGGTGGTGGGAGACATGGGTGGGGGCCTGGTGGTGGGTGCCCCTGGTGGCTGGGGGATGGGGGTGGTGGGGGCCTGGTGGAGGCTGCCCCTGCACTGCTGGGGGGTGGGGGTGGTGGGAGACATGGGTGGGGGCCTGGTGGAGGGTGCCCCTGGTGGCTGGGGGTGCAGGGGGACATGCGTTGGTGGGCAGTAGTGCAAGTTGACATGTGGGTTGGCTGGTGGGCATGGCCATGGTGGATGGGGTGCCTGCATGACATGTGCTGGTTAGGCCCCTGTGGTGTGAGCCACCTGCAGGGGCCGTGGAGGGTGTAGAGGGAACACCTGGGAGGACCCACACGTGCAATTCACGTGTGCTGCTCCCCGCGCACCCCTGTAATACACGTACCCTCATGATATCGCGTGTGGAACTTCCCGCGCACCCCTGTAATACACGTACCCTGATGGAATTGCGTGTGGAACTTCCCGCGCACCCCTGGAATACACGTACCCTGCTGATGTTGCGTGGGATACTTCCCCCGCACCCTGAAATACACATACCCTGATAAGATCGCGTGTGTGACTTCCCGCGCACCCCTGTAATACACGTACCCTGATGATATCGCGTGTGGAACTTCCCGCGCACCCCTGTAATACACGTACCCTGATGGAATTGCGTGTGGAACTTCCCGCGCACCCCTGGAATACACGTACCCTGCTGATGTTGCGTGGGATACTTCCCCCACACCCTATAATACACGTACCCTGATGAGATCGCGTGTGTAACTTCCCGCGCACCTCCGAAATACACGTACCCCGCTCAATCGCGTATTTAACTTCCCGCGCACCCCCGATATACACGTACCCCGCTCAATCGCGTGTGTAACTTCCCGCGCACCCCCGAAAAACACGTACCCCGCTCAATCGCGTGTGTAACTTCCCGCGCGCCCCGGAAATACACGTACCCCGCTCGATCGCGTGTGTTGCTTCCCGCGCACCCCCGCAATACACGTGCCCCGCTCGCACAGGCCCAATTGCTGTATGTTGCCACTTTTGTGATGCGCTGGGACTCTACCGCCTGCCTTCGTGTGGCGGACGTGTTTCAGCTTGTGCGTGTCTTTGCCTGTGCGTGGCTTTGCCCTATTCGATTCCATGAATACGTGTGGTTCGAGTGCGTGTGGGCGTTCCGTCTGCTTCCCTGCAGTACATCCCCAGTTACGCCCTTATATTCGCGCGTTGTTCCCCATTCCGCGCGTTACGCCCCGTGTCCCGCCCACTTTCTGGTGTATGCGCCGAGGTTGTGCGCTTTCATTGTGCGCGTCGCGCACGCCTTTCGGGATGTTGCAGTGACTTGTGCGCCATGCACGGGTTTGGCGCACATCCCGAGGTGAACACGCGCAGGGACTTCCATGAATCGCACGCGTGCGCGTGCGCCTGTTTTTTTCCGCTTGCGCCTGCTGGCACCTGCTTGCCAGAAGATTTTCGGCGCACGTTTGTTCCATGAATCGGCCCCTAAGACTAAAAGTGACAGTACACATTCACCTTTGGTACAAGCCTGTGCTACACAGTAAAAGTGGTAGCGATGGCTGAGCAGCCAGACTTATCTCAAGTGCAAGTGAGCAGTATCAATAGTTACACAAAGGACAGCAATTACTATGATACAAACAAACACTGATTCAAGGTTTCTGAGTAAAAGAATATACATTTATTTACACATCAGTTGAATAACATTTCACTAAAGTAAAGCAGTTTAAAAATCACATTCTTAATACACCACACCACTCCCAATAGGTTCCAGCAAGTTAAGGTCACAAATGAAGTGGGAGCAAAATGGCACTCCAGAAATTTAAAAGGGAGGGAAAGACAAAGTTAGGGAGAAATTGAACAACACAAACAGGTAAGTAAGCAGGGCAATCTAGAAAGAAGAACGACAGTGATGGAATCAAATCAAAAAGGCTTAGGGCCAAAGTCAATAGGACAAAAGTCTTTTGCTCAAGATCACACAGCTCAGGGTAGTTTGCGGTTGAATCTTGGCCAAGAGTTCCGGATGAAGTTGGTTGGCAGAAAAGTTAGTTTAAAGAGTAGAGAAGGACAAGCCCTCGGATTGGAGAAGATTTCACACACTTTCACCACGGCTGAACGAAACAAACAACCGGATTTGCACAGTACCTTTAAATGGAGAAGAAGCTTTAGCTGAGGCGGACGTTCCTGGCAGTTCCTGCAGGCTCACGGTTCCTGAAGCGACTGTCGGAATGACACAAAGTAGGAAGATTGGAGGGTCCTGCACTGCCCAGGGAAGAAACCAGCAGCAGAGCAAAGCAATGAATAAAAGGTGTGCTCCTTAAAACCCAAGCAGGGTCCGACCTTCCTGGCTTTCTGGCCCACTGTAGCTCTGTACAGCGAATTCGACCAGAGGAGGGAGTCCTGGCTTGCAGTTTGGGCAAACTGGTTGGTCTCACCAGCTCAGGGGAAGAAGATTCCTGGAGGATCTTCTCTGTCGTTGGAGTTCTAGAATTTGGACCTGCAGCAGGGCTACACCGGGCGGTTCAGTCGTGGTAAGGGTCCTCTTCCGTCAGATCCTCATCAGTTCTTTCGTTCCAGTGGCGACTCTGCCTTTCCAGACCCAGAGACCTGCTTTTTATGCAGTTTTCCCCCATTCACACAGCCTGGCTGTCAATCACACAGCAGGGTGGCTGTCCCGCCGGGACAGTCACCACAGCCAATCATTTCAGAGTGCAACATGGGTCTCAAAGGAGATCCTGTGCAGGGAGTCCTAAACCCCTCCCTCACATCCTGTCCCCTCAGACATACAGGCGGTCTAAGGAGGGCTTCTGTGTAGAAGTCCACAAAAAGACGGTGAACAAAGGAACCAAACCTGGTTTGGTATGCAGAGTAAAACACACGAAGGACATTTTCAAAAAGACATGGTGAATTAACCCAGCCGGAGCCGAAATAAAACATATATGGTCTAGCGGGTTTAAATTTGAGGCTACCAAGATATCCTAAAACAAACCAAGGTTATTTAAGATAACCGTGGTAGGAAAAATAGGGTAGTTACCACTGCCACCAGGCAAGTCTTGATGAAAAGGGAGCGAAACAATGCTCCAAGAGAAACAGACAAAAAGGGATAAGTATTAACCCTTTCCAGTATAAGATGGTTTGTACTGGGTCTGTGGTTTACAGAGGCTAATAAAGTTAATGGCAACTTTATGGGTTCTGGGAGACAGTAGTCAGTCCCAGAAAAATGGACTCTGAGTTGGAAACTCTAAAAGCCAACCCTGTCTCACTGCACTGAAGGTGCTGTATATCACACAGTAAAAAGATGATGCCTGTGGAGTAGGTGAGGCTCCACAGTCTATGAACACAACAAATGTTAAACACACACAGCAGAAACAGATGTAAGAGTGGGAAAAAGGGCTCACACTCTTACCAGGTGAAAAAAAAATCCTAGAAATCCAGCAAAGCTGCTGAGGGACTCATTAGGTAAGGGAAATTAGCCATTCCTGAGAATTCTCCCTAACAGCTTTCATGGGCTAGATCTGGTCCAGCTCTCTAATTAAATGTCACCCTACATTTGGGGAAGTTCGATCTGCAGATCTTCATCTTCTGGTGGTCCCTCATTTAAAGATAAAACTCATCTTCGGAACACTCTCCTTGGAATCTTCGTCTCATCCCTCATCCACGTGCCTGTTCAACTCATGCTTAAAGCAGATCTCTCCTTGTTTGCCATTGTTCTATTTTGCCTAAAGGCAGTTTCGTTTTCTCTGCTTTTCCTCCCGCACGCGATAAACACAAACATCGAATCGCCACTAGGTCTTTCCCCAGTAGGAATATAGAAACCCACCAGAGTATTAAAGTAAACATGCACTAAAGACAAGTGCAGGAGTATGTTGGAGTAAAGGTTACCAGCCGTCCCTGTCACGGAATGTGGTCTTCTGTCCCCCTGTCCTAAGAGTTTTTTTTGATTTACAAACCCCATCCAGATTTTAGGGGAAAGAAGAGTGACAGTCCCGGTTTTTAAAAAAACCTTAGATTTCCACAGTTTTGTCATCAGAGGTTGGGTTAGACCCCCAACCTTCCAGGAACCAGCTGTATGGATTAGATGCTTGCACCACAGAGAAAGGCTGAGAAGCAAGAAAATAGCAAGGCATGAAATGTCAACAGGGCTAAATTCCAGGCTACACATATGTGGACAGAGTCCACCCACTTTTTGCAGAGGGTGGACTCAGTCCCCCAAGCTAAAATGAGAAACTTTGAAAGTCTTCCTTGAGTTTCTGAATTGAGACAGAACTTGGGGATCGAACCAAAGTCGTCTACTTCATACCTGATGAAAAATAAACAACTAAGGTTGAAATGTCCCATTTGGGTACTGCATGTTCCAGGGAAAATATTTGCATTGGTTCTTGGAGTTTAAAACGTGCACACCTTTTAACATTTTCAAAAACACTATTAGAAGAAAATATCCTCTCTTGGTGTTGTGTGTGTTTTGATTTTATGGAAGGCAAATGCCATTCGTTCTGTGTGTGGTTATGCAAAGCCAATTTAATGAAATGTGCATATTTCACCTTGATATGCTAATTTCTGGTGACATCACATCCCATCCCGTTTGTTGATGAGTCACCCCACTTTTATTTTTAGGACTTGACCTCTGAATGTCAAGCCGAGCAACAGCTCCTTTGCTATTTAAGTGCCTTTTTAAAAGAAATGTAAGCGTGTTATAGTTGAGATGCACAACTTTTCACACTAAATACCAATAACAATCAAGTTCGTTGTACATATATAACATTAAAATACATCATTCAATCAGTATTCGTCCAAATATATCCTGCTTGTTATTTGCATCCTTTTATCAACAGTAAGACCCACACATTTTTCATGCAGATACTGTGGAATTGGGGGGCAGGAGAGAGGGGTGAGTGGGTGAGTCCTTTTTTTCCGTATTTGGCTGTCCCGGTTTTTTGTCTTGATAATCTGGTCACCCTAGTTGGAGTACTTAAGCCGACCCTGAGACTGTGAGCAAATGAAAGAGCCCTTTCCCTGGCACGGCCACTCCAGCATTGAATTTAGGACTAAGGGCACTGCTTTATTTTAGATTTCGAGTCCTTTTCACATACTTTGAGTTCCTCCTGCATCCTCTGCATTCCTGACCCTGCACAGTTACTTTGTGTGCTTTATATCACAATCGATAGTATTGCAACATAGTCTTTATGGAGGATCCAGACAACATTATAAAACAGTCTTTGTGGGGTATCCAATCATCTCAACCTTCATAGTACAGTAATATAGAATAGGTGACAGAATCACCAAAACAGACTTCAACGGGTTTCGACGCAAAAAGCTTAATGTGCCACATCTTCATCAGGGTAGATATCACTACACGAAAAAATGAACAATACAATATACCTACTTAACTTGCTATAGGTAAATACTTGCAAAAGAAATCCATTACAAATGAATTAATACTCACTTAAATACAAATTATGACGCTCCCTGTAACAAAGGTATAGCAAAACCTAATTCAATTCAGTGAGCCTTCACCCAATGTGGTGATCACCAACCAACGTGTAACACAACACCACAATACTCACAGAATATTGGCAAGCTACCGCTGCTGCACTCACTGCATTAAACAAATACAAATAATAATGTCTCAAACAAAATGTCTCAATTTTTGTTTAGAAATATAAATCCGCCTTTAAGTCAGGCGTTGTAACAAAACACTCTCATTAATAATGAAGGTGTAGGCTTACTGTAGTGAATTGTGTTTTCCTATAAAAGAGTGAACCCTCTCCTATTGGGCATTTCATTGGAGGTGGTATGAGGTTTTATCAGTCTTCTTAATGCTCCATCAGCTACAGCATTTGCTTGATTAACTGACACTCAGGGGCAGCAGTAGTGGATGTAGGATCTCTCCACAATACATGTGCAACCATGATGGCCCTCAGGTCTTCAGTGGATGACACATTGCTTGGACCCTGGCAGCAGGAATCTTCTTCCATTCAGAATCATTCAGTGTAGCCTGCAGCCTCCTGGAGAAGTATACACCAAGGTTAGTATTGCAGGTAAAAGATATATACCAAAATTGCAGCAAGCCAACAATGTCTCGTGTTGTCAAGCTTGGGGACTTCAGCACATCTGTCAATGGTGTGTCATCAGGGAGCACCATGAAGCTGGCATTGTGCAGGTATTCAAGGAATCTCTCCATTGTGGCCCACTTCAGGACCAGGAATTCCATCTTGTGAACAAGGTAGTTCTGTTTGTCAGCATAAACCCCTTGACTGCAAAGGTGAAGGGCTTTGTGTCACCACTAATCTCCTGGTACAAAGCTGACCCCAGTCCTTTCATGCTGGAATCTGTGTACAAGATGTAAGGCTGATATGGGTCTGCATAGGCAAGAGCTGGTGCATAGGTGAGGGTCTTAGTTACAGCTACAAGGATGATGGCATTGTTCACTCTACCTCTCACCAAAAAGCTCCCTGAAGCAATGTAGCATCTCTTGTGTGTGAATTGGTACCTTTATTTTTAGATCTGTTGGGGGTTTTGTAATAGAGCTATTACCTAACTTGGGCGGTATTTTAGTATCATGGTAAATTGGCAATAAATTGGTGGTAATTTAGTATGGCAGTATAACAGTGGTGAGCATATTTATAGTACTGCCCTATATGATGAGACAAACTTTTACCCTTTTGTATTTGTATTCTGTTTAGGGTTGACTGTAGGTACAATTTACCAGACCTTACACATTTAGTAGGAATGAAATATTACCACATGTTGTTCTGATGACTTATATACAACATCAGCGTACCGTATTTAACGGTTATATTCAGCCTCCAGCATGCACAGCTGAACACACTCACACACACACACAGGTTTTCTAGCTTGCTGTTACGGTTCTCTAATTTTATTTTTCTACTCTACCACCGGCGGTAAATATTTTCCCACTGTGGTATATGTGCTGAGGCACTTACTTGTTATCTCATTCTTTTTTTAAAATAAACACCAAAGACACAATAAAACAATCCCACCACTTCTGTTTTCTTTGTGCGATTTTCTTTTATGCATGTATCATTTTAAAATAGATGTTGAAATACATATGTTACACAATCAACACGTTTGTAGAAAATACATAAACCAGCTCGTACACACTGAGAACATATTTTTTTTAAGCAAAACTTGGAACACGATGAGATTACAATGCTTGCTTTCTAAGAGAAGAGACACAAACATGCATGGCACAAGACTTTTTCATTTTCCGTTAAATCACAGTGTATGAAAGAAAAACAAAACAATGATTCAGTTGCAACTAATGATCTATTTCTGTCTATCTAATTGCAAAGATAATTCTCTCTCTCTTCCCGCGCTCTCCTCACTTTACATATACTCACCCGAAACGGTGAAGCCTCTGCGCTTTATCAGGAAAAATCCCTTACTGGCACGGTTATCTGCAAAGAAGTTTTGCAAATTACGCACTGCTTTTCGCGCCCCCGAAGGTCAACCTCAGAGCACAGCTGATACTAAGGCCTGGGCAGCTCTTTGCTTCCTTCTGCTCTCTCTTTTCCCTCTTCTTCTGACCGCCAGCAGCAAAGAAGAACCCCATGCCCTTTCTGCTTGGTGTATTTTTGCCTGAGCCCTGTCGATCAAAGACTAAACCTGCCTTTTTTTTTACGTCCTCTGTGCTCCAGTAAGTTTCCAGAGCCATATCATTTCTATGTCCAATCCTAGCGAGAGTTTATATGTATCCACTTTATTTCCTGCAGAAACAATAGCTTCTCTGAATGGAAAAGACAGCTCATTCATTTTGCTTGCACGTTTACTTCCACAAAATGAAAAGCAGAATTGTCCATCTGGGCTTGCGTGCATTTAATATTAACAGGAGCACTAATTAATTACTGGGATATTATTAAATAGGAATGGTTAGTTGATTAATTTCTTCATTGCGCAACTATACAGATGGCGAATTTGCTTATAACATGAATCACGCGTACATGTGCTTATCTGCTGTCTTTCGCATCCATTTTGCTAACACCATGGAAATCCTAGTTCACTGCTTCATGAGCCCAATGTATTATTTTTAATCTTCTGCCTTCACCTGCACTAAGTCTCTATTTACCTTTATCCATACTGACCCCACTGAAAGTACAGCAATGTTAAATAATGTTCTGTTCCCATCTACACTCATTTTACTGGCTGACTCCATTGAAATTACTGCCATAGCATAGTATCCTACAGATCCACAAGTGGGTGGCTGATGTTTACAAATGCAGGGATGAATTGCAAGCAGTAATTAAACAATCTCACGAAGATCTGTAGCATCTGGGGTTCAGGGTGCAAAGTTGCAAACAGATGGATGGAATGTTGCAGGGGGAAGATGCTTGGTAGTAGTATGGATACATGATAGTCCAAAATATGTTAACTAAATAGTGTAGTGAAGCAACACAACGATGTATGCATTGTGGTAATACATTGTGTTTCCAGGGCAACTTTGGAGTAGTTTAGGAAAATATGTTGCAGTATTCGGTAAGCGAGAGGTTCAAGAACGCGCTCGGTCAATCCCGGAAGATATGTATACTTTATTATAAGAGATTTTATATAGTACTGCTGGCCATTTCTCTGCCACTAATTCTGGAACTGCCAAGCACCAGGCAAAGGTGGACTAGCTGAAGAGTGATTAGTTTAAGAAGAGAATGACAAATGAAATTGACTGACTACTAAAGTAAAAGGTATTTGCAAATTCTTGTGGGGTCCCCCAGGGGGCATGCGTATCCCCCTCTCTATTCAACATCTTCTGCCGCCCTCTGTGTGATCTCTTAGACAAGTTGGGTGTGCATTTTACAAATTATGCAGATGACACCCATCTTGTCTTTGAGTTGAGCGGCACATATTTAGAGGATGTGGAGTATATTAAAAAGTCTACACAGCAATCCAATATTGGATGACCAATAATGGGATGTGTTTGAACTCTACTAAAACTGAGCTCATGCCATTTGGTTCACCCCAGGCAAGATCCAAGTTGGATTGCTAGTATGAGAGCTTTTGTATTGAAAATCTTCCCATCAAAATTGTGGATGGAGTGAAGACATTGGGGGTAATTTCTGACTCTTCTTTCAATACAAATCTGAACATTGCCAATGTATGCAATAAAGCTCAATACTTTCCCAGGCTGCTCAGGAGAGTTAAACTGTATGCAACAGAGGCAAATGACACGATCCTTGTGCATAGGTTAATAATGCCAAAGATGTATTATTGCAACGTTTTGATGATTGGAGACAGTAAACATTGTATCAGGCGTCTCCAAATCTTGCAGAATGGTCGAGTGCGCATAGCTAAGGGGATTCCTAGACACCAGCCTATCTCTTCGCATCGGAGGGAATTACATTGGCTTTCGGTAGAAGCACACATTTGCTTCAAAGCCATGACCATCATTCATAGATGTCTGTATGGTAAGGTTCCTGACCACCTGAGAGAATGTGTTAAAATTCAGCATCCTTATAGACTTACCGGAGCAAGTGAGTCAGTATGCCTCTCCATTCCTAAAAGTAGACGAGCTAGGGGCAGGGGCAGATCTTTTTCTGTCCGTGCTGCCATGCTTTGGAATCAGTTACCTAGGGAACTACGCTCAGAGATGGATCTCTTGAAATTAAGAAAGGGATGAAGACCAGTCTGTTTGATTAGCCCTGGTTGAGCTAGGCCTGTCTGTCTATTCTGCTTCCCCCACCTTTGATGGGATCTGTTTGGGTCCCTGGTGCCTGTGGGCTACAGAGCTTTATACATTCAAAACAAATTAAATCAAATTTAGTGTATCACCTCAATGTAACGTAGAAGAAGTGTACTTGTTAAAGCTGAAGTCAACAAAAGTGTTGCTTCAGTGATAGAAGTCGACTGGCCCCACACACTCCACCATTACAAGGGGCAGAGTGTGTCAAGTAAACACTAGTCTGTTCATTTTAGTATTGACAATTTTGTCCATGCCTTGGTGTCAGACGCATGCTACTATATGCTTTGTTTACCGTGGTATGCTGTATGGTTAAAGTAACCCTTTTGCTGTGCTGCTCAAACTTTCCCTTTTGCTGCATAGTTGAGATGCAGTTTAAAAGAGTCAGACTGCCTATGATTCTGGCGTGCGGGATGCCCTCAGTGACTCTGAGGAGGTTACTGCCTCACCATTTATTGTAGTAGCCTCTGCTCTCAAAGAAAAATGAGAAGCATCGCCTCAGTATGTTGCAGTAAAGCTCATGCAAATTAAGGTGCAGGACAGACGTCAGAAGATTGAAAATGAGGGACTACAAGTCTGATTGAAATACATTCATGGAGGTAGGCATTGGCTCTCATTACGAGGTTGGCGGGAACCCTCCGGTGCTAGCGGCAGATTGCCACCAACACTGCTACACCGATTCTCCCACCTAATATGCCGCTGCCACCAGGATATCACAAGTGGCGGTGGAACAGTGAGGCCGGTGCGGCAGTGAGAGACATGCCGGTAGGGGCTGATTTCCCGGCATCTCAGGCCTGCCGGGGGATCCATGGCCCCTATCGGCATTCTTGGAGTGTGGGGGTCCAGAAAGGGTGCCGATACGTTGCTAGCGACACCCTTGTTTTTAGACCGGCGTACTCATAATGAGGCCCAATGTCTCACTGCCCAACGAGAGAAAAAGGCGAGAGACTTGAGTCTAAGGAATCAATCAAGGGGGTGGGTGACATGAACCATCTGAGGCACCCATGGGGTGCTTAAATTATGTTGTAGTCAAAAGAATGAAGCCATGATATTTATAGCTGCTGATTATCAAGGTAGAGGCAGCCAGTAGGGAGCTGAAACTCAAAAAGCTATTAATCGCTCTTTGACAGAAGGTGCTAATGTCAAGGAGATCAGAGTAAAACAGCAACAGGTTAGGAATACCTTTGTTGTGTACTGCAGGAGGGAGGTAGAAGGCATCGGGGGCAGCAAAGGCAGCCTGTAATGCCTGTGTCAACTTGGGGTAGCTGCTTGGGGCCCCTCCAGAGGCTCAGGGCCATTTCAACTGAAAAAAGTTGAAATCCCCCGATGCCAGACACAAGTTCACACATGCTGAGTCAGAGGCAAAAACTGAAAGAAAAAAAAGACTTAGAAATCGGAGTGAGACAGGTAAAAGGCAAGAGATTTAGAAAAGAGGAAAAACCAATGTGGACCAGGAGAAATTGCCAAAAAGCAAAGGCGCATTGTTCAAGGCGCAGTCTGTGTGCTTTTCTGCACCTAAAGTGAGCTGCAAACATACTTTTCCTACTTTTATGAGGACATGCAGAGCTAGGAGTCTCGTGCCCCCCCCTACTCTCATAAGGAAAATGCTGCGCCTAACTCAGACCTGACACGTGAGCAAGTTGCGGGCTGTCAGAGCCAGGCTACGTTTTTTGAGGAAAAAAAGGAAAGGAACTACATGGCTGCAAGTGCAGTCAGCAACTGCTACTGCTCTGCCCTCTTGTGCTGCTTCCTTGTTTCTTTGTATATTCAGTGATCAGATTGTCAAGATAAACCATGACGGTCACATACAGAAATGACTGTCTTAATCCCTCCACACTAATTTCAATAATTCCTCCCCACCCACAGTATTTCCAACACTGCTCCGGAGTATTAATTGTGTTGTTTTGGCTATGAATGTAAGCGTATCAATAAAAAAGCTGCATTTTGCTAGGATTTATATTAAAGACCTTGTGCCTGTTTCCTAATATGTCTCTGTGGCACACCAGTTAAATCGTGTGTCTGGTACTTGAAAGTTTGGGGGTTCGAACCCATCCCACGGAGTGATACAACAACATTTAGATACTATTCGTATGTTGATTTGGTTCCTAATTGTTGCCCACTGAACATTTAAATATCCTTACAGTCATGCTGGGACTGTATCAGTGGTCCTTCATAGCTATGCTAGAAGCACCAGTGCTCAGCCCTGACTGCAAAATAAATGCTGGGGCTAGGCCCCGGAAAACACGGGCACAAATTAAGCAATGCCAGGAACCCTTGGAAGGTGCCAGTACCTCTGGAGCACTTGCACTACAAAGGCCAATGGCCATGCCTCAGCCAGGAAGTGGAGTGTCCAAAAAACACCACATTCTAAGGGCACAGTAACGGCCACATCCATGGCCACAGGCAAATCTGCCACAATTCCAGCACATACTGTGGCCATGATGGAAGCTGCTGCTTCACCCGGAACTGAGGCACCACCACACCACTGCTGGGGACTCATGGTATAACACACCCGTCCAAATGCTGACAAAATTGAGGCACGGGCCGTGCCCACTGCACCCGCTACCACAGTGCAATCTGAGTCTGCTTCCACCGGCTCCAGTTCTGCAGGTTCACCTGCAAGGTGCTTTTCACCGGACTCCTTCCCATGCGCAGTATCTCACCGATGCAGTCCACCCGCCCCCCCGCCCTCTGCTTCGACCACTCAGAGGACACAGATAACCACACGGAGCAGGCATGCCGGGCACCCGGCAATGAGAGTATGGGCCCCCAAACATCTCCTGGGCCAGTGCAGAGCCCCACATTTCAAGCCATTTGGGAGCAGTTGGACAGGATTGAGAACGGCAGGTGAAATTGTGTGCCATCACCCAGGAGCAATTGGCCCATTAACAGGTAATGCACAGTGTCTGCTACCTTGCATGCCAGGATGGCCAATGGAGTCACCTGAGGTCAGTATGTAGACTGTGGTAAGTCGGTCATGGGCCTTGGGATATTCATTGTTTTCTTGGGGTTGCATTATGGGATTTGTAGTTTGTTCACATTTGTTCTCATTCCGTTCTCCATGTGTATCACTGTGCTATGTCTTGGTCAGATTGAATACTACTACTTACCCACAAACCAGGTACATTTTCCTCTGTGTGTGTTCATGTACGCTGGTAGGGTGTTGTTGCAGTATCATGGCACTATGTGTGGCACCAGGGAATCGGGCACTGCACTGGCTGATGGTGATGTCAGCTTCACATGTTATTTGTATATTTAGGTAATGGAACTGCTTCCTTGTCCGGTATCCCTGTTCCATTGCCTGGGGGACCACTAATGAGATATATGTACAATCCAGTGCCGCTATAGTGTTGGGGGTTCTGTGAAAGGGCATAGAAAAGTAGGTGGTGGGCATGGAAATGTGCTGATGCGCAGGCCTCATGAGCGCTTCCAGAACTTTCTCTAGCACCTTTTCGAATGCTGGCTGGGACATCCAATGCAGCATCCCAACATTGTGCTGACATCTGCCTGTCGCGCAGAAATGTAGGAAAGACACAAGCTTTACCATGGGGGATGGCACTTCTGATAGCAATGGTGCTCTGTAGATCAGCCTCAATCAGGGCCAGCAAGTCTGTGATGGTGTCTTTCTCCAAGCGATAGAGTGTCACTAACTGGTTGTCCGTCAATGTCCATGGGATGGGCGGACATGTGGTATGGGTGGCCTCCACAGCACATGCGCCTATGTGGTGCTTGTCTCCTTCGCTGCTGGGGTCTTGCATCCTGCTGAAGCTCGATGACTAGTAGCAGGTTGTGGATCCCATTATCGACATCTGCTTGTGGCTACATGTTGCTTGGATGTGTGCTTGGGGAATGTGTGGGCCTTATATGCGCCTTTTAAGTGGATTGGATGCACCTGTGACTTAATTTCCTTCACCTCTATGCATGTAACTGCACTGTGCACTGTGCTTTTGGCTGAATTACCACCGATGTTCGGTGGTAATTCAGCTGTATTTCCACTTATAATACGGTGGAAATACCATTTATGGATCTGTGGTAATTCTGGTAGTGGTAATTCTGCCAGTGATATTAGTGACACGTTTCTGAAAAACATAATATGGCAAAGTGGAAAAAGTGTCAGTAATTCCGTTACCGCCACTGTTCCCACTTACAGCCAAATCGTAATGAGGCCCCTTGTGTCAAACAGTGGAAATACCATTAATGGATCTATGGTAATTCTGGTAGTGGTAATTCTGCCAGAGCTATCCTCTTGTCCCGGGAGGATAGCTCAGCGGCAACATGCGTGTTTTGGAAGCAAGATGACACAAAGCAACACAGGTTCAATCCCCGGGTCCGCGCTTAGAAACCTATGGGTGTTTAAGCGTGTTATAAATACGCAACTAAGACAAGAAAAAAACAATTACGCAACTAAGAAAAAAACAATTCCTGTAACAGCGCCTCGATGCCCGCGGGCTGTGTGAGCGCTTCAAAAATGTAAAATAAATAAAATTAGAGCATTGATTGTAATTATAAGTATATATAAGAAGCCCATATACCACTGTTAAAATGTTTGATTCTATGTCCATGCACCCAAGACTCTAGGCCCAGGCCACAACCACCACAGCATAACACACCCATAGAATCAAACATCCATCAAATATCCACAAATCAAAGGTTTGTGTACTGTTTGATTTGTAGAGTTTGTATGTGAAGTTTTGGCTAAGTCATGCAATTAAGATTGTAGTTTGGTATCAAGCACTGCAGTATAACATATCCATGGAAGTAAACATTTTGGATAGTGGTGTATGGTTAGATGTTTGCTTGAATGGTTGTGTTATGCAGCAGTATTTGTGGGTTGAATTATTATATACTTACTGTTTGACTTTTTGTGATTGGATATATTTTTGTCATGACTTGGGTAACTGGAGCAGATATTATTTTTAAATTTCTGTGATAAAAGAAAAGATCACATGTTAGTGTACGTAGTTCATAATGAGTTATTGCATTGCATAATAGACATTTCTGCATTATTTCGACCCTCATATTTAGTACTTTAGAAGTACTATATTTCAAACCAGTGTACTATTCAATTTGCTCAGTTTCTGTGAATCATTGGGTCTGTGGGAAACAAATCCATGCTTGATTAACAAAAAAAAACAAAAACGTATTTTGTTATGGTACAATATATTTCTTTCTTTGTTTTAAGTGCTTATTTGTTGTTTCTGGCGAATCTTCCATCTGTTGGCTTGTTGCAGATTTTTGGGGCAGTTTGATACTCGTTGGTGTATTCCAATTGTTTGCTTATCATTTTATTCTAATCTTCTATCTGTTGGGTTGTTGCAGATTTCTGGGGCAGTTAGATACCTGTTGGCATATTCTAACTGTTTATTTCTTGTTATATTTTAGTGGTATTGATTTATCTGTTTGGTTGTTGCACAATCTTGGGGCAGTTAGATACTTGTTGGCGTATTCTGACTGTTTATAGTTTTCTAATTGAAGTTTTGTTAATGTTTATGAACAGATTCGTTTTTAAATTTTGGTTTTAATAATTTTAAATAAGCGTTTATAAGATTTGCTGGTAATCTCTGGTTTAGAGTAATTGTACTATCATTACATTCAAACCATCCACAATTCTTTTTTATATATGCAGTGTAGTGACCTGCATTGGTTGTGGCTCCTGCGTGGTAGATTATAACTATTGTTGTGAAGGTTTTTTTACCAAGTGATACTTGACCATGTTTTAATCCAATCAGCTTGCAGTTGTTTTTGGTACCATCTGCATTGTAACGTAAAAGCATTACTATTACGTATTTGCTATGGGTCTGTATTTGTAAGGTGGAGCGATTATCTGAATTGCAGGTAGTACATAATCTGCAATGGTTTGCATTTTGTACAAGTTGCTGAAATGGAATGGATTCACAGTTAGGTATGGATACATGCACAAAGGGTTCATTAGGGATTTGTTCCTGTGCCACATGGTTGCAGAGAGTACATATATGTTTCCACGTGTATGAAATATGAAGATTTATAGGTATGTTTTTGTTTTCCAGTACTTGTAGTTAGTACATTACAAATTCTTGTGGATCGTCTTGTGGGTTTATAGTGAATTTGACCATTCCAGCACAGTAGCACAATTCTTGTCTTATTGCATGAACACTGTAGGTGTTGGTTGCATTTCTATGAAGGACTAACATTTGCAAACACAATTGGTCTGTACTGTGTAAGTAAATGTTGTTAATAATTGGTGGCAATTGGAAGAGAATATGTATTGCTACATTTGTGTAGCAATTTACACCAGTTAAATTTGAAAATTTGAATGGACCTGATAGTTCTGTGTCCAAGTCATTTTTTCGGAGTGTGTGTTTCTTCTTTGAAGAAGTACTTGAGTTACTTTGAGCAGTAGATTCTTCTTTGGTTGTAGTAATTGATGAAGTATTAGCTTCTTTTACTCTCTTTGGAGGATTTGCAGTGAGATCCTGTATCGTTCTGTTTGAAGTAGTTTTCTTTTACAATGTTTTGCTTTGTGTGGAACAGGATATGTTTTAGATGGGGTGTACAGGGAACATAGTCTATTGTATTCTAGAATGCAAGGAATATCAGCATTTACTTTACTTGCATCAAAGTTGATTAGAAATGGTCCGTCAAGTGTACGTAAGGGTGATAGTGCTACGTAGCTCATGCCTTCTTTAAAGACTGTGCTCCCATATCTATGGGATATATCTATGGGCTCCCGTACCATATCTATCAATGCTTTATCTACGGTAAGACCTTGTGATGTGTGAATGGTGACTGTGTATGCTAGAGTTAGAGAAAATTGTTCTCTGCGTACATACATTTCTTTGAAAAGAAGGAATCGGGGTGTTGAGCGTCCTATCCTTTTAACTTCTGATAGTTTGTCAACGAGAATATTGACAAACTGAATGTTGTTGTCACGTGGGTATGTTTGAAAGCCAACAACTGTACCAAGTGCTCCATTGACTAGTCCTTGCTAAACGTCAAGGTTATGTTTAAGCAATAATCTACAGTCTAAAGATAATTTTAATATTTTTTCTAAACCAGCTGTGTTGGGGAAAGAGTTTTCTAAGGTATTTAGTCTTGTTGTGGCTTGTTGACACATGGTTAGTGTCATACCATGTACGTCCAGTTTGTCTGTGGAGCACATTTCAATTATTGGTTGCATTTCTTTTTTCAACATTGTTTCATTGAATTTTGAACAGCTTGCGAGAGTTAGCATCAAGGATATACAATTGACATTTCTGTGTGCTAATTTTTTGCATGACATCAGTAGCACGTGAGTTATAGCCATAGAGTGCATATATGTGCCAGGTTTTTAATATTGATTGTGTTTCTTGAGATAGTACACCAACTCTAATACTTTTTAAAATGTTGGATATGTGACATCTGCAGACTGGTGCATGTTTTCTGTTAATTCTCTGTATTGTAAATGTTGCCAAAGGTTGACATTTCCTATGCTACCAACAGTTTTATGGCAGAGTTTCTACCCTAAGGTTTTAAAAATAGGGTCACCTTTCACTGGTGTCAATTGAAGAAGATCTCCAAAACAATAATGTGTTTTCCTCCAAAGAGCTCTTCATAGTCTGTTTTGAGTACCTCTTATAATCTGAGGTGAATCAAAGCCAATATTAGGTTGGAGACCATGTTCACTTCATCTATTAGTAGCATTTTCATTTGTTTCAAAACCCTGCATAGTTCCATTTCAGCTTCTGTAGAAAGTTTGTGATAATCTAATTTGTTTTGGTGTTCTACTGGAAGGAGTAGTAATCAGTGTAAAGTGACACTGACTATGTTGTAGGCAGCTAAACCTGTGGGAGCAGTTACAACAACTGACAATTTGTTGTTTGTCAATTGTTGAAGGAACTTGCTGATGATTTTGATTAAGAATGTTTTTCCTGAACCAGCTTAACCACTGACGTATAGCAGTATAGGTTTGTAGTTTTGGCAGGTACAATTTTTATTTTCAAGTTGTACACCATGTTCAATTTGTTTTGTTACTTCTTGGAAAATGCTACACTGCTCATTGTTCAGTTTTGATTTTAGTACAGTGAAGTCATCCGCATCTTGTTCATGGTACAGAGAGTGAAGTGGAAAGGGTAAAAGGGCTGCCTAAGAGTTACGTGCTCCGCAGACACAGTGGCTGTCCGCGGATAGGGCATGCCACATCAGGGTTTTTCAGCAAATCCAGCATGGAAAGGGGAACTGTAGGGATTAGCCAATCAGGTGTTGAGGTTGTGGATTTGTGTTGAAAGAGGATGTGTGTAGTGAAGATGGCAGAGGTGGAGAAAGTCAGGTTGTTGGTGGTTGTTGATATGTTTGTGCATGGTTTGTAACAGTATGCTAAATGCAGGAATGTGGCAAACAATGTTGATGTTAAAGGAGTGGAGGTGGTGTGGAGCACTGTGCCTGATTTAAATGTGCAGGGAATTTGACAAGTTTGTGAAGATATGGGCAGTATTAACAGTCCCCATGTGGTAGTTTTGCACTGTCGTGCTTTGCATTTGGGCTATGTCAGTGCCCCTACTTTGTTGGCAGATTTGGAACACTTGGTTCAAGAAGTAATGAAAGTCCTTCCAAATGCCAAAGTTATTTTTTCTGGTGTAGTACCCAGGGCAATACGGGACAATAGTTCTGTTTGTTGTCCTCAGCAAAACATTGCTAGGTGGGCAATCAACCGAGGCATGTTTGCTTCCATGTTTAGAGCTGGTATGTTCTTTTGTAATAATGAGAACATTGATTGTGGTAATGCTGTTTATTGTAAATAAGATGGCCTTTCTTTATCTTTTAAGGGAAATGCATGCTGTTTTAGGTTACTTTGGAGAAGCTTATGTGAAGATTCTAGGAGTAAAATGAGGAAAAACAACGAAAATAATACAAAATAAAAGGCGTCTCTCAAGCATCTGCAACCCCCCCCCCCCAAAAAAACAGCTCTTTTCAGAGCCACCCTCAAAGGGGAAATGGGGCACACTTTTTAAATTTACATTCATCACGTTCAGATTTTTTGATTTGTCCGCGGACACCGCGGTTGTCCGCGGACAACACCTATTCCATACTGGGATTTTGGGGTTGAGAGGCATGCAAATGAGAATGAACAGAGCAAGGGATTGGTCAATAAGGTTTACTGGGTGTGTTGTGTAAGGAGAGAGTTGGTGAGAAAGTATTTTTCCTGAGAGAAGAACAGATAGCTATGGCTGTGTGTTTCAGAAAACAGATTATCTGGATTTTGGGAGACTCATGGATCAATTGGTTGGAGGTGCATGCAGAATGCTGTGGAGTGGCTGCACATCTTGGATTCCATCATGTGGAAGTGCACTGGCATGGAGTGCGTGGAATTAAGTGGTTGAATTTGGTAGCACTCTGTGCTACTTTGGTGACACAGCGTCATCCAGAAATAATTATTGTTCATTGTGGAGGGAACAGTTTAGGATATGAGTCAGGAATTTATTTGCAATTTGCAATGAAATAAGGACTTGGGAAGGTCATGGACATGTTTCCTAATTCCCAAGTAATTTTTTCTCGTATTGCACAGAGACAAATGTGGCTGCGTTCTACTTCATTTGGTCCACAAATGGAGAATGCGAGGCGTAATGTCAATAAGGCTGTTTGTGCCTTTTTAAGAGATGTTGGCATGTCCTCTTTTCACAATGAAAATATTATGTTTCGTAGCACATACATTTTTCACAGAGATGGAGTACATCTTACTTATGCTGGCAATCAGATTTTTTTGCGAAATATACAAAATGCATTACAACCTTTTTTAATAAATTTTGCAGTAGGTGTTAATCATTTGAAGTTTTTGAAACACAAAAAAACACCACCAGAAGGCTCTTTCCAGAGCCACCACTTCTTCCCATTGAAAAATGCAATAGTTCTGATAGGGCAGCACCCCCGCAAATAAAAATGTCCGCGCACTGTCCACGGACTTCTAAAAACTGCACAGGGCCCTGCACTATTTATTTGTCACTTCTATTTTTAAACTGTGAAAGGTGGCTCTGAAAAGAGCCTTTTTTTGTTTTTTGTTGTTTTATATGTTGTTTTTTTTAAACACGACACACAAGAAAAGGAGGGGAAAGGAGGGAAAGGAAGGGGCACTAACCACAGGGATAAGAATGGGCAGGTGGAGAGAGGAAGATTTAGGGTGGGCCTTATTTAGCTAGGTAGCAGACCTTCTCATGCTCCTTGACTGCAGTCTCGAAACACTCTGAAGGTTCTCCTCCGTGCATAGTACTGTGTCTCAGTACATACACAATATTATGACCCTTGAAAGGTAAGGGTTAACAGCATCATGAATGGCCTGTTAGGCAGCTGGAGGGATGAGCTGTCCCACAAGAGTGTCTCTTGTAGTGACAGGAGCGGAAACAGAGGATGCTGTAGAGGAACTCAACCTACTACATTTATCGCAAGGTACAACCTTGCGAATAGCCCCACCGTGGAAGGACATTAAGTGTTGCTTCATTGATGTTGTACCAAAGCTATACGAACCAGGCCTTCGACGACTCAGCACCACGTGGCACTGATTTCCGATGACCTTATTCGTACAAGCTTTTGGCACTCCATCAAGATTGGTAAATAACCACCACACCCAAGACTCACGGCGAGTGCTGGTAGAAGGGCTGCCCGCAGACACTTTGAACATCAAAAAAAGGCTCAAAAAGTTCTAAAAAAGTATGTAGATCGCCAGGGACATTGTCTGAGACATGTGCAATGGTGAACTTTTACTGTAAAATACTTTGGATTGTCCAAAAAAGTACTTTTAAAATGTTCAGGGACCCGGACAATGTCCGCAAATAAGGACACACACCGTTGTGCGGTCACATGATGACGTTGCGGACACGTTTGCGAATGGGACGGCTGTCCGCAGGACACCAAATGTGCAGGGATGGTTGTGCGCATGTGCGCGAGTGTTCTAGGGACAGTGTTCGGGTTCTCGAACTAATTAAAATTACGACACACGTGCGACGAACAGTTACAGACAGGCGCAATGTCCGTAGGGCTTATGGGTGTGGTACACATTTGTGTAGATGTTCTACGGACAGTGTGGACACTCCCATTTTAATTACAAACAGTACAAACAGGTATTGTGTTCTTAGGACACCTCAATGTTTGTTTAATTGCGGACATTCCGGACATCGAGTGTGTTCTAAGAACAGTTTCATCTTGATTGCGGACGGTACAGACAGGTATAGTGTTCTTAGGAAACCTCCATTTTGGTTAAGGGTGGACATCCCGGACATCGAGTGTGTTCTAAGAACAGTTCCATTTTAATTGCTGACAGTATGGACAGGTATAGTGTTCTTAGGACACCTCCATTTTGGTTAATTGCGGACATCCTGGACATCGAGTATGTTGTAAGAATAGTTCCATTCTGATTGTGGACAATACAGACAGGTATAGTTTTCTTAGGACACCTCCATTTTGGTAAATTGCGGACAGTATGGACAGGCATAGTGTTCTTAGGACACCTCCATTTTGGTCGATTCCAGACATTCTGAACACCCGAACTGTCCGCGAACACCTTAACTGTCTTTTTTTTTAAATAAGACACAGGGGAATAAAGTAATAACACACATAATATTTTATTATTATATACAAATATAAAATTTATGAAAGAGAGAGGGAAGCAGAAACTGACACAAATACAGGGGAATTAGGGGTTTGGAGATGATGGATGGGAGGGAATGAACGGATGGAAGTCTCATCATAACGTTTTTCTTGGTGTTGAGGGTTTGGGGATAGTTGACTGGGACATGGAGAGGGGGGAACAGGTACTTGTGGGACAATGATATTTAATGTTTTCTTTTATGTGGTCCTCCACAAAATGTTTTAAAAGATTGAACATTTTCATTAGCATATCCATTTTTTGTTCCATTTGCTGCAGAGCATTTTCTAATGTCTCTTTTGGTATATTATGGTCACTGTTTGTATGGTATGTTAAAAGTAATTTGTTAAGTACACATAAAGTAATGGTTATTAATTGGCTTATATAGAGACGTGTCTACCATTAGTATCACTGTCTTCACTCATTTCATCACGTGGGACATTTTCTTCAAGCCATTCCAAAGTACTGGACATTTCTGTGTAAAAAAAAATATATTACTTTTAGTGTACCTAATACAGAAAGTTTAGAAATATATAAGAAAAATGAAGTTTACTTACTAGTTTCTGGTAAGTTTTGTTGTTACTGTTGTGTAGGTCTGCTCTTGCTTTTTGCTGTGCAGTTTCTGTGAGGTAATTATGTTGGAGACATATCTTTTTTGTTTTGGTATATTCCATTCTAGTACATATGCTATTTAAATGGATGGTTGATGTCTTACATATATAGGTTCCAATTCTTATTTATTATTACATATGTGTTTATGTGCTGCTTTTTTAAATTGTTCAGTGTTTATGTTGCATGATACAACAATCTAAGATACCCCCTGAGTTTTTGGGTATTGTTGATGTTAACCGCGTCTGTCCGCGGACATACCCACAGTCCGTGGACATCAAAATCACTAGCTGGGGGTTCAGTATATTCTATGTTACATGTATATAAAGTAAGGGAAACCAAGTAAACACCTATCAAATTCACACTATGTATATCTATATTCAGTAAAAATAACTTTGGTAAAGCAAGGTTATGGTTAAGTTGCGCTATTAAAAACCTATGAAATTCAGTAAAAAAACTTTGTTAAAGGGACGTTATGGTTAAGTTGCGCTACTAAAAGCCTATGAAATTCAGTGAAAAAAAACATATTTATAGGGACGTTATGGTTCCAAGTAAAACTGAGAAACCCCTGGAATTCCCCAGTTATGGTAAGCTAAGCTACCATAACTCGCGCCACCACCGTGAGCTGCTAAGACTAACACCCAGCACATCAAAGATGACTCCTTGTGTTCTCACATCACATCCTTCTCTCATGGCGGGAACATCTCAAGCCACTTATTCTAACCTCCACTCCTTACCTCATCTGTTACCCTCAAAGAAATGTAAAGCATGTTGCTGCTTACTTGCTAGATTTCGGCTATATTTTGTATTTGTATTTTATTGAATTCATATAGCCCTTTACTCCAAAGTGCTTTACATGAGAACAAGTAAACATACAGCAAGCATAAAATGACAATTGAACCACAACCTGATAACAGCATGAAGAACAACTTACAATATTACAGCGGAGAGAAGGGTATAGGAGGGGGGAGGTGAATAAGGGAGTGGTAGGTGGAAGAGGAGTTAAGGACAGGGGAAAGAGCGGGAAAGTGAGGGAAGAAGGTAGGTGAAAGTGAGACAAGAATCAGGCGGGGGAGGGGAGGAAGGGGAATGAAGGGAAGGAGAGGGTTAGGAAGAGGAGGAGTATGAGGTGAGGGTAAAGGGGAAGGGAGGAGGTAGAGAAGGAGGGGTGCTAGGGAGGAGAGTGGAAGAGGTAAGATTTTAGAGAGGAGCGAAAGGAAGGGTAGGAGGGAGAAGAGTGGATGTGAAGGGGGAAGCGGTTCCAGTGGAAAGGAGCAAAGAGTTGGAAGGAGCGGAAATGGGAGGGGGCGCAGGGTGGAGGAGGAGGAGAGAGTAGGAAAAGATTAGCAGCGCGGAGAGGACGAAAAGGGGTGTGAAAGGAAAGAAGGGAGGAAAGGTAAGGGGGAGCAAGATTATAGAGGGATTTGAGAACAAGGCAGAGAAACTTGAACTTGAGTTGGGAGTGGAAAGAGAGTCAACCTGGAGAGGTGAGGGAGGAGGAGATGGAGTCAAGAGGTGAGAGAAGGCATAGAGAGCGGATGGCAGAGTGGTAGATGGATTTGAGAGGAGAGAGATGGGAGGAGGGGAGTCCAAAGAGTAGGGAGGAACAGTAGAAGAGTCTGGACAAGAGGAGGGAAGTAATTAAAAGTTTAGTGGCGTGAAAGGTAAGGAGGGGTCGAATTTTACGAATATTATAGAGGTGAAAGCGACAGGATTAAGCAGTGAGAGAAATGTGGTGAGATAGAGAGAGGAGGGTCAAGATGGAGACGAAGGTTGCGGGAGTGGGGAGAGAAGGAGAGCTGGGCTGGGGGAAAAAGGATGAAGGGGGGAGGGGAAGGAGGAGGGGCAGTGATAGCAGGTAAGAAAAGGAGTTCAGTTTTATCAGTATCATCGAAATGCAAAAATATGGACATGTGCTGTGGTTGTGGGAGAGTGTTCTTTGGTCATTTTGCCTGGTGAAGACATCTTTACGGAGGGAGAGAGAATACTCTGTTACAAAGCCCTGTGAGGGTAATGTACAGAGTCAGACACTGCATTTTTGATTGTGTAATCATATTGGGGAGTCTTTACTTAGGCAGACAGACTGCAATATGTTTTCTGCACCCTTGTGGGAATCAACAGTTAGTGAAGCGTATAGCATTTGTGACGTCAGTACTTCTATGGGGAAACAATATTGAGGGTGAAAGAGTGCATTCAAGGCAATAGTAATGTGAGACAATTTACGCAGGTTGTGGCAAGTGCTTTATTGGGTGTGCAATGATGTGGGCGTGCCTCTGATAAAATAAAGCTGGAACTCTGCAGCAGGCGAGGATCTCTTGTTCCCTCTTCTGACACAGCCCCCAGGTCACTGAGTGAGATACAGTCGATCCCCCAGGTATCTCCAGGTCCCTGTTATAAGAAACAAAATCACCCACTCAACTTGCCACAAAACGCAGGCTCTATGTATTTCCACGTAAAACATCCTAACGTGGTTCTTGGCTCCTTCACCTTGTTCCTTGTGATGTCAGAGGGCAGGAAATTGCACTGCTCTTTTTCAAGGTCCCATGCACAACCTCTTAGTTGCCCATAGGATCCAGTTCAATCTGTAGGTGCTTATCCAGTACTGTTTTTTTCTTTAAATTCTGAGATTTGTAGTCTGAGTTTTTCTAATGGGAAAAGCAGCACTAAAAAATCCCAGAATGCAAAAAGTAAACAGGACTGGATAAGCATTTACAGATTGGAATGGATCATGTTGGCAACTATGCTTTTTTAAATGTATTTATTTATTTATTTATAAGGTGCCGGAGCCTGCAGGCATCAGGGCACACCAGACAAACACAAGGGAACAATCAAAGAAAACGGGACAAGAAGGCATCTGAAGAAGAGCTTGGTAAATGTATACAAACAGAACAGTGTTTAGCTTGCGGTGAAATCTGCAGGTATTATATCGAGGGGAAGTGAGCTGCCGATTTTAGCCGATATGGCTGGTAAGGATTTGCCTAAGTCATTAGAACGTTTAAAGCAAGTGGGTTTGACCTGGCCTTTGGCGGATGAGCGCAATTATCTGGTCGAAACATAAGGAGAGATCATAGATTTCAAATACTCAGGTGCAGAACCTTGAAGACAATTGTGTACCAGTACTGCTGCTTTAAAATCGATGTGAGTAGCGATTGAGAGCCAAAGAAGTTCCTGCCTGCACACAGAGATATGTTCCTGTCTTGACTTTCGCTTCACTATACGCACTGCGTCATTCTGAATAATTTGGAGTTTGGTCAAGGATTTCTTCGTAGCTCCAATCAGGAGGGAGTTACAGTAATCAAGTCTTGACATTACTATAGGTGGTTTATAGTCATAATCTCGAATTTACAAATCTGGAAAAAAAAATGTCGAATTTTTTTTAATGACGGTTTTTTTTCGAAATGGGGGGTTACCCCCAATCCCCCTTTTTTATTTTTTTTTACCTATTTTATTTATATATACTAGAGCCCAAAAAAAAATATAGAAAAAAAAAAACATTCGACATTTTTTTTTCCAGCCTTTTTTTTCGACATTTTTTTTTCTCGAGATTTGTAAATTCGAGATTATGACTGACAAACCCTATAGGTCGAGCAATAGAGGCACAATTTTTCACAGACAAAAATTGCCACATTTTTCTCAGCAAACAGAGATAGAAAGAAAGATATTTTACTACCTGATTAGTATGAACCTCAAAGCAGAGCGCGTAATCAAGAGAGGTGCTGAGCATTTTTACTTTTTCGATGACTGGAATGCTACCATCATCAAATAGAAAGGATTGAAATTTGGAATCTAATTTGTCCTTCATTTGAGGTAAACCAAATATCAACAACTATGTTTTATTGCAATTAAGGCACATCCAGTTAATATTCATCCGGGACTTAACGGCGGAGTAGATATGTGTCATTTGGTTTGAGTCAAGATTATAGTCGACAGATAGTTACAGCACAAACTGGGTGTCGCTGGAATAATTGGTAAAGAAGACCCCAAGAACCTCCAAGATACTCCACAGAGACCTGATGTACAAGTTAAATAACAAAGAAGACATAATGAACAACGCAACTGATCATGTGTCGGATGCTGGGTGGGGGCGAAACAGGGACAATCTGATACACACTCTGTGTAAGCGGCAAAAGACTTTTCATGACCCACTTTGTTGTACGCATGAGAATTTACGAAAGGTCTCTAGGGACCGGGTTTGACCGTAAGGTCTTGTAATGTTTAATGTTTTTAAAGTGTAACGTAACATTTTCTTTAACATGCAAAATCAATAAAATGTGTTATAAAAAATAAAAAAATAAAAAGATGATAGGAGCTTGGGGGGAGGAAGCTTCTCCCCAGCAAACTCTAGACATTCAATGGGACAGGAAGTATTGTACCCGATCAATTGAATTCTGATTGCATGACCCCATACCATTAAGGGTGTAGAGCAGGCGCTCTTGGTCCAACAAGTCAAAGGCCGCTGATTAGATCTAGAAGATTGAGGATACTAGAATGCCCACTATCCATAACACCTAATATGTGGTTTGAAGATCTAATAGGGCAGTTTTGGTACTATGTTGAGTTCTGAAGCCTGACTGTATAAGGTGTAAGATGTCAGCTGCCTCCACAAATTCCTGTAGTCGAGATGTAGCGATTTTCTCCAGGACCTTCAATAGAAGGTTACAGGTGATGGGTGTCAGATTGCTAGTGTCCATAAGGTCTAGGCCTGATTCCTTTGGAAGGAGGGTAACAGTAACCACTTTAATAGCCTCTAGTAAAATCTTGTGGTGAAAAGAAGAGTTAACTAGTCTGACAAAAAAGGGAGCAAAGATCTCTTTATTATAAAGGATAACTTTAGGAGGGATGACATTTTCAGGACAAGACGAGGGGTGTATCATAGATAGATGTTTGATCATGTCAGTGATTGAAATATAATGAAAGTCAAAGCGCTGCTTCCCCACCACTGGACTCTAGTACAGTTTATATGAGTGGGGGTTCTTCTTAGTTTCCAGGATAGCTGCCCGATAAGCTTTCTAGGAAGCCTTGCAGATGTTTTTGTTTATGTCAGAACCATATTTTCACCACCTGGCCTCTGCTTTTTCTTTTATCTTTTTTCAGAAAGCTCAATTCTTGGGTGAACCATTTGTGATGACTTGCATTCTTTCTAATTAATTTGGGCCTGCGTGGGGCCAATTTCTTAAGCATGTGTCCCACAACCGTGTTAAAGAACGCAACCAAGGAGTTGGGGGAGGCCAAGTCATTAGAAGAAAGCATAACCTGATCAATGCAGGTCTGCAGGTCATTTGAGCTAATTTTGTTAAAGTTGCGGCTAATAACTTTTGTTAATGGGTTTTTGTTTTTGAGGGAGGATCTAGCAGCACATGAAAAACAATGGCATGATGATCTCATTATATACAACGGTATGTGTTGTTAATGTGGATGTTAAGGTTCCTAGCCACAACCCAATCAAGGGTGTTGCTATGGTATGTGGTGGGGTCATGATTGAGTACAAAAAGTCAATGTTGTTTAATGCCGAAACTAATGCAAAAGCTTCTTTATCCAAATTATTATTTAGCCATCGATGAAAATCGCTGACCGGTAAGGTTGAGCAATTTGGGCTGTTAAACTCTCTTAGGAATGATGCAAGATCAGAGTTGAAATAGAAATTGGGCATGTGGGCCGGGGGACGATAGACTAGAACGAAATTCACACAACTGCGTGGAGTTGGTGTCATTTTCAAATGTAAATTCTTGCGGTTTTGACAGGAGCTGGGAGACTGAGTTTTAGAATTTTTTTTGCAATAATTGCAACACCCCCACCATGTCCTAGTGCCCTGTTCTGGGACCTAGTATTCAGTAGTGCACATTTAAGGGTCTGTGGTCGAGTAACACCCAGAGGTTTAGACAATGTATCATTTTTTTAAAGTTTGACATCTGAGAAGGGAAAGCTTTGAACAGGATTGGTGGATTCCTTTTTCAACAAGGATTGAAGTCAGTAGATAAAGTAGCAGTAGCCCTGGTCCAGCAGCGGTCATGGCTTACTTGTGAATCGGGAGTTGTCTGGGTGATGATTCAGCCTCAGGATTAGGGCAAATGTGAGAAGTGGAAGAGGAGGGATTAGTCCCTGTTTTTGTTTGTAAATTTAGGGTCAAGATTTCTGGGGACACTTCCAAATGAGGTTGGCTAATGCATATATCCGAATCAAGGCTTCTGTCTTTAGCTGGAGAACTCAATGTGCAAGGTCCAACTATAATACATGGATTCACCTCGATCATAGAAGGGGAGTCAAATTTCACTGCAAGGTATTTTTGCACGATGGCCAAAACCCTGGCTTTTTGAGCAGCTAGCAAAAGGTTAACGTCGCTTGAGAAACCCAAGGGTAGGTGAAAGGAAATTTAAATCAATCAAGTGATGGATACCGTTTATTACCAAACACAAGCGGCTCCATGAAGAAGAAAACAAACACATTTCTGAATACCCCAAGGAGTTCAAAAAGACTAAGCAGTCCGACACAGAGGCGTCGGCAGCACGGTGCCGCGCGGACCAGTGAAGACCTGCTTATCGCAGAAGCACAAGTGCTTCCCGGTGCTGAAGCGCCTGACGTTTTCATTAGACGACACTGGGAAATCTGGGAATTGTAGTTTTCAAGGAGCGAGAGCTCTGCGTGAGTAACAAGAGTGCTTTTTCTCTCTGCCCTGATGTAAAAATGGGCAATCAATTGAAGACTGAAACACACACAAAATCCACTACTATGCAGCAAAAAGTAAAATGGAAAACTATATTCAGTGCAAAAAGGCTGATCTGAAAATGAATCATGCACCTTCCTGACAGCAACAAAATAACGTTACTTAAATAAATGCTTAAGCCTCCAGCAGCACATGTCAGAGGCCTGCCACTCACCTGGGAGCCATAAATGAGCATGCGGCCGGCCATTTCACTGCTCGACTGTGCGAGCTGAGTCCAAGAGAGGGACCCACACAGGGGAGAAAAAAAAGGGTGCGCTAGGAAATCAGGAGGACGAACTTCCACCCCAATTACCACAACAGCAAGGCCAGAACGTCCAGCCCAATTACCACAACAGCAAGGTCAGCTGCTGTGTAGACGGGGTCAAGGGATCAAAGCAAAGAAGATATGCCTGCTGCATAAACAGATAGACAGGAAATAGCCAAGAGGAAGTAGCAGGGGCAGTTGAAGATGCGTCCCAGTGCCTACAGTTGAGAGAAATTAGCTCCATGGGCTGGTTTTCGGGTGCGAAAGGGCAGTGTAAAAACGGAATACACGTTTTTTGGGGAACTACTCTTTTCAGTGGGTGCAGTTTTGTATGACAGTGTGCGTATCCGATCAGGCAACCAATCGATTATATGAAATGGAAAGAATTCTTGGAAAGTTATCCGTTTTGTTTTTCCAACTTTACATTTTTAGCGGCTACCTTAGTGGATTACAGGACTCACAGATCAATGTTTTGCGAAGGATGAAGCTTCCTTAAGGAATATATATGTCCATTGAGAGTGTGGGACAATCCTGAATAAAGCAGTGGATGGGGGTGTGGCCTGCAGATTAACAATGGACACGTCTATTGCCTGCTGCGCCAAAGAGCAATGAAACACATCCAATGGGTGTGCTGAAACTTTCATTAGCAACCACAGAAGAGGCGCTTACCAATCAGGAGGCCAGGAACATGGGCAGAATCTGCTAGGCACCACTGTCAAGGATGGCACTCTGTCAAGAGTGGCACCCGGCACCCAGGTAGGTTTTGGGTGGCTGTGCTGATGTAAGGTGACAGATAAGCACACACAGCAGGAAGCTCAACAAGAAAGAAGAATAGGCAACAGTAGCTGTGAACAAAAAGGGGCAGGGATTACAAAGGTACAAACAAACTGGATTCCCTCTTGGGGTGTATGCAGAAATGGGAAAGAGTGTTCCACGGACCTTTGGAAACTCCAGCCTTCTGCACAGATTGCTATTACAGGAGCCCACTCTGTATGCTCATGGCTGGGAACAACAGCTGTGGGTGTCTGTACAGAAACAGTATAACTGAAATGGATAACTTAAGGGAGGACCAAAGACTCAAGGAAGAGAAGGACAGGGATCAAGAACAGGGGGTTGCAGACAAGGAAGCAGGGATGCAGTAACGGATGGCACAAGGTGTAGGCAGACTGTTGTGGACTGCAGAGGACTGTAGTAGGCTGCAAGGCAGGTAGTCCAGAGGAGCAGGTCACCAAGGAGTGAGCCCGCAGGAGCAGGGCAGCGAGGCAGGGAGCCCAGAGGACCAGGGCAGCAAGGAGCAAGCCCACAGGAGCAGGGCAGCGAGCCCAGAGGACCAGGGCTGAAGGCAGAAGAGTGTAGCAGGCTGCAAGGCAGGGAGCCCAGAGGAGCAGGGCAGCAAGGAGCAAGCCCACAGGAGCAGGGCAGCGAGCCCAGAGGACCAGGGCTGAAGGCAGAAGAGTGTAGCAGATGCAAGGCAGGGAGCCCAGAGGAGCAGGGCAGCGAGGCAGGGAGCCCAGAGGAGCAGGGCAGCAAGGAGCGCTGGAATCAGAAGCAGGATAATACGGTAACAGGAACAGCATACAATTCGTGGCTCAAGGCAAAAAGGTGCTGGGAGAACTCTTAATGCAAGAGACTGAGCTCCTGCAGGCAGATGCTTAAATACAGCCCTGCCCTGCGGCAGGCTAATTGGCAGCACCTGGAGCAGCCCACCTGAAGGTAATCTGCCTCCTCCCTCTCTGGTCCTGAGAAGGTGGAAGCAGCACTGATCGCTAGGGCTTCTGGGGATTGTGGTTTCAATAATGATGAATGGGAATATCCAGGAATTGATTACTGTAGCAAGGTGCATTATGGTACATGTAGTTAGCTGAATTAAATAAGAAAGTACCAAAGTCGTGCAAATGGAAATTAAGGACCAAAGTTCGAATAGAGGGTTGATCAAAGAGTATTATGAAGATAAATGAGTTCCAAATAGTCCATGATGGTTGCCAATGTGTGAGCCATTGGCACAGGCATGACAATCGCCCGCAATCCATTGCTACCACCTGTGCCTCTGAGGTGATGACAAGGTCCCCAGCTTTCCTTCAGCCCCCATACGCCCTCTCCCAGGCCACAGGCTCCATCACTCTGTCAGTCACCTCTCATGTCTCGCATTTAGCTCTCTATGAGGGCCACCTTAGAAACAGTAAATGGACTAGGCCGTGTGCTCACTTCATTATTTTTGGCAGTAGCCATTTTTGTTCATATTTTTTTAGGGAAATCGGGCTTGTGCATCAGTTGTGGCAGCAATTTCCCTAAAAAAGAAAATATTACCACCACAGAGGAAGGTGTGGGAATGCTAATAAAATCACCCTTGCATTCGAGGGCAGACAGGTCAGTTACATCACTAAGTCCTTGCCCAAGCACCCACTCCTTTGGCCTACTAAAGGCTCTGGCGGGCCGGTGGGCTGTAACCACCCCTGAACGTGGGGGTGATCACTATACTCCCCACTAAAGCCATTAAGTTATCTTTGCCAGAGACACTGGTGCCCCCCTTCCCCACCAAGGAGTGGAAAGAAGACCCATCATAGCCCGTGATCATAAAGTGTCCCTTGATCAGTACCATGAAGACCTTTCTTGTGTTATTATTAAGTAACTTTATACTGCCTCTATTGTATTGTGAACTTTATTCCATGTCCACCCAGCTGAGCTGGGAAACACCTTACATCTGTTCTGTTTCTCTGGGTTAGACACTCTGACTCCTTACTGATTGTACTGGGAGTGCAGTCTTCAAACCAGCACCGGTCAACCTTGTGATAATGGACTTCCATTACACAGCGACATATTTGTGTTTATTTCTGTGGGTATAGCATAGGTGAATAATTTTGGCCAAGCATAATTTCAGCATACATGGTGATGTACTCTATTTTCACAAGATCGTGGGGTCACTAGGTCCCATTTTTAGTTTTGGCTATTAGGTGGTGCTAAAGAGCCACCTTTAAGCCAAAACTATTGCATAAGAGTAGGGATGGGAGAAATGGCAAATGAGGAGGAATACAAAGCTTTTATGATTTGTTTGGCTATTTACCCACTCACTCATTGACTGGCCATAGCCATGCTGATCCCTATGTCCATTCTCACCCACTTCCTGCCCCTCTGCACCCAAAACACATCCTCCGGGGATCTCTTGAGCGAGGTTTCTCAAACCTTACCATCAAGCTGTGCGCTCAAGGATCCTGTCAGTGTTACTTGGAGCTATGTGGAGTGAAACGGCTCCCTAACACTGACTGTGCAGTCACAGTAGACGGTAGTGCTTCTGGGTCTACTGTGAAGTACAGGTGGAGCAGTGGAGAAGCCATGGTAGATTGCAGCATTTTCATAATTAAAAATAAACATCCTTCTGTTGGCCCTCACATGCTACCCTACCCCCGAGACATGGTGGCTTTCTGGATCCTTGATGACCAGCAATTTTTCAAGGGTCTTCACAGATTTCTGGGGCAGAAATGGGGGCATTCATGGGGTCATTAAAAAAAGTTTCCCTGGGCTCCTGTTCTTGAATTTCTGTTCTTTGGCTTGTACTCTCCCTCTGTTGTTGTGGTTTTATGCATTCAGACCCCTTGAGGTACAATTCGTCCCCTCACCCTATCGTTTGTAAAGCTTTCTAAGAGTGTGACATCCCATTCTGCTCTAGTAAGAGTTACGGACAATTTTACAGTCTATATCAACCGGACAAATGTCCTGTGGTGGCTTCTGTGATGAGGGAGGCATAGTGCTTTCTGGGACTTGCAGTTCTATATTAGAATCTGTAGTCATTATGATAAACTGCCTCATGTGACAAGGAGTCCGGACATGGATTTGTCAGAGAGTGATGCAGAGTACATTATGTTTTTTATCTTACAATCTTCACTTGGCCAGAGTGCACACTGGGGAAATTATTCCTGTCGGTTATGTGGCCGCAGTTGTGGACTGGAAAGCAAAAGGGGCCCTGGAAATAATGGAAATAATGTTCAAAGTGGCCCGATGTTTTTTCTTTATTTGATTTGATTTGATTTATTTCTTATATAGCGCAACACGCCCAGAGGCCTCAGTGCGCTTACAAAAAAAAGAAACAGTACAAACATAGCATGAAATAAACAAACTTAATGAGACGAATAATAAGAACATAAAAAAAACATGGATAACCAGGAAAAAAAGTCAATTGACAGCAATTCTCAATTTAGTGAATGATGACATGTACTGTAGATTAGAATTTTTGCTCAAGAAAAGGGGTAAACTACTGGATCCACATCCGACAACAATACAATCTGTGTTATCCAGAGAACACCAGCCGTCAATCTGAATCCTCCCGAGAACTTTCAAGTCTTGAGTTCTGTTACATATTTTCAGCAAGTCCAACCCTTTTCTTATGGGAAAATTTGGAACTACCTCACAGAAGAGGGCCACAGTGCAGAGACCTACTGGGAAATATCCAGAATTCCCTATTGGCCAGTCCAGCTAAACTTGTTCTTCCCCCTATGATTGTAAAGCGCTCTGTTGCTTGCTGAAGCTAGGTCTGCACTCAATAAATACCCTAATAATAACAGTAATACCTGTGCAAGTGCAGCTCTATATGGCATATGAGCTGTACATGGGCATGTAATGGCAAAGCGTAGCATGTGATTAGAGCACCTTGGCAAATGGGGCTCTATATGGCATATGAGCTGTACCGCGGCATGCAAGGGCAAAGCCTAGCATGTGATTACAGTACCTGGGCAAGTGGGGCTCTACTTGACATATGAGCGGTGCCTGGGCATGTGACGGCTGTACTAGAGAGATAAGGCTGTACCTGGGCATATAAAGCTAGATCTGGCCATAACCAGATGGGCATGCACTAGACAAGTAGAGCTCTATGTGGTATATGAGCTGTACCAGGGCATGTGACGGCTGTGCTAAAGAGTTGAGGCTGTACCTGGGCTCATAAAGCTAGATCTAGCCATAACCAGATGGGCATGCACTGGACAAGTGGGGCTCTATGTGGGCTTTGAGCTGTACCAGGGCATGCAACGGCAAAACCTAGCATGCGATTAAAGTAGCTGGGCAAGTGGGGCTCTACATGACATGTGAGCTGTACCTGGGAATGTGGCGGCTGTACTAGAGAGATGAGGCTTTACCTGGGCATATAAAGCTAGATCTGGCCATAACCAGATGGGCATGCACTGGACAAGGGTGGCTGTATGTGGCATATGAGCTGTACCAGGGGATCCGATGGCAAAACCTAGAATGCGATTACAGTAGCTGGGCAAGTGGGGCTCTATATGGCATATGAGCTGTACCTGGGCATGTGACGGCTGTACTAGAGAGATGAGGCTGTACCTGGGCACATAATGCTAGATCTGGCCATAACCAGATGGGCATTCACTGGACAAGGGTGGCTGTATGTGGCATATGAGCTGTACCAGGGGATCCGATGGAAAAACCTAGAATGCGATTACAGTAGCTGGGCAAGTGGGGCTCTATATGGCATATGAGCTGTACCTGGGCATGTGACGGCTGTACTAGAGAGATGAGGCTGTACCTGGGCACATAAAGCTAGATCTGGCCATAACCAGATGGGCATTCACTGGACAAGGGTGGCTCTATGTGGCATATGAGCTGTACCAGGGGATCCGATGGCAAAACCTAGAATGCGATTACAGTAGCTGGGCAAGTGGGGCTCTATATGGCATATGAGCTGTACCTGGGCATGTGACGGCTGTACTAGAGAGATGAGGCTGTACCTGGGCACATAAAGCTATATCTGGCCATACGCAGATGGGCATGCACACCTGTATCTGTTATATAATTGCAGTGTCTTGGCATTTCAATGTGCACCTTCCGTACGATGGGTATAGTGGGTCTTATGATGCTACAATGGCCTTAAATAAAATTTGCTCTATTCAGCCTCTCAATGCTTGTTCCACTTTCAAAGGAATGTCTTATGAAAATCGTTGACACATTATTCCCTCGGCTGAAGTGCCTTACCTTCCCCACCAGTGAATACAGCAACAAAGCAATACGTGTAAATCTGGGTTCAGTTTTCAAAGGTTACACGGATCTCTGATTGCCTTCAGCTGCCAAGTCTACTGAAGGCCTCCAAGTGTTCTGCAGGGTGATGGCATCCAGTTGGGGCACGCCCCTCATTGGAATGTGCATGCCTTCTCAGGTGACCCGTGATAAAGCAAGACACGGCTCCTGCCTGCATGCATTCAAGTCTCTGGGCTGACCTCGTTGAGCGCCCCCGCACGTGTCAATAACAATATCATGTTTTCGTATAGCATTTCATGCCGGATTCCTCTCTCTTCTAAGCGCTTTAGTTATTGGTATTAACATGTTCCACTTAAATGGTGACTCAGAGGGATGAACGTCTCAGCCTGCCACGCTGGGATTCCACACTGCAGGTTGCATACAGATATCAGAGGTGAGTGCTTAACTTCTTGGGCTATCTTACCAGCTCAAATCTGAGAAGGCTACTCCGGTTTTCCTCCTGAAATCCACCATACAGAAATCATGAAAGCATATCTTTTTTCTGAACATCCATATATTCAAATGTAGTGTACGATCAATGCAACTTTTACATTGTTTTAATATATATTTTGTTTTTGCATTTCAAGAAAGTGAATTTGAAATGTGCAATAAACATGCATGTACACTTTTTAGTATTTGGACATTTGGGTATTTGTTATGATTTGCTTCGATGCCATCTCCCTGTCCGGTGTTAGACAGTGCATTACTGTAGGCAACAGGTTACCCGTGTACAGGACAATACGTGCAATCTTACGGAGTATTTGAAGTTGAGCAAAAATTGGCCTAGTGCAAACAACTATTGGTTCAATGTATTTTTGCACAAGGGCAGTTTTTGCCCTGGTGCCACTACCCAGCCAAATAGCACTGTGCCACAGAAGAGATGGCCACGATAGGAATATTATTACAGAAACTGCACAACCAGTGCATCATAAGAGCCGCACGTTTTTGAACTGTCAGCATAATTTCGACAGAATTCATGGGGTGTGTGATGTTTGGAAGGGGCCTGGGTGCTACACAGGCCCCGCGTTAATAACTCATACTAGAGTGGCTGGCTGGCTTTCGCCCTTATTTAGTATCTTACTTTTACACGCTACCCGTCCTGCCGTATTTTGTGATCACATGACAATGGCACATCCCTCCCCAAATTGAATACCAACATGAACTCATATCCGTAACTTAAATCTACTTTTCACTGTCTTACGATTGTCCGGCGTATCAGCTTGTCGGTTATCCCGTGCGGCACGAACCCTCTGAGCCGGGTGGATGGTGCTGGTTGCCGCCGGAGTGAGTAACAGTGGTGGCTCCCTATTCTCAGGGTGGTGCTGGTGCTGGGAGTACTGGTTCTCCATCATCCCCAGGCGGCAGTTCTTGGTCAATGTCTCGGGGCGATCCGGTGGCTTCTCATGGCTGTTCTGTCTCGGGCAGGGCCAGTTCGTTATGTTCCATGGTAGTTCCTGAGATCTCCTGCCACATGGTTGTTGGGACTTTCTAAAAATGGGATGAGTTTCTGGTCCCTGTTTACTTCCCAATGAATGCTATTAGCATGCTGTAGTTCTTTTCCATGACTGTCCATGGCTTCGATTCATACATGAGGGCTAGTTTTCTTGGTGGCGCTCGGTTCTTCACTAGCGCCATGTCTCCTATCTGGATGCTGCTCAGGGTGGCTTGCCTGCTTGGCTCTCGTTCCTGTTGTCCACTCTGCAGTGTTGTTTGACTCTTTCTGCGTCATTGAGTGGCAGACTCCAGGTGTGGTGTAGATGGAGTCCTACTTGGATCGGGACTCAGAACATGAGTGCCACTGGGTTCACCTGTGTCAATGAGTGTAGGGTCTGGTGGTATGAGAGTTGTTGTCTTTGGCAATTTGCACCACTTTGTTTATTGATGCCATAAACCTTTCAGCATCTCCATTGGCTTGTGACCAGTATGGTGTTATCCAATGGTGCCAGATTCCTAAATTGTCGAAGAAGAGTTGGATCGCCCAACTCTTGAAAGGAAGTCTGTTGTCACTCTTTATGATGGACGGAATGACATGAACAGCAAACATCTTTTCCAGGGCTGTGGCCACTCATGTCGCGTCAGTGGAGCGTACTGGCTCAACTTCAGGGTATCGGGTGAATTTGTCCACCGCAACTAGGAGGTATTACTAATTGGCAAAGGTGCACAAGTCAATAGTGACTGCGTCCCACCTCTGTTGGCTACTGGAAGGGCTGTAAATCGTCTCTGGGGGCTCCAGGTGATAGGAGGCTTGATATGACTCACACGCTTCCACTAAGGCTGTTACCTTCTGTTGGATTGGTGGCATTCATAGTCTTGACTTCAGGAAGGCTTCTGTTTTGACCACACCCTGGTGTTCTTCGTGGGCCAGACATAGCACCCTTTCCTACAGGCTCGTCGGAATGACAGTTTGGTGCCCCTTTAGCACCAGTCCGTCTGGATAGACAGACAGTTTGTGGCGTATGCCAAATAGGCTTCGTAGCATCTCCTGTGCCTGGGCTGTGCGGTGTGTGATGACTTTCATGTAGTTCTTCCATTCTCCTGTTAGGATCGCTTCTTTGGTGATTTGGAAATATGTGTCATTGGTTGTTTCCTTTATGATGACTTGCATCCTCATCATTTTTGGTCGGGCACATGCAACAACGTGGCAGACATGTTCTTATGCTTCCAGCGCAGCTTTGCACTCTTTTGGGTATCGCTGGCCTAGGCTGTTGTGACAAGAAGCATTCAGGGTTGTAAGCTCCGGCTCTGTACTGGACTTCTACGTCTAATTGTTGTAGTTGTAGTATCCAGTGCTAGATACGCGCAGGAGGGTGTGGGGCGGATACTTTAAATACTGGTACCAGCAGTTTGTGGTCTGTGAAGACTTTGACTGGGTTGCCAACAATGTATACGTGGAAGTGCCTGCATCCTCATAGGATGGCTAATGCTTCTTTTTTGATATTTGCATAATTCTTCTCAGTGGGGTTCAGATCCCTGCTTGCAAACGCTATAGTGTGGATCGTCCCATCTCGATCTTTCTGTGTCAGAACAGAGCCCAGTCCCGCCGGGCTGGCGTCAATAAGTAGTTCTGTTTCTCAGTCAGTGTTAAAGAAAGCCATGGTTGCATCTTTTAGCAAGGAGTCTTTATCCATTGGAATGCAGCTTTGTGTCATTCACCCCACTCCCAGACAACATTTGCTTTCATAACTTCCTGCAGTGGCATTACGTTGTTGGCCAGGTCAGGACTGAATCTCCTACAGTACATGATCGTCCTGTGGAAATTGCGAATTTCAGTGGTGTTTGTAGGTGTTTTGGTGCTCTTAATGTCAGACACTTTACTCGGGTCTGGCAACGCACCTTTTTTGTTGAACACATACCCGAAGTGTGTAGTGTTATCCTGGAGTATCCTAGACGCTGGAATGTCGCTGCGAGTCGAGAGTCATGTTCCTTGTCTGTTTTCCTGTAGATGAGAATGTCGCTGACATTGGTCACCCTGGGGAGGTCTTGCATTACTTTTCTGATCTCGTGTTGAAACACCTCGGCTGCGGAGGAAATTGTAAAGTTGAGACGCTGATATCTCCGCAGTCCAAGGTGTGATGAGAAGGTCATAATATACTTTGTTCCTTTGGCTAGTTTGATCTGATGGTAACCGGAGCGTAAATCCAGTTTGCTGAAAGGGGTTGCGCCTGTAACATCTATGATGAATTTATCTATGGTGGTGGTGATATGGCTTTCTTTTCTAATGTCTACATTAGGCAGTCGCATGTCTATGCAGATCCATGTGGCTTTCAGCTGTTTGGGTTTTCCAGTTACCACCATAGGTGATACCTCCAGTGTTGGCCGGTCATTTTTGTCTATGATGTTAAGATCTTTAAGTTTCTTAAGTTCAGCTTCTACTGTGGCCCTCTTGTGGATGAGGACCCATCGATGTCGGACGGCTCTGGGTTCAACAAAATAGATCAGGATCAGCTTTTCTGCAGCGGAGAATTATCTCAATACCTGCATCGACCACGTAAATGCCTGACTTTCATTTTTCTCCTTCATAGGCTAGTTCTGTCATGAAAGAGCCTCTCACTAGCAGAGGCTTCTTACACCGTATGCAAACAGCTGTACTGACTTATGTTGCAGCGCCGGGCGTAGGCAGAGATTTTCATGTCGGACTGCAAGCATTAAATTGACTTTGGCTCCTGTGTCAATCATGATTTTTGTGGGAGTGCGGTCAGCCAGGATCATGCATGTGGGATGGGGGTTTGTCCCATGTTTCTTTTTACTGCAGCATGGTTTCACTGCTGAAATCATATGCACTCTTTCTCTCCTTGGCTTCCGGTGGCATGACAGCCTGTCCGGGGATGATTCACTGTCTTAGTGCTTGCTCCTCCTCGTCACTGTCGCTGTCTCCATCATCGACGTCCACTGCACATGCTCGTCCTCGGTTCCTCGGCTGGTGTTGTTTGTTGGGGTTCTTGCTGCTGGGGGTGCATTCATGCTTGTTCCTCAAATGTCGGTCATTGCGCCAGTGTTCAGGCAGTCCAGTGGTCCTGTAGTCATTCTGGCCTTGGGGTTGGAGCTCAGACATACTGCTGTGAAATGATTGAGCTTTCTGCACTTATGGCAGGTAACTCCTAATTCCGGGCATAGTTCATCTTTATGCCAAGGCCCTCCACACTATTTGCATGCTTCAGATTGTTTTGGCTGCTGTCTAGTCTTCTCTCTTCCTTGTCGGAGGGTGTTTATTGCCACTATGTACTCTGAATTTTCTGCATCTAGGGGTAGCCGGCTGATCATGGACTGCATTTCAGCCACATGAGTGTCTATTTGTACTGGTTGAGTTGCATGGTCAGTATTCATTCGAGTGGTAGGTTTGTTTCTGACAATATCACCCTGCAGAGTTTGTCCGATGATAGGCCAAGGATTACCTGCTGGCAAACAGCAAACCCTTCATCCGGAAGTCGCACCCTATCGCCATTTCTCCAAGACGGCTGTGGAAATCATCGATCTTTTAATTCGAACGTTGATAGGCTTGGCTCATCTTGAATCTTTCAAAGACCAGGCTGAACTGTGGCTTACATTTTCCAGTCAGTACTAACTTGGCAAGGACATAATCATCTTTGGTGCCACTATTTGGTAGGGTGTTAAATAGTCTCAGCGCAAGGGCTCCGAGGTTGAGCATTAAGAGTATTTTCTTTTCTTCAGGGTCTCTGATCTTGGGTGAGTTTGTGTCATGTTCAAATTGTTCTATCCAGAGCTTCCATCTAAGTGCATCCATGGGCCCATAGGGTTCACAAGGCTTACTGAACATCCCTTGCACAGTGTCCAGTCACGTGCTGTTGTCAGGGAGCGGTCCCTGGGCACCTGCCCTCGCAGGCGATGTGGATGGGTCTGCTGCCATAACGATTGGGCATGGCCACTACTCCGCAGAATATGGGTGAACCTTGGGGCACTCCAAGATGGGATGTGGAATGGTGTGGCATTTCTCTTATCGTAACATTGGGGCGCACTGTCTCCTGTTTACCTTGGCTATGTTAGTTCTTAGGTGTTAGGCATTTGGTGTCATGTTGATGTATGTTATCCTGTTATGCCGTCTTGGATGGGCCTCACATGGGCAGGCCACACGTTGTATCTGCTTTGGGATTTGTTGTGCCCCCTAAAATAACTATATGGGGCATGCCTGATAACCTCTTGCTTTATTTCGCTTATTAGAAGCAAATTGCTAGTGCTGTGAATCCTTCACGTTCCTTCTGGCACTTCAGATGTGTTTTATAGTTCGTTTTTTAGTGTTGTGTCTGGGGCACCTCCCACCCTTGATTGTGTGCCAATTGTCCTTTCTGTGAGGTTGCAGCAATATATGGGCCTCACTCGGTGTTCGCAGGGTCTTGAGGGAACCAAGATTGGAGACGCCTTTGGTAGCTGGCACCATGCTGTTGTGCAACTTGCTGCATCGCTCACTTTATTTCCTCCAGCCGCTGGTGATATTGAGGTGAAGAAACAGCTGACACTCTTCCGGTGCCCAAAAGCGGCACCAAAAGGTGCTCCTGGCAGGAGTGAGTTTGTTGCTTCTTCCGCAGTGAGCGGGTGCCTCGTCGCCAATGTGATGTTTGAAAGGGGGTCTGTGTGCTACCAGACCCCACGCGAATAACGCACAAGCACACTGGATTGGTGACTGTGACACAATCTCCCATTAGAGGGCTTTCAACCTTATTGATTACCTTACTTGTATACGTAAATCATGACGCTACCCATCATGCAGTAATTTTTGATCACATGACAATGTCACAGGGGCCACAGTTGTTGGGCATTATACAGTGTGCAGTAATCTGTACCCATATATTCACAACAGGGATTATTCCCTTCTCTGCATGCTCTCACCACTGAAACATTTAGAAGAATTTCAGGCTCGGGTGCACCGCCCCCTGCCTCCAATCATTGCTGGTGGGTGCAGTACGGGAATTCATTACACCCTTGTTGGGTGCTTCTGGTATTCTCACACAGGAGTGGGGCCTACTTGTGGCAGGGTAATCCTGTGATCCCTGACAGCTGCGAGAAACCTGAGGGTATCCTCACATCTAATACCCCTGGATTCTCTCCTCAGGTGCCCAGGGAAAGATCATTGCTTTTGGATCCTGACCGTAGTGGATAAAAAACGAGGCAGGATCACCTGGGTGAAGGGTCCTTGGAGATTGAGGGAAGGATATCCACAGTCGAGACAAGGTATTCCCCTTTTCCTTCTGAAGATTAACCTAACCCTCCCCAGGCCTTCATGGGCTATTGTCACAAATGTTCTATATTTTCCATTCTTTAAAACATAATGGTACTGGGACGAGGATGAGGCAACTAAGAGTCTGAACACTGGTAGGTAATTTCACCACTCTAGTACTGTGATGAGGAAGAGGCCTGCAGAGTATTGCGAAGATCAGGCATGTCCCTTTAACTATGGTCAGCCACTTGAATTGACTGGGCCACATCTGAAGGCACTTGACAATCCTCATGAGTATAAAGGTGCAAGGAGTTTGACAAGAAAGAAAGCCAGAGAGACGAAAGCGTGAGAAACCAGAGACAGAGAAACTGGCTGATGGGAAGCAGGAGCGTTGGCGAGTTGCGTGAAGGGAGCCGGCGTGCAACCTATGAAGCTGTGACACTTGGCAGGGCAGAGCGGAGAGAAGGAGCAGGTGGAAAGATGGCAGGCAAAAGCAGAATGGGCCCCAAGAAGACTGGAGGCAAAGCAATCACTTCAGAGGGTCGGGCCACTCACCTGCCCAGAGAGCACGTTCCCTCCTGCAGAGAGAAGACTGGCAAGTGTGCGCAGAGCCATGGAACAGGTGGGAGAGGCAGCTGGACTTCTCGAGCGAACGAGCAGCAGAAACCACATTACGGGGAGGGTTGCGTACCAATACAGGAACACAGAAAATACTGGTGTGCCTGCGTGAAAACTGGTGATCTAAAAGGGGCAGAGCTCTACGCTAAGAGTTTAATACATGAAGGGAACATACAGAAAGACTGTTGATGTGTCTTGAGAGACCCAAAATTGAATTAAGCCAAAAGTGCTAGAATGAACCTTGAGTTGACTGAATATTGTATAAAAATGAAGCAATATGACAGTGTGATTGAATAAGCATTATGAAATGCCAAACAGGGATAAAGCAAACAAAGAGACTGTTTTGAGTAGAACAAAAGCAACATGATGCAGGTGGCAAGTACCACAAAACAAGTTGAATAAACTACAAGTATTGACAAAGCAAGTAGAATCCCAAGATGCGTGTGAGAAGAGAGACAAGTATGAAGTATAAACAAGAGAAGGGTGAACAAACATCTGGTACAAAAGGTACTTTCTCACTGTTAAGAGGAAGCAGTGGACACTTGTTGTAAAAGCTAATGATAAGGGGTATTGGTTGCGTGACTTGTGATGGGTGAACCGTGTGGTCTGTTAACTATTTCTAGACTGAGGAAACCCCTGCATGGGAGCAATTTTAAGGCACAATTTTAAGGCGCAATTTTAAGGGTTATTGTTTGCATGACCTGTGATGGGTGGACCATGTGATCGTTTACTGCACCTAGACCGAAGTCCCGGCATGGAAAGCAAATGAAAATAGAAATCAAGAGTGTAAATCTTGCATTGGTTTACCAGAGAAACTACCCGTGGTACAAGAGTTGAAGAGGATCCCAATCCTTTTGAGAATTGTTTTGTTTGAACTTTGAACTTTCTGTCTTGTACTTGGGGAAGGGAGCTCCAAGACTTTGTGGAACTTTCTTAAACGTGGGGAAAGGAACTCCAAAACCTCATCGAACTATCATTACACTTGAGGAAGGGAACCCTGAGGGAATTGTGGAACTGTTGTGAACCTGAAAAAGGGGAGTTGAAAGTAAGCCAAGAGCTGGGCAAAGCTCAGCACTTTATTTGGAACACTATTTCTTTTGTTGCTGACATCCCTACACATTGTTTAGCTTTAGTTGTGAGGGAAAGTATAGATTTTGGAAACAGACAGACTTTTAAGTTGAACTCTTTGACTCGGAATGTCCTTAGTTTGTTTGGGTAGGGAAATCCCACCTTAGTTTAGGGCAAGTTAGACCTTCATCCATCCTCCCATTTAAGTTTAATAAAAAAATAATTTGTTTAATTTGGAATCTGGTGTCTGTGTCTTGCTTCATGATGCCTTCACACAGCACTTTGCACTTCTCACTCATAGCTTTCTTTGAAGTTTCCCAGAAAACTGTATAATTTCATCTGGATATGGCGCAATGTGCGGGTTTCTGTGTTACAGTAATCCTTTGTGTTGACAAAGCAAAATCACAAATGGGCCTCATTAAAGAAACTTTACCTTGGTGCAAATATAAATTTGGGATCTCTGAATGGCGATTTATTTTACCAACATACAATTTTGGTGATTTATTTTAACTGATTTTACCACTTTATTTTAACCAAAAATGTGGGTACAAATCCCCCACATCCCTCTTTAAACCCCACCCCCTTTTATATAACTTACCCAACTTACCATATGCATTTTGTGGTAACAAATGTAGTAAATCATTTGACAAAAAGTATTTCGGCAAAAGTGTAGATGAACAAAAGTGGGGTATACCTAAATTTGCATTATGTTAGCACCATGGTAGTATGGATTCTTTCAATTTACTTTTGCACTTGCACAACATTTGCACTTGTCTAGTACTAATACCATACACAATAGCTCTGCACTGGTGAACGATTCAATAATAATGGCTGTTGTGTGTTCACCAGGAACTCAACTGCTTTTTAATAGCTCACAGATAAATAGCTAATATTTTCTCCAAAATGTGCTGAAGTGTGACCTAGAAGTATGGAGTTAACAACGTTTGGCAAATAAAACTAAGCACCTTGTGTAAACTGGTATTCAGTATTTATTTGCAGTGTTGAGTGTCACCCACAGGAGGATGTGAATAATTTGATTGGAGTTGGTGTTCAAGTTCCATTGACTTTGTATCTATCTTATCTAACACAAACAAGCTTGGATGTGATTAACAAGGCAAGGAGCAGGACTCCTAGAACGTACATACAATAAAAGACAAAACCTTAGGCCTTGAAAAAACACACTTGGAAAAGAACAGCCTTTTGAAGCCCAATCATGTGCCTTTTTTGAAAAACAGGTTTTATAGATGTTTGAAAAATGAAAGTAGGTAAGCCGCCTGTTGGAGTGGCATCAGGTTTGGGGGATGTGATGAATCTGGGCAATTCGTCTCTTCTTCCGAGTCGGGAGCCACCACCTTGGATGCTAGAGAGGGGAGCTGCTAAGCAAGACCCTCTCCTAGGGGTCTGGAAACTGGGACCTCACTGGTAGCTTCTCCCCTTTAGGGTAAAAGGACTCCCATTCCTACCAGTAGCTCCCTACAAAGAACACTGTGTCTGCCTAGTTGGGAATAGAAAATAATGATAATATTGCTGTGTATTGGCATACCCAAGATACTGGGCCTTATTACGAGTCCGGCGGTAACCTGCCGGTTTTTCCGGCTCAGTTACCGCCAGACTTGTATTACCATACCGCCTCCGTGATTCCCGGAATTTCCAGGGCATTACAACCCCCGGTGACCCGGGAATTCCGGAAGCGGAGTTCAGTATATCCCCATTCCCATTGAGTCCAATAGGACTCAATGGGAATGGGACCATGGAAACACCGGCACCATCTCTTGATGATGCTGGTGTTTCCACGTCTGCCTGCAGGTGGGCGGTGTTAAACCCGCCAGGTCAGACGGGTTTACCGCCACCGTTATTTCCATACTGGGTGACTCGTAATGAGGCCCACTAACTTGACTCCCAGATATTTGGCTAAAGGCAATGCTGGGATCCTCATGAAGTCAACAGCTGACGGTGATGAACACATCCCGTGGGATATGGTGGCGAGAATAAAGAGACGGGGAAGCTGGAATGGAGCAAGAAGAATCCTACGCTGAGGCGATACCCGCTAATGTGTGAACGTCCTGGAGAGGTAGAAACATGCTACACTTTGGAGAGAGAGCATGTTACTATGGGCCCTAGGGGCATTAATATATGCAGTGATGGCCCGCAGGCACAAGGCTTATTGCCTAATTGTGAGTTGTAGAAATGTTTAATTTCGCTTTAAGGTTCATTTTAAAAAGAAATCAAAGTATAATAACTCTGTCTGTTTAGAAAAAATATAATTAAGCAATACATCCTGAACTGGGGGGGCATTACCGGTCAAGTAATATCCTGGGACATAAGTTAGAAGCCCAAGCCAAGTGAAGTGAAAGCTTTAAAGTTAGGTACGGAGCCATTACCTGACCGGTAATACCTCCCCGCCAGGGAGGGGTTTGTTGCTATTAGTATCCCGGCACGTTGTACTGGGATAATATTTTTTTTTTTAAGTCGGGAAATGGCATGTTTACCGTTTCTCAACTTGAAAAGAACTACAAAACAAAATGGCCACCATGGATTGTGGGAAAGGAACTACATGTCTTGGGGGGATAGCTCTGGTGCAACATGCTCGCCTTGGAAGCAAGATGAAAAGGAGCAACACAGGTTCGGTCCTCGGGTCAGCGCTTAGAAACCTCTGTGTATTAAGCACATTATAAATAACGTATCATATCATGTACTACCTTCTCCCTTTCACTGTTGGCCATTGGGCAACTGAGCTGCATCCCGGCACTGACGATGGATGAAAGAGCGCAGGGTAAGTGGGGAGAGGATGGAGGCGGGATTGGATTAGGGTGTGGAAGTTGGGTTTGGGGGATGGGTGAAGGGGGTGCACTTAAGTATCTGCAGGGAAGATGGCAGCCTTGCCCTTCGCCGGAGGCTAAGAGCAGGGGTTTTACCAAATGTTAAAGCCCCCGTTCTGAGCCTCCTCATTGGCTTGGAGGCTGTCAACCCGTTCACCTCCCCCGCCAGGAACTAGTGAATCATAGTTTATTTTAATAAAAACTATTTTATTGAAGGTGAACCTAAGTTTAAAAACAAATGTTAGGCATATAGACGTTTGGAAATACATGTTTGAAGAACCAGAACATTAAAGTTTAAAACTTTTTGCCAAATGTTTGCAAAAACGCAAAACAGCACAAGTATATACAATACTGGATAAAATAATACAGCAGTTAGGAAGTGCAGGTGGAAAGGACAAGGTATTTAAAAGCCTCCATTAGGATTAGGACTATGGTAGGCTTATATTCTTTATTTTATGATTTATAAAAATCTACATGCTTAAATGTATCCATGTTTTTATGGTGGCTATTATTTACTAAAATAACCAAACAGCACATGGACGCTGTGTGTCCCTCCTTACATCCCATCTCCAGCCTAGCTGTACTCCAATGCAATAGCTGTGGCCTTTAGGTGGTGCGTTTGGACAACCTAATTGCCAAAACTAATACAAGAAGTGGAAACAGGGCAGCAAAGGAGGAAAGGGCAGAATACAAACGAGAAATAAGGGGCCCACAACATCCCCTCCACCATAATAGTTGCCACAAAAAAGAATGCACGGAACAAGGCTAACACGTAAGAGGAGGAAAGTGTCAGGAAAAGGCATAATGCAGAATTATAAGGGGTAACATGGATACCATAGCAATAAGAAAACCCCACAGAGGAGGCAGAGCAGGCAAAGATTGGTCAAGCCTGATCTAATGACATGTTGGACAAATGATAGCTCGAGACTGAAGTTGACCCCCAGGTTCCATATCTTCTGGGATGCTGCTAGTCTAATGGTAGAGGGATTAGAATGTCAAGCTCCACCAACAACACCTCAATGTTCCCAGCTCAGGGGCAGAGCCAGGACAGGCTCTTCAAGTACTGAACATGTTTCAGGCAGTCCACTACTTGACACCCTTCCCAGGGCTCACTCGGCATGTTGATGTGGGGATGAGTGTCGTCAGGATACATTTGATAGCTGATGTTGTGGCTATTGAGGATTGTCGGCTACATGAAGACCTTCACTATGTGTTACAGAGACTAACTCCATGCATCCCTGTGCATGCATTATGATCAGTTTGGAAAAGGCTAGTTGGCCCTGGCACCTGTATTATTAAATAGGCTACCAAGCTCAATATTGTCCCATTTTTCATTGGTACAGCATTGTGAATAAATCAAGACTTCCATTTCTCCTCTATCAGGATTTCATTGTGTCCCATATTCTGACCATTGCACCTCTTTACTTCTTTCGCATTAGTGACAGTCTTAATTTACTTTTTGAATGCTTTTTAGCAAGCCTTTCCCAATTCTCTGTCTTTCTCAATGTCACATATTTGCATTTCTCTGAGAACTTCTCACAGGCACTAGCTGTGTTTGAGCCTTCTCAGTTCCCCTTTTCAGTCTCTTAGCATGTTCTAAACTGTCTTCATGCCCCTCTCACTTTCTATGCATCTTTATTTTATTTTATTTATTTATTGAGCATTTGTTAGGTGCCTATACAACAGAATGGTGTTTACACGTGGCACAAGGCCAGTGGGAGGGAAAAGGCAAGTAACTCACAGTGGCAAAAAACATTAAATAGACAATCATTGTCCTACTAGGCCTTGTGACAGATAGGGAAGGGAGGGGGGAGAAGGTATGGGCAAGTGCTGATAGAAGCCCGGCAGGGAAGTGCAAGGGGAGCAAGGGACGAGGCCACTGGCTAAGTGCTAGGTGAGAGGAAACCTAAGGGTGGGATGCATAGCCGCCTGGCAGGTGGCCAGCAAGGGCAGTGCTGTGGGGGGTGCTGGTGTTGACTGGGTAGATGTCCTGGTAACCTGTGAGATTAATGTAGGACCAGGCCACCAGTCTCGGCGGCAGTGGGTTGATTAGCAGGGAAGGGAAAGAGGAAACGAGTTAGAGAAAAGCAGAGTTTTGAGAAGTTTCCAAAACTTAACAAGGTTCGGCTCAAGTTTGAGATGGGCAGGGAGGCTGTTCCAAAGAGAGGCACCAGCTTAAGAGAGAAACCTGCCCCCACTCTTTGCTTGGAGAAGCATTTGACAAGCAGAGAGTTGGAGTTAGAGGAGCAGAGTGCTCTAGCAGGGAAGTATTTAGTGAGAGAAAATTGGAGATAGTGTGGTCCCAGCCCCAGAAAGCCTTGTGGATGATGCAGAGGTTCTTGAATTTGAGTCTCACGGCCATCGGGAGCCAGTGGAGAGATTTTAGAGCTGGAGAGATACAGTCCCTGGTCTTGAGGCCAAGGATAACTCTTGCAGCCCTATTCTGGATTAGCTGAAGGGGCACAGCGAGGAAATGGTGAGATTGAGGTAGAGGCTGTTGTAGTAGTCCTGCCTAGAGAGGACCAGAGCTCTGGAGACATTGAGCTTCTGGGGAAAGGTGAGGAAAGGGAGAATGACTCTAAGGAGGTGAAACTGGACGTGGGCCTTCTTTGCAAGGTTCAGGTTGTGAGGGGTGAAGGTGAGAACAGAGTCAGAGATAAGAAGAGTGGCCAGAGCATAGGAGGGAAACAGGGTGCAGATGTCCCAATGAGGATGATCTCTGTCTTGCTGGCATTAAGACAGAGATCGTTAGCCACACACCATGCCTGGATGATGGTCAGACAACTGGGGATGAGAGAGGAGGAGAAGGAGGTAGTAGAGGGAAGTTTGAAGGAAAGCTGTGTGTTGTCAGCATAACACTGGAAATGAGGAGAGAAAGAGATCAGGTGAGCAAGAGGGGTGAGATAGATATTGAAGAGCCATGGCAATATGATAGAGCCTTGGGGGATACCACAATTAGAGAGTGAGGCAGAGGAGGAAATAGGGCACAGTTGCAGCTTTTCAGTTGGGGACAGTTGGGCAGTTTCAAACTTCAGTGCCCCTCTCTGTCTCTACGAATGTCTTTTAATTTTTGTTATTGTATTTGTGATACAGTTTATTCAACTTTACACAATAGAAATCCACTTACATTTCCACATGCATTTCATGAAAAGAAGTGTAGGTATCACATTAACGTTTTTTAAATCTTCTCTACTTTTCTCCATAACATGGTTAAATAAATGATAATGATGTGTTATTTATATAGCACCTTTATCCAAAGCACTTAACAGAGCACATATTTACATATAATATCACCCAACCGAAATTGGTACTCATTTATCAACCCTGGAAGGATGAAAAGCTGAGTTGGCCTTCCCGGCGTTGGAGCCTAAAAACTGCAGATCACGTTTAGATCGCAGCAGTGAGCGCTCAACCCGCTGAGCTATCTTACCGGCTTAAATGATGCAAGCATGGTTGCTCCACTCATAAATTCACTCCACAAAGTGTTTCCTAATATGTCACCCACTATCCTAGCTTCACTTCTAACTTCCATCCTTAGATCATTCACAGAACTGCATTCACATAGCAGGTGTCTGACCGTAGACAGTCCCTATTAGCCTTAGATAGTAGCGCGTAGATAGTCGACAGTCCATATTAGCCCTAGAGGACCGATGCCAGGCCCCCTCAATTTCCCTGGTTTTAGTCATATTGAATTTTAGTTGCAAGTAATCCCATATTAAGTCATTACAGACGAATTGCTCAGCATAAGTGGGTGTTTCCCTCTAATGAATATATACATCAAAAATTCTTTGGCAGTCTTTTTTGTATTTATGTTTACCATGGCTTGTGCCAGGTCATGCCTTGCTAATGTGCTGTTCATGGTCTTTTTAAATAATGGAAGAAACATATTGAATGTATGCTCTGGTGCCCGTGCTAACCACTTCTTAGCCAGATTGTACATTTTTCCCACTTTACTGGTTTTCATCAAGGTTGTATGTGCGGAAAAGGCATCAGCCGTCCGAGCCAATAGGGTGTCCGCTGGTGCGTTGTTGAGTTTCTACAAAGTTGTTAATCAATACAATTATTACCATAGATACTAAGGGGGAGATGTTAAATCCCAGGTGGATCATCTCAATCGCTGTGCGCCGAGGTAGCCGCAATAAACATTTTTGCAGGCTTCTTTCGAGTTTGCCCAGCTCTTCCAACATGGAAGGCGCACAGACTTCAGCACCCTACAGTACCAACAAAGTGATCTTAGACTGATACAGCTGGATCAGTGTGCCAATCGATTACCTGCCACCTTTCTGCGCAAAGGAGCAGAAACCCCCTAAGGTGGCGTTGATTCTAAGACTGATTTCCTCAAAATGGGTAATACTACTTAGCTTACTATTCAGGTGCATTCCTAGATATTTATCAGAGTGAACCACCTTCAGCGGCTTACCATTAACCACCCAAGTTCGTGGTTTTCTTTCCTTCTCCCTGAGTCGAATATCAATATTTTTTAGATGTTTATCACCAGGGAGTTTTCCTCCAGGTAAACCGCTAATTTATTCAATGTGGCTTGCAGGCCACCTATTGTCAAGTCTAAAATTACCAAGTCATCTGCATATCTCAACGACTGGATCGGTACTGATCCTAAATTGGGAGTGATGGCAGACAAATTCCTCAAGGCCTCGCCCAGGTCAGCCAAATATAGATCAAAGCACATTGGGGCCAGTGCACACCCCTGTTTCAGGCCCTTGGATGTGGGTATCTATTATGTGGAGTGTGGTTAGAGTGTCTGGTGTGCCGCAAACTCTGTCTTGCTGTCTTGCTACGACGGCATTAGGGGCAGCTAATTAGCATACTGGCCAAGGACCTGTGACTGACTCTGTGGAGGAGTCTTTTTTTTTCATTGCTGTTGAAGGACTTTGTGAAGTATTTCTCCACTTGCTGCCTGCTTGCTGCCTGTTTGCGTGCCTCTGATTGCTACGCCTCCGCTGAAGTTGACGCTCGCCCCAGGACAAAAAGTGGGTTGGGAGTGAAGCGTAGTGGAGTGTGGTCAGAGTGTCTAGTGTGCCGCGAATTCTGTCTTGCTGTCTTGCTACGTGCGCATTAAAAGCAGCTAATTAGCATACTGGCCAAGAACCCGTGACTGACTCCATGGACAGGAGTCTTTTTTTTTTCATTGCTATTGAAGGACTGTTTGAAGTCTTTCTCCACTTGCTGCCAGCTTGCTGCCTGTTTGCCCCGCCTCTGATTGCCATGCCTCCGCTGATGCCGACGCTCGCCCCAGGACAAAAAGTGGGTTGGGAGCGAAGAGTAGCAGAGTGTGGTCAGATTGTTTGGTGTCAGGTGTCAGGTGACAGCGGACGGCGGAAGGCGACCCTATGTGAAGGACCAATACCAAGGTAAGTATGGTTGCCTTAGCGTAAAAAAAACTGTTTGAGAACTGAATACTTATAAGCATGGAGTCCTACCATGGAGACAATGAAAAGACACATAACGAAATCTTAGAACCAGTAGATTGCTCTACGCCGTCATGGGCGGCGGACCCGAACATGTTAGCTACATTGACAGATCTGCACAAAAAACTACACGATCACGAAAATGAGGGAACATTGTCAAAGTACCCATTTAATGTTACAGTCAACATAGGAGCAGGCACGGCCTCCTTTATTGACAAACATGGAGAAGAATTGAGACCACAACAACGTGTCAAATGTAACCCAGTAACACCACTATTTCAGCTGCAAGTAACCAATCCAGAACCACACAAACACATAGTTCCAGCCAGCAAAGTGTGGACTACCCCCTGACAGTGAAGGGAAATATGTAGGGAGACCAAGAGCCCCTTAGAAATCAACTAGAAGGAGCTATTGAGCAACAACTGGACCCAAAATGGAACATCAATAGCCCCGCCGGAGTTCAAGAGAAGCCATTAGTAGAAAAAAATGGAAAAAGTAAACGGGGCAAGAAGAAGAGAGACTACCCCAACAAAATGACACTATGACCAGCAAACATCAGGAAACAGACCATACTCAGTTCGAGGAAAGTGGAGCGAAAGAGGCTTTGGACTCATCAACACCGAAAAGAAGGGATGCCAAGGAACCTGAACAACAACACCCCAGAGACAACATCTCAATAAAACAGGGGAAAACCAACAGGAAGGAATCCAAGCTGATTGACCAACAGAGGGTTAAGGACACGATCCAGACGAAGGGTTCGCCACTACAAAAAATCAATGAACCAAGAATGTGGTTACCAAACAGAAGACAACAGAATAGAAACACGTTAACTGAAACCCCACATGTAAATAACAAAAAAATATTGGAAAAGAGTATCTGGAAACCCCAGAAACTGTCTGATACTCTAAGACCCTGCCGCTATGTCTTTAACAGAACACCACTGCAGGATAAGCAATTCCACTTTACTAGCTACCAAAAACAGCTAGGACAAAGAGTGACCAATAAAGACCATCTTGAAATCCCTGACAAAGTCATATTAGAGAACTCAAGATATATGGAAGACGAGGTAAACCTAATAACATAGTCAAAAGACGCCATCAGAAACATGCAAGAAAAACGAAAATTCAACCCCACGATTAACTAATGACAAGGCTGCTCAGACATTGCTTTGTAGCAATGACACACAAACATTCTTTAATGATAAAGCTTTGCAAACGTCCCCTAATAAAAACAAAGTCTTAATTAACATGGACACAAATAACAGGAAAAACGATGGATATCGAGAACGTCAAACATGGACGGACTTCAATAAAGACCCATCAACAAAATGCCCAAATTTACAAGTATACCCTGAAGAAAAATTCCTATTAGTCTCAACAATGGCGGCCATCCTAGAACCCTTCATTAAGCTCTACGAGGACCTAGCTGTCAAATTACAAGACCAAACTACGCTATTTGCTATGCTCCATTCGAAGACAATTTTCGTGGAAGGCTTCATAACATCAGTGCAAAACAACCTTGACAATACCAAAGTGAAGGTGGCTCAACTGTTACAGGACATACTTGAGCCGATTGTAAAGGAAAGAAAAGAAAGAAAACTGGAAGAAAGGAGAGAATCAATTGTAATGGCCCCTGAACTAAAAACAGACAGCCATTTGGCTAACAACACAAACTGGGATATCAGCCATCCCAACCAAGATACTGGGGCCTTTGGCGAACCAAGTAATATTGGAAAAAACCACCCAGCTACACAACCAACAAAGGAAAAGAGTACAGGGAATAAAAAAGATGACAAGGAGAAAGTGACAGAGGCCCCTGAAAACTCCAAAATGACTGCGAGTGAATCGAGCAGATTGGCAGAGGAGGAAAAAGAAAAACATTTCTGTGACATTTTCGTAAAACCAAAACAGAGGGAAAACCACAAACCCCAGGGAGCAAAACCAAAAAAAGTGCCAGACTCCAAGACCAAAGAAGTCAAAGGAAGCATAACTACGAAAAAACCAAAGAACCTACCACCATGGCCAAACCAGAAATCTAATAAAAGCCTAGAATTCTTAAAAAAAATAACAGCACCATTACAGTGCCTGTCAACCACCAATCAGGGTGCAGAGGCAGTTCAGAATGAGGAGAAAAAATACTTGAAATAGAAATACCTGAGATTGAGGAATGTTTTGAGACAACAACACTCTGAGGGTGCCATTACTTCAGTTCAGGATGGGAATGGTGTGACCACTTTTGATCCGCGTGAGATTAATGCAGTCTTTAAGACCTTTTATGCTGATTTATATAGAAATGAATCTGATGTTACTGGTCAAGGTGAACATTTTATGCACAGGTTGGATGTTCCAAAGGTTAATTGTGATGAGGAGGAAGAGTTGAACAGACAGGTCACAATTGATGAAATCAGGTTTGCCATTGGTAAATTGAATTCTGGGTAGACTCCGGGACCTGATGGTTTACCGGTTGAGTTCTATAAAATTCTGCCAGAGAAGGTGTTGGGTCTTTTGAAGGATATGTATACTGAATCCAAGGAGGCTGGACTTCTCCCGTCGTCTACAAACCATGCTACTATTTCAGTCCTTTTAAAGAAGGGCAAGTATGGTAACTTGCCGTCTAAATATCGACCAATCATTTTGATAAAAACTGACAATAAGATTTTGGCTAAATTACTTGCTTTACGGATTGAACAACTCATGCCGAAGCTTATTCACACTGACCAATCTGGGTTTGTTAAAGGCCGTAGGACTTCCAGCAATATCAGGAATTTGTTATTGACCATGTCCCATGCACGGGATTTAGATGAAGACGTGGCGATTTTCTCCCTAGATGCTGAGAAAGCATTTGATCGAATTAACTGGCAATATTTGTTTATGGTTTTACGAAATATGAACATGGGAGAAGAATACATTGCGTGGGTGGCCCTTTTATATGCTCGCCCCACAGCCGATGTTAAAACTAATGGCTTATTGTCGGAATCTTTTGATTTACATAGGGGCACTAGGCAAGGTTGTCCATTGTCCCCATTGTTGTTTGTCCTAGCCATTGAACCGCTGGCTATTGCATTGAGAGGTGATTTGAATTTGCAAGGTGTTTCCTTTCACGGTGTTGAACAGAAGATTTGGTTCTACGCAGATGATCTTTTATTAGTTTTGAGGAACTTGGATTTGTCTTTGCATTCGTTGATGAATACACTTAATTGGTTTCATGAAGTGGCTGGATATAAGATTAACTGGTCTAAATCGGAGGTAATGCCGGTGACTGCACTTGTGATAAGTCTTTGGTGGTGGGGTTTGGATTTCAATGGTGTGAGAAAAAACTGAAGTACTTGGGGGTTTGGTTGACTCCGGATGTCAGTGATATGGTTGAAGAGAACATGGGTATGGTTTGTAAGGAACTGAAATTGAACGTCCAAAGGTGGTCGGTATTGCATCTATCTCTGTGGGGTAAGGTAAATGCGCTAAAGATGAATTCTGCACCAAAAATTAATTATATTCTGAGTATGCTTCCCATTCTTTCTTTTTCTATTCCTACATGTTTATATCCTTTATGCTGTGCTATGATATTTTGTGATTTATTGTTCAGTCCTGTTCTAAGTACTTAAATTAAAATAAAGAATTAAAAAAAAAAAAAAGATTGAGGAATGTTCAGAAGACAAGGAAATAGAGCAAAACCTCTTGGACCTCACAACGCACTCTATACCGGACAAGGAAGGACCAATTGAAGAACTTAAAACTAGACATGGGAGTGACTAGGAAATAACAAGATTCACGAAAGATAGGCAGAAACGCAGGAGAAAAGCGAAGCCCTGAAAAGAAAAATTGTGGCAGACTCCCAAAGGGCACAAACCAGAAACTAGAATCAGAAAAAAGAGCAGGGAACCCTAAAGACGTGATGACTGAAAACCGACATAGAATCGGAAGTAAGCAAGCTCTGTCACCACTGAGGTTAGGGCCACCAAAAATGAGAACAACCGCATCTAACAATTCACCAAATTTGGAAAGTCATAAAGATGAGCAATTAAACTATGTGGAAGCCGGAAGAGATTCCAAACTAAGGGAGAGGAATAGTGAACAACCCAATGGTTTAATTCTGCAGAGAATATTGCACTATAATGATGGCCTTATCCTGAACAGATCAAATGTGATCAGGGTATTACAGCTTTGAGACTGAAAACATCAAATGACATAGCCATAGTGGAATTCATTGAAGAAGACCGAACAGACAAGGTCTTGCTCCATACAGTTTCAAGATTGGTCAAAAAAATGCTTTTGGAAGAAGCTGCTCACCTAAGACCAATGGGTTTCAACCTAAGTATTAATAACTATGTACTACCAAAAAAAACAAGGAAGACTTGAATTCACGTAACTCAAAATTTAGAGACAGGGAACCAACTAAAGGAAAAAGAAACAAGGAGTACGAAAAGAGCAAGAACAAAAAAGAAAGGAGTCCAAAGAACACCCAGGTGAAAAATAAAAACACAGACGACGATGATGATGAATGGAACTGGTTAGCTACATTGGTAGCTGCAAAATTGCAACAGAAATAGAGTTTAAAAGGATAGATAGAAGATCAATGGAGGCTCCTAAGCTGGAGCACAAGAGGTTTTACTCATCTTTACAGGCAAGGCGATCTACAAAAGTTAAGGGCCCAGGTCATGTGCCTTCAGGAAACATGGCTGGCTGAAATACTGATGATAGAGGGCTACCAAGTATCAATAAATCCATCCATAAAGGGCCAAAATGGAAGACCCCAAGCAGGCCTCTTGATTGCCATAAAGAACAATCTGAACTTGGAAGTACTGGATGAGACAAACCCTACCCCTTACATCCAGGTATTAACGATTAAGACAGAAAAAGTGCCAACAATCGCACAGAGAGTTCTGATAATCATCAACGTTTACTGAAACCCTGCAACACCAGTGAACGCGAACTTACCAGAAGATGTAGGGAGGTGGATGAACTCATGGAAAAATGGCCAGACCTGACCTTTATAATAGTCGGTGATTTAAAGTGCTCATGCATAAACTTGGGCAACCTGGAGAATGATGAACTAACCAACAGTACGAACAAACAAAAACGTGGCACACGATGGACCAACGCCCTAACCTCAAGAGACTGTGTCCTATTAAACAGAGAATTAAAAGGGGATGTCCCCATAAAGCCAACATGGAGAGGTATCTTTTCAACAGCGACCCTCGAATATATATACATTTCCTCGAACATGTCTCATAGAACTGAAAAATTAGAGGTAATTGACACCGCTGCAAGTGACCATAACATTCTGCAGCTGACATGCAAAAAGCTGAGTAACAACAAAACAAACAAACATGGTGCAGATCTATCACTGTATGTGAACCTGGGAATAAATAGACTAAGAATCAAGGCTGACAAGTTACCCGACTTGAATTCCAATCTTAGAAATTTAATTAAGAAGAGGTAAATAGAAGAAGAGAATAACACAATTGACTAATTGCCGCTATTGAAAGTAATCACCACAACTCAAAAGGTAGGAAATAACAAAGGGTCAAGTACACAAAAGCTTGTATACGACAAAGCAATTGTTAATCAGAAAAAGTTTCTGAAGAAAACAATAAGAAATCTAATAAAAAATAAGAGTCAAAATTCAGAGGAGGAAATAAAGAAAGGCAAACAAAAATATCAAAATTGGATACGTGTTTGCAAAAAAACAATGTTAAATCAAGATTCCATATTCATGTTAGGAAAAATCCGTAGCAAAAATAGCCATGAAACATGGAGAATCATAATCCAAATTAACAATCCCCAAGGGAACTTGATGTTAAACCCAATAACAGCAAGTACATTGTGCAAATTTTATGAACAAATGCAACAGACAGTGAGCACACATATAACATCGGAACAAAGCCTTAATGGGAAAGATATCCAATTGGACTATTCTACAGCGACAATAGAGGACATGATCAAGAAACTTAAAAACTCGAGGGCTCCTGGACCAGACGGCCTCACAAACGTGATGTTAAAAACTCATCCATGAAAATGGGCGACCTTTTTGAACGATCTACTGGAACACGTGATAAAAGGGGGAAAGGTACCGAATACTTGGAAAAAAACAGTGATTGTCCCCATACACAAGAAGGATTTTAGGACAGACCCAGAGATCTATAGGTCAATAGCCCTCATTGATGTCTTGGGGAAACCTTTTGCCTCAGTATTACTGAAAACTTGAACAACTTGGAGCCTGGAAACATGCAGAAGAGATCCTTGGCAATCAGGATTAGTGAAAGGGAGAGGGACCTCCCTTAACATATTTCGAATCGACCTGCTAAAAAACAAATCAAAGAAAACAAAGACCAAAACATACATAGCATTTGTTGACCTATCAAAGGCATTTGATATGGTCAATAGGGAAAATCTATGGAGAAAACTGGCAAAATGGCAGTGCCCCCGGTAGTCTTGGAGAACATTAAACAACTATACACTAATACTTCTGTAAAAATATGATTGGGCAAGTCAGGATTAACATCCGACCAAATAGACACCACTACGGGGATAAAAAAAGGCTGTCCACTAACTCCTGAACTGTACAACCTATACACTTCTCACATGGACGATACATTCTGTGAGGTACGAGCATTTCCCCCACAGATTGGAGGAATTCTGGTAGGGAGACTTCTATATGCGGATGATATTGTCTTACTTGATCAAACGCCAATAGGTCTCCAACGCCAACTGGAGGCCTTGGAAAAGTACATTGAGACAAACGGATTAACAATCAACCTGGAAAAAAAACAAATAATGATGCTGTCAAAAACAAAAGGCAATAAAAAAATTATTTCAGTTGGCTTCTCAAAGGGAAAAGACTGTTAGAGGTAAACTTGATTATATACCTAGGAGTATGTGTTAATAACAGACCAACTGAGGCGCACAGGAAAGACCATCTATATAAAAAGGTTAAAACCTTGAGTGCCCAAGGACGGACGTTTCTAAAAAAAATACTGCAGATTTTCATTGTCACCCTTAATAATCGTCTATAGAATGAAAGTGATTCCAATCCTGGTGTATGGAGCAGAAACCACACCCAACTTACCCGATAAGACCTGGGCACAGTACGAAGGCATGTTTTGGGGAGCGGTATTGCAACTGCCAAAATTGCTGCCAATACAAGCAATAAGAAGAGAACTTGGCCTGACATCACTAAAAGTGATAGTGGACTGGAAGACCACCTCACTTTACAGAAAATGCCATGAAAAGCCCTTTACGGGAGGTTTCGAGGCACTAAATATCACCTTGAAAAACAATAAGGGTACACAACTGCAAAAATGGCAAGCCAAATGTGAATCACTTCTAAAGGAGCTAAATGAAACAAATGAAGACCTAGCAACCAACCCTTCAAAAACAAACAAAAAAACTGTACACAAAAGATTTGATACAGACATTGGAGGAGTTAACCAGATACAAGAGTTACCAAGACTATTGATCGACACAGAGAAAACTGAATATGCTTCCAGAATATCTAAAACTCTTTCCAAACTGGTTCTTCATGTCACAACTAATGAGGTTCCGTTTGAATATTCTACCCTCGGGAGAAGTGATCCAAAGAAGATTAAAACAAAATGCAACCCTAAATTGTAGAATCTGCCTCAAACCCAACACAGTGGAATCACTTAAACAACTAACCTTAGAATGTAAAGATCTACTAAACGAAAGAGAATCATGCTTGAGAGAAATAGCAAAAATCACTTACAGAGACTTAGAAACATGGTGGAATGTTTTCATGGAAAGGGCGAAAATTACAACTAACTTGGCTCTGGTCAGACTTATAATTATGATTTTTAAGAAAATAGAAAACCTCACTGAACATTCCACCTGAGAAAGTGTGGTTGGACATGCAGTTTTAGGAGTGTTTTTGCATTCAATAATGTGAATGTGAAAATGACTGTGTAAAAAAATAATAATCATATGTTTGTGTTTTGGCTTAAGGTTTTCAATCTGTTAAACCAATTGTGGCCAAATAAAAAAAATAAAAAAAATAAAAATTATATGTATGTATCTATGCTGTAGTGCTACCATGATTGTCTAACCTGATTTTAACCCTTTTTTGTGAATATAATAGGGTAAGCATTTTTAATAGCCCTGGAGGTATATGGCTACTTTCTAGTTTGCACCACAGCCTAATGGGGTCCACCGCATCAAATACAGTGCTAAAATCAATAAATGCTGCATAAACCGTAAATTTCCTGATTTCTGCCTGCTGGATTGTATTGGTTAGGGCAAGAATGTTAATGTTCGTATTCGTATTCTTTCGTAAACCAGTATGATTTAGGGGTATATTGTTAGCCCCATTCGTTCATGCCTCAATTTCTTTCAATAGTATCCGCACAAAATCTTTTACCGGCACATCTAATATTGCGAGCAGGTGCTAATTATTATTATCCTGATGTGTTCCCTTATTTAGTAATTCCTTATTTGGGCACAATTATACTGTCCCGCCATGAGCTGGGTAGCATCTGTCACATCTCTATGCATTGAAACAGGAAGTGTAGTGCCAGGGACCAAGGGACCGGTTCAAGTTTTACAAGGCAACTGCTTATCCCGTCAGGGCCCATTGCTCTAGAGTCCTTACTGTTTCTAATCAGCCCCATGATGTCATTAGATTCCAGAGCATACGGCCAGTTGGATGTTGGTGCTCTCCACCCTTCATTAGCTGGCAGCTCTTTGCCCAGAACCTACATAATATGGTGGGTCCCAACCTGCTCAGGCACAGCGTTGAATACTTCCCCACTATGCTCTTTTGCGTTTACTATTTGCCAAACGTTTTTTGGGTAATTTGTTAACGAGGACAGTACTAATTCCCATCATAGATTACATTCTTTGGAGTATTTGTGGCTTTTTACCCATTTTAGGTATCTTGTTTTAGAAGCTTTGGTCTCTTCGCTATAAGAAGCCACAGAAGTTAGAGTTGTTGCAGTTAATCACAATTCTTCTCGCAGCTTCCTCTTTCTATCTTGTATGGCACTGTCAAATTTATGAGAGTGGCAATGTGTCCTGCCTAAGTGCACCCTGCGCAGGTGTCTAGTTTTGGTTATGGAACACTCCCGAATTTCCCTCAAAGCTTTCTCAGAAAGAGCCACCAACACTGGGGAATTGTTTTCTTCCACATTGATGAACGCATGCAGAGAATTGTGTGCCACGGGTGTTGCCCCGGTTAGGTTAACATCCCTTGATCACTGTGTTTGGATTTTGGGTAGATATGTTTTTTAGTATTGAATCTTTTGAATCAATGAACTTTGTGAGTCTTTTTTTTAAATTGCATACAGTCTACTTTTTCAGGACTAAATGTGCCGGAAAATCAGTGATCCATGGGTCGGGTTGATGAGATAACAATTGCAAACATTTAGTCTATCTCCTTCTCTATAAATATATAAATATGTTCCCCTTATGGTGGAGTTAGATGTGTTTCCTAAGTAGGAGTATCGTTTGACAAACCTATTTGAGTACACAAGCTCCATTTAACACCACAAACCCATATCTTGCTGGTAGGCTGGCCCATCTTAGACCTAATGGTGCGTTTTCAGCATGGATTATCTTCCTGATATCCTCCCTCTTCTCTGCAAGTCTCCATCTGGGGAGATATCATAAAGAGGTATGGCAGCATTAAAATCCTCACAGAGGAGAATGGGCCTGGTGGTCTTCAACCGACTCAAGATACTTTTCATTTCCCTGATCATCTAGACAACATCTGCCTCATAAGGGAGAACATAGATGATGATGATTAATACCTCTAGAGGGCCTCCACCCCTTCCTGAGGTGTGGCTAGTCATACATCTCATCAGGATATTGGGCGTGGCACAGCTATACTCATTCAGCCCCATAGAGTTGGTTACCCCTAGGGCAAGACCTCTCTTAGGTAGCCCCATAGGGCCCTTCTCTACTTTTCGTGATAGAAAGATCCAACCATCTACAATCAGAGGGAACGTTAGCCAAGTTTCCTGCAGCATTACAAGGATCAGTCTATTTGAAACTGTTTAATGCTCATCTCACTTTTTAGGGAGATTTCAAACTTCAGTACCCCTCTTATTCTCTAAGCATTCCTATGGAATCAACCTGCTTTTTACCCCCGCAAAAACCAGCCAGATTCCTGAGAAATCCATCATAAACACTGCCTGGCATGCATAAATGGCAGGCAGAGTTTACTCATTTTGCACGGTGGAGTGAAAAAGGGTGGCATGCAAGTCAGTAGGCACCATTTTACACCCCAATTTTGCATATTGCTTTGCGAAAGTGGAAAAGTATGCTGAGGGATCCTGTTTACTCAAAATTGTAAAGGTGGCCTGTCCCCTCTGCCTAATTTACAGGGAACTCAAAAATGAGTTCCAATGAATCCACATTATTAGATGAAATTTCAGTCTGCAATGTTTTGTGGCAGAACATTCTCATCCTCTTATCATACTTTAGAACACTTCCATGGAGTATTAAAACTCACAGAGAACCACTTGGCATTTTGCAAGTGAACTTAGGGCCCTTTGCGGGTAGTGTGTCATGCAGTGGATACAATTCAGGGTAACTGTTTACACCAAATAATCAAACCAACTCAGGAAGATGGCAAAGTGTGTTTAATGTTTTATTATCAATTACAATAGACATCAAATATGTTTCACAACATTCTCTCAAGGCATTTTATTAAAAAAATGTACTTTTATAGCACAATTTCATCATATGTGATATCATACTACATGGCAAATAAGAAAAACCTACAAAGAAATGTTGTTTGCTCCAGGGGAACATCTAAGTATACTTTCTATAAGGGGTCGGGTTGTGATTGGGTCTCTACAGTCAAGTGGACAACTCATGCCCATCCGTTGGGCAAGTCATCTTTAACAGTTATTAGATACACATACATCATTGGCCCCTATCTATAAGGCCCTTCATTATATGGCCCTCTACAATTGTTGGCACGCTCGTGCCCGTCTGGAACATTCAGTTTACTAGGAGCACATAAGCTCATATGCCAGGTGTCAGGAGGTGGACATGACTTTACCTCCTCACCCAATTAGCCCAACATCTCTCATCACCCATGCCTTCTGCCATGAAGATTGTCTTTGAACATGGCCTTGCAATGTATTCTCGTCTCTGGGAATATAGTGCGGGCACATGCTTAGCATAGTTCTGGAACTGCATGTCCAACTCTATTTCCATCCTTTGCTCATGTGACAGGAGACCACAATTCGGACCATTTTGCAGCATTTAATTAACCTGAATTAATAAACTTGCCACTCATGGTGTTCTTTCTTTGAACCTTAACAAGGGATGATTCAGAGTCTCACGGTTACTGTTCTTCAACAATAGATAACAGTTCTTCGGCAGCTCCAGCCTTGACACCAGACCAGACAGCCCTTCTCAATTCTTCCATGCTCCCAGCTAATTCTCTGCAACGACACTGCCTTTGGCCCCTATCTCCATGGGTTTGAACTTGCTACAATTGTGACACCGATGTCCAGCTTCTATATAATGGCGGCTTTGCCTGCAGTCTATTCACTACCTACAGCAAGCTTCTATGATCACTTAGTCTACTTGTATTGCTGCATCTGCACAGTTATGAAATGATTTGCAATTCCTGCAGTGCTCTTCATACGTGCAATCTTCTTTTCACACATGAAAGTTTACTCGATTCTTTACTTTGTCATCAGTTTCTATAAGGTCCATACATTCTCTTCATCAGACAGTCTTCTCAGTGTGTTATGCTTGTTTCTTGTGACATCACCATCTTCTCTTTCTCTTATTTTCATATTCCTTTGGGGATCTCCTCCAAGAGATTGTCATCTCTTCAGGAATACATCTAATAGTATTTTCTTAGTGGATACCTTTTCTAGAAGATTCGACGTGGAATAGTCACAACTGCTGGTGTCAAACATTTCACAATTTCAGGCTGTCAGCATACAGGTAGTAGGGGGACGGGACTTCCTGCAGAGGCATTCAGCTGCTCCTGTACACAAGGATCTTATAACCCTCTTGTTTCAGAGAGCTCAATGGGTCATTGATACCTGGTCTTGACTCTTAGACGATGGTATAGAAAATGACCTTGTACTGGACCTCTGTGGGAAAAAAGAGGGTGCAGGAAATCAACTGTTGGGATAATCTAACATTTTTACATACACCCTTAAAAAATGATATGTATTTTTAGGTGTTGTTTTTTCCTAACAAACTGTAGTATTCTACCAAAAACAGAAGGATTACAGGCTCAGTTGCCCTGCCTCCTTCCTGTGTTTGTTGTTGGAACACACTTCTTATTACCACACCCTTCAAAGCATCTCTTTCAGTTCTTCATCAGTCAAAGCTAGAATACATAATTTAATTGAAAGTGGGCTACAACACATAGAAAACAAATTAACAATTAAAATCAATTGGAAAACTGTACAGGTGAGAGATGAACAGGTCATTGGTACCAATTCTGCATTGCATTCCATTGGCTGTAGATCCATAGCTGCCTGAGGTTTTTATCCCCTCTGAGAAAGCATTTGTAGGCTAAGCCCCTGCTTGGAACATTAACATTTTCATGATGGAGACAGAGGGTACATTCTGAGCAAATCCTTATGACCTGGCACTAAGTTATCTTCAATGTCGCCTTGTTTTTATATCAAGGATACCCTAATTAAGGATTGTGGGGAAACATAGCAATGACAGTTAAGGTCATTAACACTGGGATTGACATTGAGTTTCTCTTAAAGCCCCTAGCTGGTTGCTCTACAAATGACAGCATTCTGGTGACAAAATAAAAAAATAAATAAAATGCAGTGAATCACAAATTCACAAATGAGAACCTCTTACTTGAACTTTAAAAATGCATGTAGTCTTGTTACAGAACATCTTTTGTATCCATGTCATCTATAGATAGTGGCAAGTATGTATGTATCAAACGATAACTAAAACCAGTTAAGGCCATAATGAATTCACGTGTGCTTGACAAGCCCAGTCCATCATTAACCATAGCGGTAAAGGAACTTAACAGAGGTGGAGACTCCTTCACTGAATGATGAGGTCATGTTTGGGGAAGGACTCTGAACAATGTGAGTTAGTGGGTGGTGTGAGACAGGTATGGTATCAAGGGAGCCACAGATTCAAGAGGGTTTGTTTGAAAACCTTTATTTTCTAAGGTTCCTGGGTTGGTGTAATGCCTGACTTGTCAGATTTGTTGAAACATAACGCAGCGACCCAGGGAGAAATGTCCGGTCTCCTCCCGCACACATCCTTGGAAGTAAGCAAGAAGGCATTTAATCATTACACAGGTGGCAGCTAGTCTCACTAATACAGTAGAAATGTTACAAACGAACATTTAATGGCTTGAATTATGCTCTCCTTACGGCCCTCCTTACCTGAGCCCTGTAGAGCCCTGGAGAGCGAGTTGACCCCCAGTAAACAAATAGAAACTAGGAGATAGCGAGGCCTGGAATGTGTCTCTCCCCTGCATGAAGCTTGCTTGCAGAGAACAGAAGCAGTGTGTTCTTAAAACAAGGAATTATGTCTGCAAGCTCATAAAATTGCAAACTGTTGCTAAATAAATGTCTGAAGGTGTCATAGTCATCACAATTGTCAATCATCAAACCCAATTCAAAGGAAATACAGTACGGGCGGTATTGAATGTGTCACCACTGATTGTAAGATGCTTGTTTTGTATATATGTAACTGTTGTACGATTCTCACTCTCTTGCATCCCCCGGGTCTGGAAACAAACGTCGTGGGGCGTGAGAACCAGTTGGCCAACTGAGACTATTTGCTTTGCAATAAACCCAAGCTTTTGGGAATACAACCTCATGTCTGTCGTATCAGTTCATGTGTGGTGATTGTGCCTTGTTTTCCATACGCGAGGGTCCCCTAGGGGCCACTTCAGACTGGCCCTAACTTTAAAGGGATAATTTCCTCAACTGATGTCTCTAATGGATATTGTTGTCTAAGAGTTCAAATTAAAAGTCTGTCTGTGTCTAAACCTAAGATTGCCCTCACTCTATACAAAAATGTGATAGGAAGTCCTTTAAAAAATAAGAAAAATAGTGGTTCAACAAAAATGGAAACCAGGATTGGTTTCAGGTGGTCTTTTTACCAGGTGCTGCTGGGTCAATGTCACACAGATAAGTTGAATCCAAAGAACTATTTGTAGGGCCTTCTCCAAAGGTCCCTTGTAGTTATTCTAACCACATGCAATGTCTTTAAGTCCTTTGGGGATCCCTTCCCCAAGCTTCAGCTTCATCAAGTTTCAAAACACCATGGAAAATGGTAACACAGTTCCTTTTGTAAGCGTCTCGGGGTTCCCTTCCCCACGCTTCAATCCTCTCACCAGTTCAACAAAAACAAACACGTCTCTAACTTTCTTAGGCCTCTTAGGCTTCCCTTCCCCAAGCTCAGGGTCCTTTCAACTTTGAAACACAAAATCAGTTCTTTCTTTATCAGGATATACTTTGTTTTCTTAAATAGGCCTCTCAGGTTCTCTTTCCTCCCCAAGCTCTAGGCCTCTTCCAACTTCCAAACATAACATCATTTAGTACATTTCTGTCTTGAATTCATAAAGCATTCTTTCATGGAGTAGAATCAGAGGCTTTTGAAAAAGACAGGCTTTTTGTTCTTCCTAGGCACAACCACTCTGTCCCTCTTGCCCCTCTCTTTGCTCTCACGTTCTTTTGTTACCTTTTTGTTTCCTTCAGATGCTTTCTGCACCCCTTTTTTCCTGCTTTCATTTCTGTGCAAACTTGCACCCTCTTTAACGTGCCCCTCGCACTTTAATGATGTTCTTTCCTTTCTGTGCACACTTGCACCCTCTTTATCCTGCCCCTCGCATTTTGCTGATCTGCTTTCCTTTCCGTGAACGCATGCACCCTTTTTTGTCCTGTGCACACTTGCACCCTCTTTTTCTTTGCCTTTCAGATGTGAATGGTTACCTACCAATGCCTGACTCTGCCTGACTCTATTAGAGGGACAGCAGTTTTTTCTGAAGTAGGTTTCTCTTACTTCCCCATGTTATTCCTATTGGTAATCTCTACTTATCTTACTGGCCTCCTCCTCGTCTCAATATTTATTGTAGATGAGGTGAGATGGTTAACATTCCCTCGAGGTTAGGTGAGAGTGTTTAAAGGGATAAGAGGATTTAAGTTTAGTGCTCATCACCTTATCCCGATATTGCCATGCGATATATGAAGTGCGTCTGTTTTTTTCATCCCCACGGGAGGAAATTGGCCCCTTTTTTCCGTCTGCTGATGATCCATATGTATAGGGCTTTAGGTGGTTTTCACTATGAGTTGGAGAGAATGCATAAAGCTTACTCTCAGTGCTCTTATCCTGTGTCACTTGTGCCTTCCTCCCTCTTGCTCTTGGGTAAGTAGCTCCTTCCCTCATTACTCTGTGGCCATGATGGATAGTGCAAGATCTAAGGATCTTGCCATCTGGATTTGGGTTATTAGAGTCAAGATATCCCAAGAAGGTATCTGGGACTTTCTCTTCCACCACTGTCTGGTTACAATACCATGTCTCCTAGGGCATTCTCCTGAGGGCAACCCCGACCTCCCCTACTCAGGTGATCCTCCCTCGCTTGTCCACCCCGAGGGTGGGGATCCAAAAGTGATGGCCCTCCCCTGGCCACCTGAATAGAGGATTCTCGGGGTCTACATGGGAGAACACCCCCAGGGTTCTCACATATAACAGAAAGTACAAAGAGAATACCTTCTGTGTTATTTCCAAATTCCCACAAGAAAGGGAAAGGGCGACTCTTGATTATATAATATGGAAACATTATTTTTGTTATGGTCTAGTATTTGATGAACTCTGATGTCGGACGATTGTAGCATCAAGTGCTATATGAAATGAATGAGATATAATGATTGCTCATGTTGAACTGATCGTCAATATTGATTCATTGCAAGTGCATCACTAATATGTCTATAAGTGGGATGTAGATAAATGTCCAAAAAGGCCTACATTTATCGTCATCAATTCACATTGTAGGTATCCACAGTGGATGGTATTGGAACATTGGATCAATTTTTGATATTTAAAAGAAATTAGTTACAAAACTCTTTTTTTCATGTGGGTCTTAGACCTCCACGTGTCAGTCCAAATTTGGAAGGAAGCCATCTCTTGCTATGCCCCTTTGTACTGGAACACCATTCCGCTGGCAATATGGACTGTGCCAACGCTCTTGCAGTTCAGGAAGGACCTCAAAACCTTACTCTTCAGTGAATAGCTAACTGCCACCTAGGATCCTTGAATTCCTGCATTACATCCAATATTGGTGGCATGTATTGATGGGGGGGCATACATGCCTGGGACAATATAAGGCAAAAGAAGATGCACTTTGGAGAATTGGGATATCTGAATGGAGGATGGGTTTAAGCGTTCATTAAGGTGAGTGTCAGGCAGGGCTGGAGGGCATTTAAGGCCGGGGATAGCTGTCACCTTCGTTTATTTGAAAGTCATAGGAGAAAATCAAATCTTTTTTCCCACTCTTGCAATTTGTAAATGCAGAGCCTTTTCATGCTTTAACAATCACCCATGTGTGGAGCCAATCTCCACATTATGTTATGCTATGTAAATGGGTCTGCATATAGCACACGTGCAAAGAACAAGCAAGGGGTTCATCAAATGTTTGGGGCCTGGGCATCACAAAACCCTTCCACAGTCCTTCATATATCATTAAAGACCATAGGCAAAGGCTCTGCCTTGTTCCTCAAAGCATGTGTTATGCATCAAAAAGTGGTAAACTCGGTTTTCACCATGAGCTTGAACTCTTTTTTCTCTTTTTCAAACATGTGATGCACAGACTGCACCATGCTTCTACACCTGTTCTCAAAGCACCATCTCGGGAATTAAAAAATCAGTGACGGCCTAGGAGAGGTAGGTTGACCAGATACCGTCATGTGTCAACTAATGAATTCTGGGAGTTGTAGTCTTGGCTAACTCAATTTGAAGAAACTAGCCTTTCAGCAATGTATACCAGTGATTCATAAAAGGAAATCTCAGGACTGGAAAAGTTGTGCCCTGCAACAGTTGGTCATCGGGTCCTAATAGAGAAGGATGAGTGGGAGAGGCGAGCGAGACATCTTTTTAACAGTAAACCATATTTGTGTTCATAGGGGTGGAATGGGAACCAAAAAAGGCCCTGGAAATCATTTTCAAAGTGGTCCCTTATTACACATTTTCAGCAAGCCCAACCCTTTTCCTGTGAGAACATTTGGAAATAAAATAAGTTACCACATAAAAGAGGCCCAGAGTGCAGAGACCTAGCAGGAAATCTCCAGAGTTCCCTGTAGGCCAGTCCACTTCCGGTTCATTGTCACTTGCTAAACCATGCAGCATGCCGCAAGATATCTCTAAAGACAAGAATCTAAGGTTTGTATGAAAGCTTGTTTCTGGTTGCCAAATTCTGCATTACCCATGTGCCCTAATCTTGGCTCAGAGTTGTCAGAGTGGAAAGTAAATATTCTCCTGCGTCATCAATGTGCGACTGACATCATTCTACTGTTGAGTGAACATAACCGAACTAAGAAAATGGCAAGCGCGCTGCAGTGTCCACCCTGTTCACCCGGCAGCAGGCGAAGGCCAAAACAACACTGCGGCCCAAAAATACAAAGCGCTTCCCATAAGGTCGTACCAAGCAGAACGGAAGCTCCTTCCCCAGTTTACCTGGTCGCCCACGACAACAGACTTGATGGCAGCCAAGGGGATAGAGAGGCAGCGAGGCGTGACAGGTAAGATGAAAGCGGGAGCGCCACACCTTCCTCTAGCCTTCACTCAGGCTGCCAGGGCAAAGGTATTAACGTGACCACCCCGGAATCAAAGGAACGCACAAAAACAAGTATACATTTTTTTTTCAAATGGAAATAGGAGTCTAGACACCCTTTCTTTAAAAATGAAACATCTTTCAATGACCTAATTATTCGGATTTCTTGCTCAATTTTATTCCTTTCAAAGAAGTGCAAAAATGGTCGCATTCCTTTAACAGAATAATTGACTGTCATAACTGTTTTCCTTAAATTTTCAACAAGAGGGGCTTAGCTAAGATGCACTTGCGCTAGAGCTGTTAATTACTAGGGGGGCCCGCCATGCCTTCAATGTGCCCTTTGTTTACCTCTCTGGACTGCCAGGGTGAGCTGGAAAAAGTCTTGGATTCTGGGATTTTATAATGATTGTTTTCGCCGGGATCTTTTAGCCGTTTAGTGGCCTTTTTTAATCCATGGCTTATAGTTTTAAAGACAGTAATTTCCAATGGACTGCTAATATTGTTGGGGGCTACCCAGGGGCCTTAAGCTGTAATACCTGTCTGAGATAAATCTAACCTATAAACAAGGCCACCCAAGAAGAAAGGCAGAGCCTATCTATACATGCAGGGAGGTCATTATTTCTGAATGAAAAAGGATTCGAAGGTCACACAAAAAAAATATAAAAATTCAAGCATAACAATATTTAAAATATAAAAAATGTTTTGCTGTTGCCGCAAACGGATCTGTGCCCTATTTCAGAACAATATTATCATTGACCATCTGGTGGCTTCTGGCGATTACTCTTTGGAAAATAATAAGCCTTCAGAATATGGAATGGATGCAGGTTACATTTCATTTTTTGACTATTTTTCAGGGTACGTATATTCAGTCACATTGATTCTGCACATTCTCTGATCACGGCAACACTCTAAACACTGCTTAGTCTCCAGCTTTACCCTTTATTTTTCATTGTAAGTGCTTTCTTCTCTGTGATCTACGCCTGTATATGTTTTTTCTTGCACTTGGAGGCATTAGCATGTGTTTATCGTTTCAATAAATATATTGGTATCCAGTCAAGGTTGAATCCACTCACACAAAGCCTACGTTTAACTACTGAGCAATTTTCAAGTTGCCTAATGTCCGGTGTGGGTAGCCCATATGAGGGCAAAACGGACAAACCCCTGTGGTGTCCAAAAGCATGTACTAAGCAGGTATGATTTATTGAGACACAGGAATCAGTTGATTTAGTCGTTCGTGGAGTGCTTTTTTTAGTTTTTGTGTTTATTTGGTTTTGGTACCTGGTTGAGTGACGATTCACCATACCGGCTCAGATTGGGGACACTGTTTTTAATCACATTGAACAAGTGTCAAGAACTTCATTGAAGATCCTTGTTTGCATGAATGAGTACCAGACATGAATGGTTTGATCATGAGGAGGAGGATGCAATGTTTATTAATCACCCCTGAAGAATGTCAGGCATTGAAGCATGTATGACAGAAACATGTTGGGGTTATGCTATAACATGTTCATACATTGTGAAAACGACACTAAATACATATGTAGTATCTGTAACATTTCACATTAGGGCTGTTACATGTATTGTAATCAGTATCAGGTTAGATTTTAGAGCATAGGATATCCCCAGTGGACACTTCCGTATCGTATCGTATATCCTTAAGCATTCAATTTTGTCATGTTTTACTGATGATGAGCACACTATTTTCAATGTGTTGTATACAGACATTTACGAGTGATGTTGTTTTTTATGTGTACTTGAATGCATTCATTTTGAATCGTTCTTCTGTATATTGTTGGCACTCACTTCTGACACAATGTCTTTTTGTATATGTATTTATATTACCCTAAGAGTAGGCAGTGTTTTTACACATTCAGCGATTTTGGGTTACAAAATTAATTGAAAAGGGCTAAGCATGTATCCCCAGATTGGAAAATGCTTTGGAACTGACTTCCGGAGCACAGAGAATGTAGTGAGCCTGCTCTCCAGGCAGCAAATACCTACCAGGGGAACTAAGCAGCTTCATTACCCATAGCTGCATTTCCCAACTTGTTCAGAAGGAATTGCCCACTTGGTCACACTGAGTAGCTGCCTGAATTACCTACACCTAATATTATGAGATAAGTGAAAATTTACAGTAGGTTGGCAATCTTCAGAAATAAGTTACAGATTGGCCTCCCTATTTGAAGTCATTGATAAGTATCTATTGGGTCCTGAAGAAAGCCGAAGAGAAGTAATTATGGAATCCGCTGAAACCAATTGACCGCTTTGTTGACAGGATGTCAAAAAACTAGTAGGACACCCCTACATTTAAACAATTTGTTTTATTATTGTTTATAAACTGGAGAATCCGATTACTCCAATCGGTTATGGACAAGAGCAGATCAGAGGGAGCAATAAAGTCTGTAATTTGTAAACCCCACTGTGCTCAGCCTCCAGCCTTTGGCAGGATATTTTTAATTTGATTTAGATAATCATATTTAGGTGTATACACTTGCTCTTCTTATGGTGGCTAGACTGAGAACCTAGGGCCAGTCTCTTGTCTATCCGCTCACACTAGACAGGTGGCGCATCACCGCACCACAGTGATAGACTGTGTAAAAGGGATAGTTAGTTTCGTTTGGAGGGATATGTGAGTTAATAATTAGCTGGTAAAACATGTTTGGACCACCCCAGATTGTACCCAGGCCTCATATGTCCTTGGGTAGTGGATAATTCAGGATCCTCTGGCCATCTTTTGTTTTGAAGGGGAGCACATTTTGTGTAACGCCAGTGGGTTCCTCCCCTCCTGGTTGCTACTAATAGCATTTTTTAACTTTTCTTTTCCCATTATAACCTAGGACAATGAGTCAAGAAAGCAAAATAAAAACATCAGGCCGTGGTACGAGTTGGTGGTAAATCTGCCAGTTTACCACCAAACTCTTTTTCCCCGTGGCAATACAAGTGGTGGTAGAGCAGTGTAAATCTCCATTTTTGGAATTCATTGGGATTTTTGTTGGATTTACTGTGGGACATGGGATAGTCAATTCACTGATTTCTGGCATTAAGGTGGAGGAGTGTAAATTCTTCACTTCCAGGTCAAACTCCAAATGTGGCGATGCAGTAAACATGGGAGTAATTGCATGACCCCCAAAGAACAGAATTACTGACACTTTTTTTTACCTCACCACTGAACTAAATTAGACAATTTGACAGCCATTTCTTCTGTGGCGGATTACGCTGCTCCACTCCTGGTAAACGCATGGTGTGCACTGTCTGAAACTGACCAGCAGGGACTCCAAAGATTAGGAGAACACCCTGGTTGCCCAAGATCCAGTGGTGCTTTCCGAGAGGGATAAACTGGTAGCCTTCAGGCTGCCTCTGATGGGAAATGTGAAATGCAAATTCCTGGACAGGGATTTTGTTCTTTCCTGTCTCTATCTGCCCTGATGACATCACAGCCAAAAGCTACAGCGCAAAGGAGGGTGGGTTTAGCATTCCAGTGGCCTATAAAATGCCAAGAAATTAAACAGGTCAATGAAGAAAACCAATGAAAAAGGGGAGAGGGGACATTTAAGCTATTGAAAGTGAGGAATCGAGTCAGCAAGATGGCTGCTGAACCTTTGTGGGAGCCTGACCCGACCCTAAGCTCTAAGGTGCTACGGAGCATGCCGTGCAAAAGAGCCTGAGAGACTGGAAGCACCCAGGCAGACTGCTTAGTCTTACCCCTGCAAAAAGATCTTGTGAAGGGTCTGTTAGGACCTTTGCAGATGGCTTATTCTCACCCCGTGTGAAGAAGCCTTTTACAGAGCCTCACACCTACCGTGTATGCAGAGAGACCAGAAAACCCCTTTGAGATGACTGCAACCCCACGCCAAGCCTACATCCTGGCAGGGCTCAATATAGTGATAGATGTTCTTGAGGGTACAGGGCCCAAAATAGTCTGCCAGCTTGGGTATAGGTAGACCTGATTGAAGCAAGGGCCTCAGTGAGAGATCAGGGCTGGACTGACCTTTTTGACACAGAATGTGGCTGTTCTTGCCCCCGGAGTACACCCCAAGGTTTGAGAATATTGTAAAAGTATATTTTGTTAAAGGAGACAGCCTCAGTGCTTAGTGTGCACTGTAAAATAAACAAAGATTGGCCCGGACATAGGAAATATCCCTTTTATATTTCTATGGTGGTGGTGAGGCCAGTGAGGGAGTGTGACAACCGTGAGGGAGAAGCCCAAAGCCAGTAGGTAAATCAGTGTGATAAGAAGGGTGGTAGCAGTGGATACAGGATGCTGTGGGGTGTGAGAGTGATGTGGGTGTCTAGGAGGAATGGGGAAAGGGGTGGCCGAGATCAAACATAATGGGGACACCAGGGGCATGTGCACGGCTGGTTGGGAGAATGCACGATTTCACAGGCACATTGTCCTATGATCCCAGCCATCTGATTGGCTGAGTGCCCTTCGCTCGATGTGAATAAGCCGTTTAGATGGCAAGATTTTCACTTCCAATCTGCATTCAGAGAGGCCTGAAGACCTCATGGAGACTGCATGGAATCTCACGGCTCCCTTACATTCTGAGATGGCTGAGAAGCAATAGGTAAAAAAAGAATATTTGCATCTTACCATGGTCCCCTTCCATAGTTTGCACTCAGACACACAGCCCACACATTCCCTGCTCAAAGGTGACTACCAGATGTGCATCTCGTAGGAATCCCCCAGATGACTGTTCCTCAGACACCAGTCCCACAGACGGTAGTCAGTCACCTGGCCCACGGGTAGTTTCCCAGATGCTCAGTTTATAGTTGACCCAACACACCCAGCTTATTGACAACCTCCAGATACCTACTTTACTGTTCACGACACAGCCATCTTAACCTGCAGTGACCCTTAATGTCCGTAGAGATAAACTCTCAATCCACAAAAAGGATGTAAATGTGCCTGCAGTCTGAGGAACCAAACTACCATACATCTTGCCAGTATATCCACCTCACCATGCCAAATGTCCACATTACAAGCTGGCCATGAAACAAAACAACCCCCTCTGCCTCGTTGTGCTGTATCAGGTACTCTTTGGATTGCTGAAAATTTTAAAATGGATCCTGATACTACCAGACCAACTATGACAGGATACTTCAAAGTTTGAGCTCATCTGAGGATTCAAATGTGATCATTCCACAGTGCTCTGTAACTTCAGTAGAGTCCACTGATTGCAATGTGGCTGACTACACCAACTGGCCACGCCCTGGCCTGGCAAAGCTAAGAGTCCAATCTGTGGACCCACCCGTCCCCTGCACACCAAGGTACTGAAAACAGTCAACACTTTTAATTAGTATTTGGTACATAGAATTCAGAATTCATAAATTGCATGATTCAAGTGTTGTAATCTTCAAAGAGTATTTTATTCAAAAGTAATTCCTTGAGGAGGCCAGTATACAAATTTCGTGTGATCCAAAAACATCTGGAGGATAATAACTTACTAGGTCTCTGCCAATCTGGCTTCAGACCGGAACACGTTACAGAAACGGCCCTCCTGGATTTAAAAATCCAAATGGATGAAGCCAAAGATAAGGGCAATCTGGCCATCCTTCTGCTGCTTGAACTTTCTGCAGCATTGGATCTTGTCGATCACCAGATCCTCACAGAACACCTAACCACTGCCGCTGCCTTCTCCACAAGCGCCTCAAATTGGATCCAATCTTTCCTCTTTAACCAAACCACTATTGTCTTGGCACCTTCAGCTTCAGCTGAGCCAGTCCCCATATACTGCGGAGTACGACAAGGTTCCTGTGTCACCCTGATGCTCTATAACATATTCACAAAGCTTCTCTTTGATCGTCTTGACAACATGAGTGTCACTTATACGAATTACGCAGACAACCCCCAGGTTCTCATTACGCTGACTGGGGGCTATGAAAATGACTCCAAATTGATAAATGAAATATACCTGGAAATTCAGGTGTGGATGGAGGGCACAGTTTGTGTCTCAATGATGAAAAGACAGATCTCCTGATCATTGGATCCCAAGCACGTCTAAACAAACTGGACCCTCTGTACACGTCTTTCAACATTGACAGGAAAAGCATCAAAGTTTCAAAGGAGGTCAAAACATTAGAAGTATATCTAGACTCTACTCTCTCACTTAAGAAACAAGTGAGCGCCACTACCTCAACAACAGCTTACACAAACAAACTGATTAATGCTTGCAAATCCTACCTTTTCCCCAACAGCTGCATCACGTTAGCCAGGGCTCTAGTCTTATCAAAGTTAGACTACTGCAATACTCTTTTCCTAGGCTGCGCAGAACGGAATCTCAATAGACTACAGGTGTTACAGAATAAAGCCTTGAGATCAGCGTTAAACATCCCTAGGTCGAACCATAGAATCACACTCTGCACTCTAGTTATCATACATAAATGTCTGTCAAACTCTGCCCTGAAATACCTGTCAGACAAATTCTCTAGAAACGAACCAGCAAGACCAACTAGGTCCTTCTACTCTCATTGCCTCAATATCCCGAGGTACAAACTAAAAATGGCGGGAGGAGCCAGCTTCCCAGTTTTGGCTGCCAAATGCTGGAACGCCCTCCCTCTTACGATCAGAGCTGAACTCTCCTTTTGGTCTTTCAGTGAAGAACTGGCTCTCTGATAAGAAACACTAACAGGCCCCTTGCTCCTCCTCAATCCTCCTTCGATATACCCAAGTACCCTAACACATGTCACACTCTTTTAACGTTTTTTTCTTGCACTGTCGACCAAACTGTAACTGACGGCGACAATCCCTTGTATATACCTGTATTACTATGCAAGCCTACTAAACCTGTAACCTATGGTAGACAAGCACTGCTCTCTGTATTATATGTATGCATCTGTAACTATGTCATGAGCTCAAGCGGCCAGTTACCTCAGGGTTAGGTGTGCGTTACAATTAAATAATAATCAAAATATTAATGAAAAGTGATTATGGTTAAAAGAAAATATGTCATTTTCAATTAATTCACGGCAATGAAATCTAAAGTTGTTAATTAGTTTGAAAAATATATTTTAGGAAATGTTTTAACGTTTGAAGAGTAAATATTATAAATGCACAACATTATACATGTAAAACAAAATTGTACAGAGATAATTTGCCAGGAACATCCATGACTATGCTTTCTAATAACATATGTATTTAACTAGAACATGGATCTGTAACTTGTGTCTCTACAGATGTTTTGGACTACAACTCCGATCACCCCAATCCATTATAGCCAATGGAGAGGGTTCATGAGAGTTGTAATCCGAAAATCTGGAGAGCCACAGGTTGCAGACCCCTGAACTAGAATATCAATCTGTTGCTGTAGCCACACATATGTCAATCTAGAGGATTCATTTGCTAATGTTAATTCTGGGGAGTTTGAGGTTTAGTTGTGTAACTTTGGTGTAATTATGACAGAAAGGTTGAGAGATCTCAGAAAAATCTGGACTGCAGCATTAATATGGGAGGACTGAGGAAATAGCTCCATGATTTCCCAAGGAGCGATTGTTTGATTTCACAGGTGAAAGTTGCTTGATTACCCATTCTGAAGTATTTGTGAGGAAAGAAAAGATCCACTCACTTCACAGACATGTCTCTTATTTCTAAATAAAAAAGTCTGGACATCATGAATTTATAGTCTACTAAATCGAGGGCAGCTGCAAGGTTGGGCTGTATGAGGACAGGTGCACTCTTTTGCCCCATCAGATTGCATTTCATCCCAGATTGAAAGAGACTGATCCTGTAGTGTACCTGAAACCTTCTTGAGTTAGGGTCAAGCCAAGTATTGTTTTCAGGGAATAACACAAGTTGGTTGTAGGCGGATTTGTCTGGACGTTTTGCTAGAAATCTGCAGTTTGAAATTGCCCTAAAGCTATTGTGATTGGTAGAGCCAAGGCTAGCTTTTTCTCAGAAGGGTTTACAGAATGCTTCTCTGAACCTTGAGGTTTTATCCTGGTTAGAAAGGAAGATTTGATGAATGAACTGGCTGCTTCAGCCACAAGGGGATGTTATCTACTAGATGGGCAGACATCTCTGTAGCTAGAGTGCGGAAGGAAGGAAACATCTGACCAGCAAGGTTGAGGGGAAGGGGGGGGCCTTCCTCAAGCAGTGTAATTTAGACTTTTTTATTTGTAATGTTTGTATCCAGAGGCAGTTCTTTTTTTAGGTTGACATGTAGAAATGGTTCCCATGCCAGTTGAAATAGCAAAGAGAAGGGGTAGTGGTGGTGGTTTTGGGGGAGATAGGGTTTCCAAATTGTGCAATTATTTTTTGAAGCCCTCCCTATGCGGGTTCTCAGCATTGCCCAATCTATTGCAGCAGAAAAAAAGACTTGATTTCTTCACAGTATAGCGGTATCTGTGTTGTGATTGTGCCTCCAAGCATGCTACAAAGCCCTATTAGTTATTTGTGCTATTTATAGTTATCTGTTAAACCAAAAAGTAAGTCTAGCCTTTATTGTTGTGATTCTGAGTTCATCAGGCGTGCAAAGGTTGAGCAAATCTAAGATCGGGACTTCAAAGGCCAATATACCTTGCTCTATGCCTTGCCTAGTCTCCCCCATGTGTTACATTATTTGTTCTAATGAATATCGCCTGGAGTTCTGGTGTAATAGTGAATAAGTTTGGTACATCCTTGTTTTGTGTTCTTCTTAATTTGAATTTTGTCAGAAAGGATATGGTTCATTCTGGCATTTACACCATTGCATAACTTCTATACTCCTCTACATGTTTCTTCCCCTTGGTTTATACATCACCAAGCTTCAAGTGTACATCTGCATGGTACAATGTCAAAGGCCTTTTCTGTATCTAGGCTTACCAAGAGCCTGGTATTCATCTAATTTATGTAACCATTAAAATCCTGAATTTGACTTATCTTCATACTTCCAGTGCAGCTTTTTACAACCCCTATTTAGGTTGGGATAATGTTCCTAATGACAGAGCTTCCGAGTATGAGTCTGTCTGCCCAGATCTTAATAAGAATCTTTGCATCTCGGTTTATCAGGGATTTAGGTCTGTAAATACTGCAGTCCAATGCATGTCTACAAGCTTCATGAAATGCTATTGTCATGTGCTCCTTCATCGTATGCAGAACGGTGCTTGTTTATATTGACTCATTGCAGGTAGCTATTGGGATCAGTTCCAGAATGTCCACATATTATGTGTTAAAGCAGCCAGTAAAGCCATCCAACCCTGGCGCTGTCTCACTTTTAAGTGTGTTGATGCATTGCATTACCTAATCTTTGGATGGTAGCCAGTCATTGCATCGACAACCAAACCATCTAACACCAAACCATCTCATTTTTTTCTATCGGAAAACCATTCCACCGAATGGCCATTTTATTGAATAAAATTCAATGGATCCATCGAAATGTAATGTTAAAATTAGGGGTTAGATTAGGTTTAGGGTTGGGTTAGGGTTAGGGTTGGGGCTAGGGTCAGATTAAGGGTTCCATTAGGGTTAGGGTTGGGGCTATGGTTAGCTTAAGGGTTACATTAGGGTTAGGGTTGGGGGTTAGGGTTGGGGCTATGGGTTAGATTAAGGGTTACATTAGGGTTAGGGCTGGGGCTAGGGTTGCATTAAGGATTACATTAGGGTTAGGGTTGGGGCTAGGGTTAGCTTAATGGTTACATTAGGGTTAGGGTTGGGGTTAGGGTTGGGGCTAGTGTTAAATTAAGTGTTACTTTAGGGTTATGTAGTATAATTTATGGTATTTTGGAGTGCAGCGCCACTGCATGGGATCACATTATTGCTATAATGTGGCACACATATAGCCAGCCAGATGTTGCCAGTGTAACACATGGATATGCAAATGAAGACAGGTTACAGATTTAAAAGCATAAGAGACTTTTTTTTTATTTGAAATGCCTCATTCACAGGAGAACACATTTGCTATCTAATTGACTGACTTAATTAACCAATACTAACACTAATTCTAACTAAATACCATTATAATACGCAATCCATGTAGAAAAAGGAGGCAGGAAAGGCCGGCTCTGAGATTCAGTTTAAACGTGCATTTTTCTCTGATTTTCTCTGGCTGCGATGAAATGTGAAGGACGGAAAGGCCACAGGAAATCAAACAGAAACAGTTATTACAGTATGAAGATCCCATTGTTTATGAAACAGGGGTGGCAACCTAATACACTTTCTGTTAATATGATTGGAGGGAAGTATATCTGAAGACAGGCTGCGTAAGCAACAGAGCTTTGCTGGACGAGCTCTGACAGAATTATAGTGAGTTCACTTTTGCGGAGCTGCTGTGAGGTCGCAGTTGCTGGGCTGCAGGGAGGAGTCGTTCAAGCTGCACTGCTGACCTTCAGAGACTGGGGGTTCCTGGTCACTTGGCACCGGCTTGAGAACTTCAGATTGCAGATTGAACTGCATGTTCTCGCTGTGCACTTTAAAAAGAAAACCCTGGGCCCATTCATCGGAGGCCACGAGCCAGGGGAGATTGCATGTGGAGAACTACAGATAACTGGTCACGGGACCGGAGAACATGGTATAAAATGGAGTCCTGGAGTCCACGCAGATGGATTCCGGAGAAGCCCCGGAAGGAGGCGAAGACCAAGGCTACAAAGCAAGCAGCATTGATGATGACGCCAACTATATGGATAATTATGATGAAATTCGGAGGGAACTTCAAAACTTTAGAAGCACAGGTTGTCATTGTGCCGGGACCAGCATCTGGTATTGAGGTAGAAGAAGCACCAGGATTCATCATGAGTGATAGAAGGATGATTTTCCAGAACATTTATATACCCTTGAATCCTGATACTCTGATGGAAAAACATTTTAACAATACTGATATTAAAGCCAAGCAAACTAAGGAGTGGCTGGAACTAAGAAAAGAGGACGCTAAGCAGTCAATAAGAGATATGTTGATGCAATTGGAGAAAACATTTGTGAATTCAGCAGCCATAAAGAAAAGGAGAGGAAAAAGAGGAGCAGTAATGCTTGCAGTCTCATTGGTGATGTCTATAATTGGAGCCATAATAGGTACCACGATGTCAACAGCCAATGCCATTTCAGTAGGGACGATGAGTACTAAAGCACAACAACTGAGTGTTGACCTAGAAATAATACAAAAAACCTTAGATGGAATTAGAGGGGGATTAGATGAACAAGTAAGGTTCATAAATGAAACTGCATAACATTATCTTCATTTGCATTTCCATATGTTACACTGGCAACATCTGGCTGGCTATATGTGTGCCACATTATAGCAATAATGTGATCCCAAGCAGTGGCGCTGCACTCCAAAAAACCATAAATTATACTACAGTTAGGGTTGAGGCTAGGATTAGATTAAGGGTTACGTTAGGGTTAGGGTTGGGGCTAGGGTTAGATTAGGGGTTACCTTAGGGTTAGGGTTGAGGCTAGGGTTCGATTAAGGTTTACGTTAGGGTTCGGGTTAGGGTTGGGGCTAGGGTTAGGGTTAAGGTTGGGGCTAGGGATAGGGTTAGGGTTGGGGCTAGGGTTAGATTAAGGGTTACATTAGGGTTGAATTTGGTGCTAGGGTTAGATTAAGGGTTATGTTAGGGTTAGGGTTAGATTAAGGGTTAAGGTTAGGGTTAGGGGATGGGGGATATGGGGAAAAACATGAAAACGTTACAAGGAGCTGGCCAGTGCTATAAGTTCAGCACTGGACAGGTCCATGTAACATTTTAACGTTACAAAAAAATGCATTGAAATGCTATCTTTTACATGTGAAAGTGCATTTCCATTGAAACCAGTCCATTTTCGATGGACTGGTTTAGATGGAAAGGCACTTTTCCATGTTAAAGATAGACTGTAATGCTTTGGCATTAGATGCTTTATTTTCGATGCTTTGGTATGTCAACCCTTTTTTTTCGATGCAATCACTATAAACCTCTTTGGATGTATTGATCTTCACGTATTCTTCTTTGACTGCATCATTTGCTCTTGGGATATCAAGTTGATCTACAAATGTCCGCATAGACCTATCCGCCGCCTTCGACACAATCAAACACTCAATCCTCCGCAACCACCTCCACTCCCTAGGAATCCATGGAAATGCTCTCAAGAGGATTGCATCATTCTTCAAAAATAGGACCCAAATAACCCTCCTCTCCCCTTTGCGTCCGCAGCCCGACCAGTCAATACCAGAGTTCCACAAGGAGCGTGCCTATCAGCACTCCTGTTCAACCTCTATATGTCCACCCTCCCAATAATAATCCGCTCACACAGTATCTTGTGCTATAACTACGCCGATGACACCCAATTAATCCTAGAACTCCTTAACTCAAACCCCGACTGTCGGCCCGACCTCGATGCCTGCCTCCTTGACATTGATCAATGGATGACTGAAAACCACCTCCTCCTAAACCCCACCAAAACTGAAATCATGTTGTGCAGCAACTCCGAACTTCTACCCCACTCGATACCCTGGCCATCGTCCATGGGCAATCCACCACCCACCTCAACCACAGTAAAAAACCTTGGATGCACTCTCGACTCTGACCTAACCCTCTCACGCCAAATCAACAACGTCTCTAAGTCATGCCACTACCACCTCAAAATTCTTAAACACATTTTTCCATATCTCTCCTTTCCCAACAGACTCACTGCTGTCCAATATATTGTAATGTCAAGACTTGACTATGCCAACTCCCTCTACCTCAGAGTTCAAGCTTACCATCTCATTAAACGACAAAAAGCACAAAACGCTGCAGCCAAACTGCTTCTTGCACTTGGTCCAAGAGACCACGCCTCTCCAGCTCTCAGAACTCTGCACTGGCTCCCAGTTGGACAGAGGGTGACTTTCAAAACTCTATGCATCTCCCACCGAGCAATGCATAAAACCAGACCTCTATACCTACAGGATGAGCTAAAGCCCTACCAACCTCCACGCACTCTAAGATCAAGCTCTGCCCTCCTCCTACTGATACCAATCACAAAATCAGTCAGGTTAGGAGGATCGTCATTCTCAACCTTGGCACCCACTCTGTGGAACTCGCTTCCACCCGACATTCGACTCACTGAAGACTACATGTCATTCCGCAAACTACTGAAAACGTAGCTCTTCCCTAAAGAATCGACACTTAAAACAAACTGAATAAATAGCCACAATAAATAGAAACCCATGATTGTTGAACTAAGAAAACAAAGAACAAATGGAGCTAAGCGAACAGATAGAATGACTAAAACAAATAACATAACTAAAACAGATAGACCAAATGGAATGGATGAAGCGGATGGAATGGATGGAATGGATGGATAGAGTAGATGGAATAGATGGAGTACCAGATAGACTGAATAGAATGGATGGAATGGATGGAATGGATGGAGTGGATGGAGTGAACGGATGGAGCAGAGTGAATGGGTGCAACAAACGGAACAAATTGATGGGAAGGATGGAGTGGAATGGACAGATGGAGTGGATGGGACAGATGGAGTGGATGGGACGGATGGAGTGGATGGATGGAGTGGATGGAGTGGACGGATGGAGTGGAGTGGAACTGATGGAGCGGATGGAGCGGATGGAGCGGATGGAGCGGATGGAACGGATAGAAGGAATGGAAGATGTGGATGAACAGATAGTGTGGATACAAAGGATGGAGTGAATGGAGCAGATGGAACGGATGGATGGATGGATGGATGGAGTGGATGCAACAAATGAAGTGGATGCAACGGATGGAGTGGATGCAACGGATGGAGTGGATACAACGCATGCAACGGACGGAGTAGATGCAACGGACGGAGTGGATGCAACGGACGGAGTGGATGCAACGGACGGAGTGGATGCAACGGATGGAGTGGATGCAACCCGATGGAGTGGATGCAACCCGATGGATGCAACGGACGGAGTGGATGCAACCCGATGGAGTGGATGCAACGGAAGGAATGGAAGAAATGGAGAGAATCGAAGAAATGGATTGAACAGAGGGAATGAAGGGAGTGGATGGAATGCATAGAGGGAATGAGAGAATGGAGTAGGTGGAAGGGATAAATAGATGGAGTAGATGAATGGATAACATATGGAATTGCTTGAGCAGATGGAACCAGATGAACAGATAGTGTGGATGCAAAGGCTGGAGTGAATGGAGCAGATGCAACAGATGGAACGGATGGGTGGAGTGGATGCAACGAATGAAGTGGATGCAACGGATGGAGTCGATGCAACGGATGGAGACGATGCGATGGATGGAGTCGATGGAACGGGTGGAACCAATGGATGGAATGGATGGAGTGATGGAATGGACGAAGCAGATAGAATGGAATGCGCGGATAGAATGGAAGGCACAGATAGAGTAAACGGAATGGATGGAGTAGATAGAACGGATAGAGTAGATAGAACAGATGGAGAAGACAGAACCGATGGAGTAGATAGAACATATGAGTAGACAGAACGAATGGAGTGGATGGAACGGATCAAGTAGATGGAACGGACAATGACGGAGTACACCGGATGACACAGTGGATATATAATATATGGAACGGATGAAATGGATGCAACAGATATGGACGGAACGGATGTAGTGGACGGAACAGATGTAGTGGACGGAACGGATGTAGCGGATGGAATGGATGTAGCGGATGGAATGGATGTAAGCAGCTGGAACAGATGTAAGTGGATGGAACGGTTGTAAGTAGATGGAACGGTTGTAAGTGGATGCAACGGATGTAAGTGGATGGAACGGATGTAAGTGGATGGAACGGACAAAGCAGATGGCACGCATGAAGCGGATGGAACGGATGAGGAGGGTGGAATGGATGAGGAGGGTGGAAAATATGGAGTGGAGGGAACGAACGAAGTGGATGGAACGAGTTCTATGTACAGGTATCCCCCATGTTACCCTATCCTTCCCGTTGCTTTATATGCAAATGCCGTATACCCCCTATCCTGCTCCTGTGCCTGCCCACAAGTGCTTCACTGACAAACCACAATATCACACCACTACGCTTACTCTATCCGATACACCATCCTTCAATTAGAACACAGCTATGCTATGACACATTCGGCCTAACTGTTCTCATACAAACATAACCCCATGAACACCCACAATCCTAATAAAACACAGCTAGCCGAGCGCATTCCGGCTAGCTTAGGCGTTTCTTCAGGCATAACGCAGCCAAAACTCAGTCTGAGTGTCAACCCCACAGATTGAATACATCCAACTGATTTCCTCAGCACCACACTTACCGCTAAGAAGCAGATATCATGCAACAACCACACCAGCTGCACACATATCTGGTGCATCCACGCACGATAAGAACATTCACTCTCTCTACTGACCTGAACTACGGTTCCCGAGGGCGTTCAACCTACCAGCGCTTTGAGATCATACCAATGATACATAAGGCACTATATAAAGCCCCAAGTAACATAACATAACATATTTTCTTTTCAACTCTTCTAACCTTCTGAATAGCTGTTAATAGAGTTGTCTTCATGCTTTTTTAATGTACCTTTGAAAAATCAGGCACCAGAAAGACAGTTGCTGGCGCACACAGGCACATTCACAGTTTGTAGACCAATAACGTGTCCGGTTTCTCTGCTCACTCCCAATATGTTTCCCAGATTTGAAACATAGCGTATTCTGTTTTGCCTTTTGCCTGAGTATATGTTGTTAAGATCAGACTTAACTGAAACTGCACTGGTCACCTGGCCACTCTCTGATCTCGGGCCCAGGTACAGTCCCCCGCCAGTTGCACCCCTGCACTGCTCCCTGGCAACCCCCGGACCTGGGGACTGTATTCTGTATCCCTTCAGTCCCCTACCAGCACTTGACACCTGATGTCTGCACTTGCACTTGCGACCAGCTGGCTGCACGTTTACTTATTTCTTTTATTTATTCTATTTTTTTTTACTGTTGATCCCATGTACTCTGCTGCCCCCTTCATCCCTGCACTTTTCCCCTTGCCCCTTCCCCTGCACTTGCACGATCTCAATGTCACCTGACCTAGTAAGATTGTTGTCTCTGTCCTCCCTATGTTCCACCTGCCTTTCCTCGTCGTGCCTTGAAACACTGGTGTATAGATGCTTTATAAATACCATATCATATAATACTCATTCCAGGTTTCCCCTAAGCTAAATCCTAAGCTAAATGGACAACCCCTGAGTTTTTATTTTGGTCTCATGTTTGGTCAGTTATTTTGTTAGTTTGTTTATTTCTAATTCGTAATTATTTCTTTTCCTCGCTAATTCTTCCATAAGCATTGCCTACTGTATGCTTTTAATGAGTCCCAATGGGTGCCCATACAATTTAATGAACCTGTGTGACTCTTAAACAGAATCTCTGCACTTGCCAGATGTCCAATGCCGTAGTTGCGGAGGCAGGTTTATAAATAACTCAGCCTAATAACCGAATAACTGGGGCATAAAAAAAGTTTTGAACATTCTCCACACAATCGATACATAAGAGCCATTTGTCTGAATTAGCATCATTCCATCCTGATGTGGTACTTGTGAGTGGTAAAATGCCTAGCCTATCTTTAAAAAAGAAGGTGGGCCATTGGCTTCTATGTAATCATTATATAGTTTTCCAGAACTATATTGTTTTTAATCACCTAATATGGTAGCCCTGTTGCCAACATGTTGTCTACCATCCTTTTCCCAGCATAATACTTGTATGCAATAGTCAGTTGCCCTTTGCTCTTCTTAGTGATTGCAGATGGATTAAGCCATACATTTTCCAGGTCCAAACACTGTGACCAACCTTTGACATGTTTGAACCAAGGGAGGCTTCCGCCATCCTCACAGGTTAAAATCTCTGGCTTTGCAACTCTATATTTTAAAAGAGGCGGGGGTGTCCAAATGAGAATTTAAAAGTGTAGCGGCTATAGGGCAATTCTGTCCCCGATTAGATATCATCCCGGTTCCAAGTGTAGTGTGGTGTTGGGGGGTTCTAGGGGCAGTAGAAGTAGCTTCTTAAGTATTTTTTAATCAGCAAAAGCTATTTCTTTTGTCTCACCGTGACCCCAAATTTCAGCATTATATGTTGCACCTACAACTGCTTGTGCATGGTATATCTCAAAAGCTGGGGCTAGCTTGCTATTCCTGTACTTGGCTGTACAGGCAGTTATGGCTAAACCCCTTTTCTCTAGCGTCACCTCAGCTTTATCTAAGTGCTCTTCCCATCTTTTCCTGTGACTGATTCTGATCCCTAAGTAGCCACCATAATTCACCTCTTCTATTTCAGGGGTCACCTATCATGATGTTCCTTATCATCCTGTGTGTTATACTTTTTTCCGCTTTGCAGCACTTTTGTTTGATCAGTGTTTATTAGTAACCCTTTTTTTCTCAAATATTTTTACAAAGCCATTTTTCTGATTTTCAAGGCCGTAGGGGTTCAACAAATTAGGATCACATAAACCACAAACATTAAAATTCCTATTCCCCCCTCCCACACAGATTCGGGGCATCGCTATTGTAGATTGCCAACATGTTGACCACCCATCAAAAAACAGTGAAAAGTGAGTGGGGGCCAGAAATCATCCATGCTGTACCCCTTTTTCCAACGGGAAATGTTTTGTAAGATCACCCCCAACTACCCACCTAACCCTGGCAGTTGAATCGGAGGATAGCTCCATTATTGCTTTCAGCAGGACAGGTGGCATCTTTATCTCCAACAGATCGTTCCATAAATGTACCCCGGGAATGCTGTCAAAACCCGCTTTTAGAGCAATGAACAGCATGTGTATGGCCCCCCCTCTTCAATGTGATGTATTTATCTAGTATCAAGGATAACCTAAATGTCTGATGGACTGTAGAAACTCCCCCCACAAAGGCAGCTTGAAAGTGGCTTAGACACTTTGAGCGGATAATCCAATCGTCCAACCTGCTCAGTAGTAGTTTCCCAAAGATTTTACCCACCAATGTAGGAGGGAGATATGCTGATAATCATTTGCCTTATTCTGCCCGCCTTTCTAGTATATAGGCACAAGCTCTGCCCTTTTCCACAATTCTGGGACTCTGGCTGGTTTTATGATAGTGTTCATCAACAACGTGGGGTACGGAACCCAGATCATCGGCTGTGATTTAAAGAGGTCTACCAGAATATTGACAAGGCCTGAGCCTTACCAGCATGTTGAGAATTCAAGGCCTCAGTAGTTTCCTTCGTTGTAAAAATATAAGGGGTCATAGTCCTCCTTAAAAGCCAACAAGCTTTATAACCCATTTGCAGTAACCAGCACAGATTGATTTTCCTCTTTATAAATAATCACAAAATGGCTACGCCATGCTTCTTTAGTAATGGACATTTGGAGATTTGGTTCCTTTCGGGTAAGCCCCTTATGTATGATATTCGAGAAGCCCTACATGTCAAATGTGATCAAAGCATGCAGTAGAGCACTCCAATTGTCCTCTTTCTTAGCCAATCGTTTTTTAATGGTCAATTCCTTGTATTCTGATATCATTCTGATAATTTCATTATGCACCCTTTTGTCTTTGCTTTGAGGGTCCGGCAGAAGGGCAACATTAAACACAAGGACCTCCTCCCTTTTAATTCGGTTGTTTAACTGATTTACATTTTAAGTTATCCTAGAAGTATTATGTTCATCAGAACATCTTGAGATAAAGTTTCACCCATAAAAAGGAAAGGACAAGGGGCAGGAATGTGAAGGGTGTATGCAGTTACCTGTACATGTAGATTGATCTGTTTGCTGGCGTGAAAAGATATATATATATTGATATAGGCGGAAGGATAGCTCAGGGGAAGGCATTTGTCTTGGACACAAGTGTTACGCTCACCTGGCTCCCAGAGGGGCGTCGATCTGAACTGGACAGCTGCGGTCTCCATCAAAGTGATAGCGTAGTGCCGAGATGACGGACTGTACTGGCCCACCTAGCTTCATTTGCTTGGCCCGTAGGAATATTCTTCTGCAAATGTAGGAAGGGAATTAACCACCCGTGGAGTTGAGCGTTAACCCACTCCCGCTGTTCTCCCCACTGATAGCCTTTGATGTCCCCTCTTATAGTCTCACCTGATGGTTTGGAAAGATGAGCTCTCCATCCTGCATTGAGCGCAGGGGCGCATAGATAGCCATTTGCTTCACTGGCTCGAAGGAATTGGTGGGTTCCAGTACTATATTGACTCTGAGATTCCCGGCAAGACGCCGTAAGTATGTAGTTCGTAAGAGTTGAAATGTCTGACTTTCACTCTTGTCCGATTCCTTGCAGGTTGCAGCTTGACCCTAGCTTAGAGTTCCTCGTGGCAACCGGTAATATTCAGGTAAGGATTTGTATTATCCAACACAGTTCGATAAAATAATGCCAATATGTAACCTGTTGCTTTCTCCCTTATTCAGGCACTGAGAGAAAGTATGAAGTCTCGGCGGTAAAATCAGGTAAGTCTATTGTGGTGAGGAGGTTTCCCCTTGTTTGTCCCTTTGTTTCACCTTGCTGTCCTTTTGTTTCCCCTTAGGGGCCGGGGTCCAGCGAGGATGCAGTGGAAGCTGCGCCGACCCGTCAAGAGGAATAGTACCCCTGGTGGTAAAATCAGGTAAGTCTATGGGGGTAAATAATATTGCCTGTGTGTATTCCCTTGGCTCACCTTGCTGTTCTTGTCTTCCCCTCAGGTGCCGGAGTGCGGCGGGAACATGCAGAAGGATGCAGTGGAATGTGAAGATGCTGCGAAGGCCGGTGAGTTCAGCGCGGCGCTGCAGCAGGCGAGGCGTTGCGCATAAAATAACTTCTTTCTTCCAGCTCAAAGGCGCGATGGATCGGGAATTCAGGTAAGGATCAAAGGTATTGCTCTTGTTCTAACCTTTTCTCCTTCTTTCTCCCTTTTTCTAGGAGTTCTAGACTCGACGCGGGCGTGGCAGAAGACTGGATGCAGGCTTGCAGGCACGGTGAGCGTTACACTGCTGGATGCAGAATAACGCGAAGCGTCTGCTGCTCTTCGGCATGGTTTAAATAGCCTCCAAAGTATTCCCAGGTAAGTATTCCTCCCAAGCCCCACCCAAGTAAAAAAATAGTCCCTAGGTAAAGTAGTCCCTTCCAAGCCTCTTTTGGCTTGGAGCTCTTGCAGCAAGGTCTGCATCAGGTAAGTTTGCAGCATGGTCTGCATCAGGTAAGTTTTAATCTATGAGCCTGGCACCTATGGGGCCAGGACTGACTCTCCATATGAGCCTGGCGCCATAGACGCCAGGACTGCACCCAAATAGCCCCTAGCAGGGGTTGTTGGGCTAGCTTGGAATAACTTGATGCCTGCTTCCGGGGTTGCTGGACTTGGTCTGGGTCCCCGGGGCTAGGCATCATGACAGCACCCCGCCCCAAGGCCCCTCCTAAAGTCGTTCTTCCCTGTGGTTTCGGTTTGTCTGGGAAATTCCGGTGGAATTTTTTCACCAATCGGGGTGCATGAACGTGGTCACTAGGTTCCCATGACCTTTCCTGTGGTCCGTAACCTTTCCAGTCGATTAAATAAAAAAGTTTTGACTTTATCAGCTTGGAGTCCAGGATGTTCTTAACTTCAAATTCGGGTTCCCCGTCTACAAGGATGGTGCCCATATGAGGTATAAAAGGGGCTTTGTCCAGTTCCAGAATGTACTGAATTATTGTATGCATATTCGGCGATCCAAAGAATGTCTTTCCAATTACTCTGTCTGATGTAACATACAACGCAGGTATTGTTCGGGAGTCTGGTTGGTCCTCTCCGTTTGACCATCGGTTTGGGGGTGGTGACTGGTCGATAACATCACATCAATTTGCGCCAATTGACAACATTTTTTCCAAAAATGTGAAATGAATTGACTGCCCCGGTCAGAGACCAATATGTACGGAAATCCGTGTATGCGAACAATGTTTTCGAGGAACTCCTTGGCCAGGATTGAAGCTGATGGTAATCCCTTTAAAGGAATAAAGTGGGCCATCTTGGAAAAAAGATCCACAATAACTGGAATGGTGTTAAATCCATTGCATGGGGGTAAATCAGTAATAAAGTCTAACGATAAGGTGTGCCATGGTGTAGGCGGAATGTCTAAAGGTTGTAAGAGTCCAGCTGGTTTTTTCTTTTGACTTTTGTTTTGGGCGCAAATGCCACAAGACATCACCAATGATTTAATATCCTTTCGCCTGTGGGCCACCAGAATTGTCTCTTAATTTTAGCTTCATTTTTTGCAATACCTGGGTGCCCCTCCATTAAGGTATCATGATAACGGGAAATGACTAGCTCTTGTAGTTCCTTGTGTGGCAGAAATAGCCGCCCTTGGTAATAAGGCAGGTCATTGGTGACAGAGTAGTCTGGGCCTTTCTTTACCCAGTCCTGCAGGACTGTAGGATCAAAGAGTTGCTGGATCTTTACCTGAATGTCCTCTAGTGTCTGTAGAGTAGTCATGCCAAGAATCCTTTGTTCGGTAATTATAGGTACTGGTTCTGGGTTCACTTCTGCCTTTCCCATCCCTATTCGGGATAAGGCGTCTGCTTTACCATTCTTACAACCTGGTCGATAGGTTATCACGAAATCGAACTCGGCAAAGAACAATGCCCATCGGAGTTGGCGTGACGATTGGGCCTTGGCTGTCTTTAAATACTGTAAGTTCCGGTGATCGGTGATCACAGTAATGGTATGCCTGGCACCGAGAAGATAGTGCCGCCAAGCCTTGAAGGCGGATTTAATGGCTAATAACTCCTTGTCGGTAATTGCATAGTTTAACTCGGGCGCCGAGAATTTTCTAGACCAAAATGCTACTGGGTGAAGCTGGCCAGTTTCAGGGTCCTTTTGAGACAGGACAGCTCCCATGGCTAGACTGGATGCATCAGTTTCCACTACGTATGGAAGATCAGGGCGCGGGTGTTTAATACAGGTGCAGACGTGAATTTTGCTTTCAGCTCTTGGAAGGCATTTTCAGCTTCTTCAGTCCACATAAAGCGTTTATTTTTTCGCAAGAATGCTTTGATGGGATGTACAACATGTGAAAAATCCGGGATGAATCTACGGTAGAAATTGGCAAAGCCGAGCATGCTTTGTACTCCTTTAACTGAACTTGGTGATGGCCACTTAAGGATTGCGTCCACCATTCTTGAGTCCATTCGGACTCCTCTTGGGGTCAGGATAAACCCAAGGAATTCAAATTCTGTGGCATGAAAAATGCATTTTTCCAGCTTTGCATATAGTTTGTGCTGGCGCAATTTCTCAAGGACTACTCGGACGTGCTTCACATGGTCAGATTCTGAGGAGGAGTATACTAGAATATCATCGATATATACGACAACACAAACGTCAATGAGTTCACAAAGGACATCGTTCATGAAGTATTGGAAGGCTGCTGGTGCATTGCACAACCCGAAAGGCATCGCCTGGTATTCGAATAACCCATACTTAGTGCAAAAAGCAGTCTTCCATTCATCTCCCTCTTTTACACGTACCAGATGGTATGCCCCCCAGAGTTCTAACTTATTGTATATGCAAGCGTCCTTCACTTGGTCTAGTAGTTCAGGGATCAGAGACAATGGGTATCGGTTCTTAATAGTTATCTGGTTCAATGCGCGGTAGTCTATGCACGTTCCGAGGTCACCTTCCTTTTTGGGCACGAAGAACAAAGCTGGAGATGCAGGGGACTTGGATGGGCGAATGAAGCCATTAGCAAGGTACTGGTCTAAGTATTGTCGTAGGTGAAGGTTCTCAGGTTCCGTAAGGGCGTAGATCCTGCTTCAAGGGGGTTGTGCACCGGGTATGAGATCGATTTGACAATCGTACGATCTGTGAGGTGGTAAGGTGTTTGCCTGTTCTTTTTGGAAGACATCCTGGAATTCTTGGTATTGTGGAGGTAGTTGCACGACTTCTCTGGTTACTGTGGCCATGCCTGCGTTCAGATTTTTCTTTGGGTAACAGGTTTGTGCACAATCCGGGAAGGTTATTCTCTTCTCTCGCCAATCAATACAAGGATTATATGTTTCCAACCAAGGTATCCCCAGTATTATTTGGAACTGTGGGGCTTTGATTAGATCAAACACAATAGTCTCACGATGCCCATCCTGACCCAATAGTGTCATCTCTGCAGTGGAATGAGTTACAGGTCCAGAGGCAATTTCAGTTCCATCGACTGTGGTGATGACATCTGAGGTGGTTTTTCAGCAGAGAGGTAGATTCATCCTGGAAGCCAATTCGTAGTCCACATAGTTTCCTATGGCCCCGCTATCAATGTATGCCCTTACTGCGTGCATACGCAATGGCTGCTTTGGATCTACGAGGAGCATTGGTATGATGAAATGCGAGGTCTGAGTATCCTTCTTCAAGCTCGGCAAGCGGACCTCTACGCTTGTCGGGCGTGGTCGTTTCCCGAGTCTGACTCCATATGGCTTTTATCAGCAGCTCCTACCACCTTCTTGGGTGGTTTTACAGGGCAATCCCGTAGAAAATGCCCAGAAGTTCCACAATATAGACACAATTGCATTTGCCGTCTCCTTTCTCTTTCCTTCTGGATTAAGGGTCCTTTAACCCCTCCGATTTGCATGGGTTCTAAAACATCTGCTCCATTGGGGTTAGCATGGGTTTTGACCAACACCCGATTCTCAAACTTGGCTTGATCAGCCTTTCTGTTCTGAAGTCTGTGATCTAACTGGACCACTAAGTCTATATATTCAGCACAGTCTTGAGGTGGGTTCACGACTTGAGCCAAGACATCCTTGAGTTCTCCTCGAAGCCCTCGATGAAATAACGTGATTCGTTTTACCTCAGGCCATCCAGTTTACACTATCAACCTATTAAAGGTCACGATGTAGGATAGAAGGTCCTGGTTACCCTGTCGTAGGGACAAAAGTTTGTTATCCAGGGCCTGTCTTTGGGAATGCCGGGCAAATAGTCTTTCCATGCTCATTTGAAAGCCCTGAAAATCCCGAAGAATTGGGTCATCCTGAGTAACTAGTGGAATTGACCAATCAGCTGCACTGACAATACAAAGGCTACCTTGGCTTGATCGTTTGGGAAGGCTCCAGGTCTGCATAAAAAGTGCAAGCGGCATTGGTTCATAAACACAGCAAACCTTTTGGGATCTCCGGCAAAGCGTTTGGGCGGAGTTAATGGAATATTTCCTGGTAGGTTTATTTGCACAGGGTTACTCGATGACACAGGAGCTGGATTTCCCCCGGGACCTGGTAGGGGTGCTTGTCCAGCTTGGTTTTGCAGTAGTTGCCTAGCAAGGTCATCAGTTCACTCCTTTGACAAAATCAGTTCTCTCCTAAGAGCATTGGTTTCTTGACGGGCGGAATGCACTTCAGCCCTCAGTTCCCCTAGTAATTGGGCCAATTGGTCAGTTTCTGAGGTATCCATAATGCCCGGGTGGGAATTTGTGGGTAGGCTTCGCGTTCTGTAACGCTCACCTGGCTCCCACAGTGGCGTCGATCTGAACTGGACCGATGCGGTCTCCACCAAAGTGACGTGTAGTGCCGAGATGACGGACTGGACTGGCCCACCTAGCTTCGTTTGCTTGGCCCGTAGGAATATTCTTCTGCAAATGGAGAAAGGGAATTAACCACCCGTGGAGTTGAAAGTTAACCGACTCCCGCTGTTCTCCCCACTGAGCACCTTTGATGTCCCCTCTTATAGTCTCACCTGATGGTTTTGAAAGATGAACTCTCCATCCTGCACTGAGCGCAGGGTCGCGTAGATAACCAGTTGCTTCACTGGCTCGAAGGAATTGGTGAGTTCCAGAACTATATTGACTCTGAGATTCCCGGCAAGACGCCGTAAGTATGTAGTTCGTAAGAGTTGAAATGTCTGACTTTCACTCTTGTCCGATTCCTTGCAGGTTGCAGCTTGACCCTAGCGGAGAATTCCTCGTGGCAACCAGTAATATTCAGGTAAGGATTTGTATTATCTAACACAGTTCGATAAAATAATGTCAATATGTAACCTGTTGCTTTCTCCCTTATTCAGGCCCTGAGAGAAAGTATGAAGTCTCGGGGAATAAGGCCTCGGCGGTAAAATCAGGTAAGTCTATTGTGGTGAGGAGGTTTCCCCTTGTTTGTCCCTTTGTTTCACCTTGTTGTCCTTTTGCTTCCCCTTAGGGGCCGGGGTTCGGCGAGGATGCAGTGGAAGCTGTGCTGACCCGTGAAGAGGAATAGTACCCCAGTGGTAAAATCAGGTAAGTCTATGGGGGGTAACTAATATTGCCTCTGTGTATTCCCTTGGCTCACCTTGCTGTTCTTGTCTTCCCCTTAGGTGCCGGAGTGCGGCGGGAACATGCAAAAGGATGCAGTGGAATGTGAAGATGCTGCGAAGGCTGGTGAGTTCAGCGCGGCGCTGCAGCAGGCGAGGCGTCGCGCATAAAATAACTTCTTTCTTCCAGCTCGAAGGCGTGATGGATCGGGAATTCAGGTAAGGATCAAAGGTATTGCTCTTGTTCTATCTTTTTCTCATTCTTTCTACCTTTTTCTAGGAGCTCCAGACTCGAGGCGGGCATGGCAGAAGACTGGATGCAGGCTTGCAGGCATGGTGAGCGTTACACTGCTGGATGCAGAATAACACGAAGCGTGTGCTGCTCTTCGGGCGTGGTTTAAGTAGCTCCCAAAGTAGTCCCAGGTAAGTAATCCTCCCCAGCCCCACCCGAGTAAAAAAATAGTTCCTAGGTAAAGTAGTCCCTTCCAAGCCTCATTTGGCTTGGAGCTCTTGCAGCATGGTCTACATCAGCTAAGTTTGCAGCATGGTCTACATCAGGTAAGTTTTAATTTTAGTTGCTGGACTTGGTCTGGGTCTCCGGGGGTAGGCATCATGACAGCAAGACAATGCAGAGAAACATAGGTTCAAACTCCGGTCCGACTCTTAGAGATTGATCCAGTATTAAGCACGTTATAAAATATTAACTAATTACCTATATGTATAGTTCCTTGGAGCAGCAGAGCGGTAGACAATCTTCAGATCTGCGTTGAAATAAACACCACGAAATCCACTGCAGTAAATTAATATATTGTAAGTGCTGTGAAGAGGGAAAAAATAGGCAACAACGCATTTTGCGGTTAACAGACCACTTGATGACGTTCAAGGCAAGCAACATAGAAATAGGACTTGTATGTGTTGTCACAGCTCTATGATCACAAAGGAGATTCTCATATACTCTATGCACATACACCTTTTGCCAGACATGTGTCAGACATCTTGGGGTGTCAGAATCTAATAAGCATCCATTAAACATCAATCTTTATCCCAAGTTAGTACAACATGCAAGATCGATTCTGGTGGTCGTATCTTAATAGATACAATTAAACGGACAAAACTATTCCAATGCTCGATTGAACACAGTTTATAATGACCAGTGAATGTCCCGTGTTGCAGCACCTCCGTACTCAAGATATAGTGTGTGGCATGCCAGCACCTCAACCTGAATGAGAGACAGTTACCTAAATAGTCTCTTGCAGTGACAATTGTCTGAGCTCGTTTGGTAACAATAAGCTGCTCAATGCAGTGCAACTGCCTGTCATGCTAAACAATCAACTAAATATACCGCATTACCATTGAAAGGAACAATTGAAGGAACAATTATGAAGGCAGTAAAAAAGACCATTAACACCAGCCATACGATGCTAGTGCATGGACAGCGGCCCCAATATATCACATGGGAAAGCCCAAATGTTTGCAAAACATAATACAGCAATAAAGCCCCTAGTGCAATTCAGTGCAAATATATAACTCTCAATGTAGTTCATAGTGCATGATGAATGTACAATTTCGCAATGAAGTGCAAAATGAGGATGCTCTGCAAGGTGCTCAATGCATCATAAATGTGCAATATCGCAACGTTGTAAAGTGCTACTTGCATGCATTGAAGTCATCATGCTTATGTATAACCCTACAGCAGCATCCAATGGCTCTTAAGAAACACACTAAAACATAGCAAAGATAACACCCACAGGTGTCTAATGCTGTGTCAAATGATGTAAGATCTCCATTCAATAAAGTTCCAAGTGCAGATGTAACAATGTAGAATCAGTAAATCAGAGAATGATATTACAATCCGAAAACATGTATATGTATCGTCTCACTGTCTGGACAAACTGACTTACTATGACTTGCCATAGCGTGCCCAGTACCAATGGCAATAGGAGGCTTGAACTATGTAGTTTAAGTCTTTCATGTGTAGTCTTTGATCTGTGCAGAACTATGCATAGGACGTTGCATAGGTCTATAGCCCTCTGCAGCAATTACTGTATGTGGTAGTCTGACACATCTTCCCCTTTTAGTTTCTCCCCTGCTCATCAATTTTGTTTGTTTGTTTGTTTATTTTATTTCTATAGTGCACCGAACCCAAAGGTACCTGAGTGCATTGTAGCAAAAGGTTACAATAGTTGCAATTGGTTAACATCATGAGATACATACTTACAGTAACAATCATGCATTACAGAATTGTGTAGATAGTTGATATACAGAGTTTAATAGACATAGTGATGTTGGTGTTCAAGCAGTACAATAACATTCACATATTACAAAGTCATGTTAAGATTGGCACAGAATGTAATAGTCATATTAATATTCATATATTACAGTAACATTCAGGAATTGCAGAGTCATGTTGAGTTGCAGAATATTACATGTTGAAGGATGCAGGCGTGTAGTCCAGTTTGGGGAGTTAAACCTTCTCTGTGAGCCATGTAGTAGCTTTTCTCTGGTAGTTTTAAGGGCGAGTGGAATCGAGTTCCATAGCTGGGCTGCCATGACTGGAAAGCTACTCCCCTCCGATCTCTTACGTTTATATCTCGGGACTAACAGGCAGGAAGAGTTAGACAATCTGGTGACATGCGTAGAGGTCCTAATGGTGAATTTCTCTGTTAGGTAAAGAGGGGCAGCATGGTTCAGAGATTTATGTGTAAGAGACAGTGTTTGTAGATGAATTTTGTCCTGAATAGATATGATATGATACCATATTTTATTTGTATCGCGCTCGTACACGTAAGTGTTTAAGAGCGCGAGATAGCCAGTTATGCTGTCTTCTTATTTCTGAGATGTGTTCCCTCCTTGGGATAGTCAAGGCCGATCTAAGTGCATTATTTTTCAAAGTTTGTAATTTATTTGTAATGTATTTGCTAGCGTCTAGATAGAGCCCATTACAGTAATCTAACGTTGACTGTATAAGGGCTCTCACCAAGATTAGGCAGTTCTCATTGTAGAGCAAGGGTTTGCAGGCTCTAATCAATTTACCAGTGTACGCTGTGGCTGAGGCCATAGCGTTGACTTGTTTGCACAAGTTGAGTGTTGAATGTAGTTTCTATTTTGATACCTCAACTACCACAAGCCCCGAACCTTTGGAGGTGGAAGGACAGGAGCTAGGTGATCCTTTTAGTTCAGGTTTGCTAGAAAAAGAGTAACCATAATGTTAGGAGAGATAAAAATAATCCTTTGCCCTGCTATTTGCATGGAATTTTTTATATCAACTCATGAAGATAAAGGCTTTCGGGAGTAAGTACAAGATTTCTGGATGAGCTTGTTCAAAGGTTGTTCTAACTAGATATTGACGTTTCCGACAATGCGTACGCTCTCATGAGAGCCAGCATCATTGGAAATTAAATGGGATAAGTCACCCCCAAACTTGGCATTCAAAACATGGAGGGCCATAGATGGGGAGGGGAGGGAAAACCAGAAAGAGGTGATGAGCTTCCATTTCATTAACGTAGATTCATATGCTGGTGCAGCTATGTCACAGAAGGAAACTATGGAGGAAGCTTTGTTGTAGATGACTCCAAGGACAACCATTGTTTCTAATCTGTTCATTGAGATGATCTTGAATCTGGGTGGAAAGAATGAGTGCACAAAGGGTGGTGTGAGACAGGGATGGTATCAACAGATGACACAGACAACATATTGTGAATTCAACAATAGAATCTTTATTAAGTATCAGGATGGGTCCAATGCTTAACTTACCCTATTACTATGGTGGGGATTTCCCTACCAAAATAAACTAATGAAAGTCTATGTCCATAAGTCCAAATCAAAAGCCTGTCTGTGTCAAAACATGTGCTTGTCCTCGCGTCCAATACAAAAGTGTAGTATAGGTTATTCTAACTCAATAGTGTTCAAAATAAAGTCTGGAGCAGCCTCTAGCTCCCTTCCCCTTTTTCAAGATACAGTTCCAACAATTATAGGCTTCAAATGTTCTTTCTGGATTTAGGTTTCTCCTCCCCAAATTCAAAGCACATTTGGTTTTAGTATACAAAGTTCAGAAGGATCTTAGGGTTCCCTTCCCCAAGCTTGAAGTACTGGTTCACAAAACAATCTTAAAATGTTCCAAAGGATTAGGCTTACCTTACCCAAGCTTCAAACACTGGTTCATAAATTAATTTCACAATGTTCAGCTTTTCTTGTTTCAGGATTGCTTTCACAATTCTCCTAGATTTGTTGGAGCTTCCTGGTACAGGTGCAGTTGACAGGCCGCACGGCCCACCCACTACAGGTCACGCAACCAGTTGCCCTTGCCCCAGAAATCTGCCGCCTTGACTTATGTTGGCTTGACGGTTCATGACCAACTTAGAAGACTCAAAAGTTCATTAATTAATTGTGTATCTTTCTTGGCACTTTTTTGGCTCTCTTTTCTGAATTCCACTTTGTTGACTTTTCTTTACAACCTTCATCTCTACTTGTTCAGCTTAGTTTTGCTACTTTGGAATTTTCCCCACACTTCACTGGCTCATCCCAGTTGCTCATCCACAGCTTTTATTCTTTTTTTCCATAGTATTACTATTCATATTACTTTCTCAGTGTCCTTAATTGATCAGAGACTTTTGGACACGTAAAGCTTCCTCACACGTGACCTCTCTGATATATTATTTCTAGACAATTCATTTCTAACATTACGTTCATTTCAGTTCGTTTTTCCGCTTTTATTGGAGACTTTCGAGAAGGTGCCGATGGCATGCGACCACTCCGATACAATGTAGCTAGGTACTTTCATACAGTCACCGGGTTTCTCGCATTCTCTGAAACACACTGGTCACGTTGCTCTTTTCTTTAGATTCCTCGTTAACATGGTTTCTTGTATTTGAGGTCAAGGTCTCACCGCCTGCCCCTCAGACACCGTTGGGCTGGTACTTTCACTCAGGGGAACAAGCATTGCCTGGCCACAACGAAGGGACCGACACGTTCCACGGTTCCCTGCTCCAGCCTTCACCGGCTCCCAAAGACACAGCTCCCTTCCTCCGCAGTTGCACTCTGCTTCACCATGCAGTGCTTCAGCGTCTCGGCATTCCATTCTCCCATGGCTTCTCGCAGGTTGGGCTGGCATTCCTGCTGCTCTCTCTTCATGTTCACTGGTGCTCCACCTTTTATACACCTGAGTCCTATCAAGGGGTTGCAGGTGTGATTTGCCCACCTGGTTTGCCTGATTCCAATTAGACCAATTACTGGGACATGCCTAAGCTTCTGCCCTGTTATCTCCAGGATCCCTCTTCTTCATACCCAGTACTATAGTGGTGATTCCTATAAGAAATCTGTATTACTCTTTGAGGCATCTTCCTCTTCCAGAGGGACAATTAGGATATGGACAGCAATATCCTACAAAGACGGAGGGAGGGTAGGGTAGGTCAATGTCAGTAAAGCAGTGATACTCTGTCTCGCCCTCTGGCATCCTCTCCTAATCCATAGACCCTCCACTCAGGTGATCCCCCCCCCTCCCGCGTTTCCACACCCAGGGTCGGGATCCAAAAGCAAGGACCATTCCCTGGCCACCTGAACAGAAGATCCCAGGGAGTAGTTGTGAGAGTGCCTTAGCGCCTCCTGATATCCCGGTGCCACTAGGATATCACAAGATTGGCGATAACGGTTGCTTCCCATTTCCAAGGAGTCCCATAAGACTCCATGGAAATGGGGTCACAGAAGCACCGGCACCATTGCTAACGGTGTGAGTGGATCCTTGACAACCATGCTGGTAGGGGCCTGAAAACTTGTCAGGTCTGGCCTGCTGGGGGATCCGTGGCCCCTACTGCCATTATTGTAGTATGCAGGTCCAGAAAGGGTGCTGGGACATTGCTACCAGAAACCTTATTTCCAGAACGCCATACTCGGAATGAGGCCTCATGTCTATGTATCCATGCTTGGTCAAGTGCAGGAAACCATGCTGTGGTGGGGCTATAGCAAGGATAGAAATGAGGCAAGTACCTCAAATACTGAGTGCATGGAGATTTTTAATAGGCAGCAAGGTGCAAGACTGGACTAACTTAAATCCTCTGAATGTGTCAAGAACTAATCCTGGGCACCTAAGGCTACCTCCCCATTAATGCCAAAAATCGGCAGGGCTACCACAGCGGTATTACTACTTGCGGTAATTCTGCCAAATTCCACTATGAACTCCAAAAATGGAGACTAACACCATCTTCCCACTAACTCTCGGGAGGATAGCTCAGGGACAACATGCTTTGGAGGATTTGCAGTGACATCCTGTTGCATTTCTTTTTGATTTATTTTTCTTTTATAATGTTTTACTTTTTGTGGAACAGAATATGTGTTTAGATGCGGGGTGTATAGTGAGCAAAGTCTATTGTATTCTAAAATGCAAGGAATATCAGCGTTTACTTTACTTGCATCAAAGCCGATTAGAAATAGACTGTCAAGTGTACGTAAGCGTGATAGTGCTACGTAGCTCATGCCTTCTTTAAAGACTGTGTTACCAATATCTATCATTGCTTTGTCTAGGGTAAGACCTTGTGATTTATGAATTGTGACTGCGTATGCAAGAGTTAGAGAAAATTGTTCTCTGCGTACATACATGTCTTTGATGAGAAGGAATCGAGCTGTTGAGCGTCCTATCCTTTTTACTTCTGAAAGTTTGTCAAAGAGAATATTGACAAACTGAATTTTGTTGTCACGTGGGTATGTTTGAAAGCCAACAACTGTACCCAGTACTCCATTAACTAGTCCTTGGTCCACGTCAAGGTTACGTTTAAGCATTACTCTGCAATTTAAGGATAATTTTAATATCTTTTCTAAGCCTGCTGTGTTTCAGATTGATTTTTCTAAACTATTTAGTATTGTTGTGGCTTGGGCCCTCATTACAACTCAGGTGGTAAGGGGTTTACGGCACCGTAAACAGCGCCGACCCTTACCGCCTGAGTACGACGTCCCTTAGCGCCATGGCGGATTTAACACCTGCTTTTAGCAGGTGTTAAAATCCATGGCGCTAAGGGACCATGGAGTTAATTACACCACCGTAATTTACGGTGGCGTAATTAACGCCTTCCCCACTCCCATTATGCCCTATGGGGCAAAAATGGGAATGGGGAAGGGTAAATGGGGATTGGGGACTTACCGCCCCGCCAAGGTCGGAATGGGGCGGTAAGTCCGCCAACCACCATGGCGTAAACATAGTTTACGCCATGGTGGTAAAGTCACGGCCCAGGCGGTAACTTACCGCCTGGGTCATAATGAGGGCCTTGGTCACACATGGGTAGTGTCATACCATGTACATCTAGTTTGTCTGTGGCGCTAATTTTCATTATTGGTTGCATTTCTTTACTTAACATTATTTCATTGAATTTGAAACAGCTTGCAAGAGTTGGCATTAAGGCCATATAATTGACATTTTTGTGGGCTAATTGTTCCATAACATCTGTAGCACATGCATTATCGCCATAAATAAAGTGCATTAATGTGCCAGGTTTTCAATATTGCTTCTGCTTCTTTAGAAAGTATACCAACTCTGATACTTTTTAAGATGTTGGCATAAGTGAGATCTGCAGATTGACGTATGTTTTCTGATAATTCTCTGTATTGGAAAGGTTGCCAAAGGTTTACATTCCCAATGCTGCCAACAGTTTTACGGAAGAGTTTGTGTCCTAATGTTTTAAAAATAGGCTCACCTTTTACTGGTGTCAATTGAAGAAGATCTCCGAAAACAATAATGTGTTTTCCTGCAAAGAGCTCTTCACAGTTTGTTTTGAGTACTTCTTCTAATCTGAGGTGAATCAAAGCCAACATTAGGATGGAGACCATGCTCACTTCATCTATTAGTAGCATTTTCATTTGTTTCAATACTCTGCGTAGTTCCACTGCAGCTTCTGCAGAAAGTTTGTAATAGTCTAATTTGTTCTGGTGTTCTACTGGCAATAGTAGTAATCGGTGTAACGTGACACCACCTATGTTGTAGGCAGCTAAACCTGTGGGGGCAGTGACAACAGCTGACAGTTTGTTGTTTGTCAATTGTTGAAGGAACTTACTGATGATTTTGATTAGGAATGTTTTGCCAGAACCAGCTTCACCACTGATGTACAGTAGTATAGGTTTATAATTATGGCAGGAACATTCTTCATTTTCATGTTGTACACAATGTGCAATTTGTTTTGTTACTTATTGAAACATGCTACGTTGCTCACTGTTTAGTTTTGATTGTAGTATAGTTGTCTTCTTTACCTTAATACTGACACATGGTGTTTTCTACTCCTATCATAGCTAATTCTGCCTCATTTATTATTAGTGGTTCTCCCAGTGGTTCTTGGCTTCCTGTTAGAGAAGGTTGACTACTGTCAGGAGTTTCTTTATCTAGTTGGGCCTGGAGTTCTTCTTCGTGTTGCTGTTCATTGTGCAACATTGTTTTGTACTGTGTAAAGTTTACATCAGTTATAGTGCTTTCATTTGCTTTGAAAGCATCTTCATATGAGTCATAGTTATCTAGTATTTCTTCTTCTTTTCTCGATGGTTTAAAGAGTTGTAGCAGGGACATATAGTATACTTCTTTATGTTGAGGAGTCTTTAATGACAATTTGATATGATTAATTAAATTTGGTTTAGTGAGTTTAATTAAGCTGCCTTCACAGTTTGTCACTCTGTATTTACCTTTTTTTCATCAGGTTTTATATTATTTTTGTATGTGTAGTTTTGGGCTATGTGGTATAGACAGATGGTTTCCAAAGTATTACTTCTGTTTGGGTAGTATGTGTCCAATAAATTGTTTTTTAAAATGTCTCGGCTGTTGGGATCACGTTTAGCTATTGTTTCTATATCTTCCTAGGATTTTAGAACTCTTTTTCTAGATTTAGCTGTACCAAGACTTAGCCATACTATATTTTCAGATTTACCATACAATGCAGTACCAGTTAAACGATCAGCTGCTTCATATGATCCACATTCTCTATGGGAGAGCATTTTTATGCCCAAGCTGTATAATTTCTGAGACACTGTTTTATCTGATGACAGGTCATTCCAGAGGTCTTGGAGCTCTGTCTTTTCTGATTTGGTTAAGTATGCTGTGACATATCATGCAACTGCAGTAGAATTGTCTGCAATGTACTGCACATCTATGATCTATGTTTGCATTCCATAAGTGGGCAATGATTGCATTGTAATCCCTCTATAGTCAAACTCGGAATCCCAGCATTGCATTGTTCCCAATTGCATTTAGGTGTTGCGCCCAATAGCCTCTCTGAGGAAAGTTACATTTAGAAGTGTTCCCAACTGCATTTAAAAGTGTTCCCAATTGCAATTTTGAAGTGTTCCCAATTGCACTTAGAAGTGTTCCCAACTGCATTTAGAAGTGTTCCCAATTGCATTTTTGAAGTGTTCCCAATTGCATTTAGAAGTGTTCCCAACTGCATTTAGAAGTGTTCCCAACTGCATTTAGAAGTGTTCCCAATTGCATTTTTGAAGTGTTCCGAATTGCATTTAGAAGTGTTCCCAATTGCATTTAGAAGTGTTCCCAATTGCATTTAGTAGTGTTCCCAATTGCACTTAGGTGCTGCGTCCAATAGCCTCTCTGAGGAAAGCTGCATATAGAAGCGTTCTCAACTGAATTTAGAAGTGTTCCCAATTGCATTCTGAAGTTGCGCCCAATAGCCTCTCTGAGGAAAGTTGCATTTAGAAGTGCTCCCAATTGCATTAGCAGTGTTCCCAATTGGATTTAGGTGTTGCGCTCAATAGCCTCTCTGAGGAAAGTTACATTTAGAAGTGGCCCCAACTGCATTTAGAAGCGTCCCCAACTGCATTTAGAAGTGTCCCCAACTGCATTTAGAAGTGTTCCCAACTGCATTTAGAAGTGTTCCCAATTTCATTTTGAAGTTGCGCCCAATAGCCTCTCTGAGGAAAGTTGCATTTAGAAGTGCTCCCAATTGCATTAGCAGTGTTCCCAATTGGACTTAGGTGTTGCGCCCAATAGCCTCTCTGAGGAAACCTGCATTTAGAAGTGTTCTCAACTGCATTTAGAAGTGTTCCCAATTGCTTTTAGTAGTGTTCCCAATTGCATTTAGGTGTTGCGCCCAATTGCCTCTCTGAGGAAAGTTGCATTTAGAAGTGTTCCCAATTGCACTTAGAAGTTGCACCCAATAACCTCTCTGAGGAAAGCTGCATTTAGAAGTGTTCTCAACTGCATTTAGAAGTGTTCCCAATTGCATTCTGAAGTTGCGCCCAATAGCCTCTCTGAGGAAAGTTGCATTTATAAGTGTTCCCAATTGCATTAGTGATGTCCCCAATCGCATTCTGAAGTTGCGCCCAATAGCCCAATAGCCCCTCTGAGGAAAGTTCCATTTAGAAGTGTTCCCAATTGCATTAGCAGTGTTCCCAATTGGATTTAGGTGTTGCGCCCAATAGCCTCTCTGAGGAAAGTTACATTTAGAAGTGTCCCCAACCGCATTTAGAAGTGTTCCCAACTGCATTTAGAAGTGTTCCCAATTACATTTTGAAGTGTTCCCAATTGCATTTAGTAGTGTTCCCAACTGCATTTAGGTGCTGCGTCCAATAGCCTCCCTGAGGAAAGTTGCATTTAGAAGTGCACCCAATTGCATTAGTAGTGTCCCAATCGCTTTCTGAAGTTGCGCCCAATAGCCTCTCTGAGGAAAGTTGCATTTAGAAGTGCTCCCAATTGCATTAGTAGTGTCCCAATCGCTTTCTGAAGTTGCGCCCAATAGCCTCTCTGAGGAAAGCTGCATTTAGAAATGTTCTCAACTGCATTTAGAAGTGTTCCCAATTGCTTTTAGTGGTGTTCCCAATTGCATTTAGGTGTTGCGCCCAATTGCCTCTCTGAGGAAAGTTACATTTAGAAGTGTTCCCAATTGCATTTAGAAGTTGCACCCAATATCCTCGCTGAGGAAAGCTGCATTTAGAAGTATTCCCAACTGCATTTAGAAGTGTTCCCAATTGGATTCTGAAGCTGCGCCAAATAGCCTCTCTGAGGAAAGTTGCATCTAGAAGTATTCCCAATTATATTTAGTAGTGTTCCCAACTGCATTTAGCAGTGATACCAATCGCATTCTGAAGTTGCGCCCAATAGCCCCCCCGAGGAAAGTTGCATTTAGAAGTGTTCCCAATTACACTAGTGGTGTTCCCGATCGCATTCTGAAGTTGCGCCCAATAGCCCCTCTGAGGAAAGTTCCATTCAGAAGTGTTCCCAATTGCATTGGCAGTGTTCCCAATTGGATTTAGGTGTTGCGCCCAATAGCCTCTCTGAGGAAAGTCACATTTAGAAGTGTCCCCAACTGCATTTAGAAGTGTCCCCAACTGCATTTAGAAGTGTCCCCAACTGCATCTAGAAGTGTTCCCAATTGCATTTAGTAGTGTTCCCAATTGCGTTTAGGTGCTGCGTCCAATAGCCTCTCTGAGGAAAGTTGCATTTAGAAGTGTTCCCAATTGCATTAGTAGTGTCCCAATCGCTTTCTGAAGTTGCGCCCAATAGCCTCTCTGAAGAAAGTTGCATTTAGAAGTGTTCCCAATTGCATTAATAGTGTCCCAATCGCTTTCTGAAGTTGCGCCCAATAACCTCTCTGAGGAAAACACTTAGAAGTGTGCCCAATAGCCCCTCAGAAAAGCTGAATCCAGAAACGCACTTAGAAGCTGCATCTAGAAGTGTACCCAACAGGCTAAATTGTGAATCTAGAAGTGCGCCCAACAACCTGTCTATGCAACTCTAACTTAGAAATAACTAACAGTATAACTGTGCAATGTAGAATCTAAATGGTGACTACAAAGTTGATTTAGATCCACGCAAAACACCATCCCTGTATAAAGGCGAATTGGAAAAGTCCACCACTACCGTGCCCTACTCAATCCTATCAGTATAACCAACAGTACCACTGAATATTATAGAATCTAAAACTGTGACTAATAATCTAACACCCCCTCTAAGCAAATAGAATCTAGAGGCTGACCGAATGTCCCCCTGGGGACAAACGAACTTAGAAGTGTACCCAATAAACTAAAACAATCTCTATCTACAACTGTAACTAGAAAAGCACCAATTAAACCTAATACCATCTTTGAGCAGTTGAACCTTGAAGCGTACCTAAAAGCGTGTCATCACCGATCTTAGAACTACAATCAGAAAGCCCTCCTAAACCATCCTTTAAGCTTACACCAATCATGAGTGCACCCACTCCACCAGAATCAGTCAGAAACATCTCCCATGGACCACCCCCTTCCTCCGATCAGTCTTCCTTCCCATCCCGCCCCCCCCAAACCCCCCCACCCTCTCCCTCTCTCCCTGCCTTTCCCCTCTCCAAACACCAAGCCAGGGGAGCATGATGGCGAACCACCCACCCTAAAACCACTCTTCCCCTGAACCCCACCCCCGACCCACCAGCACTTCCCATACCCGCTCCCCTCACTATAATACCTAGCACACCCCACCCTGCAATCACCCATCTCCCGCCCTCCCCTCATACCCCTGCCGCCCTCCACCCCCGACCACACCGTTTCCCCTCCCTAAAAACTGCACGGCTAGCCCTAGCAAGAACCGAAGCTGCCTCCTGCTCACCCTCCGACCCCCCTACTCTCTCCCACACACCAGTCGCAGCAAAGAAACTAAAGAGGAAACGTTCTTGGTCCCCCTCAATCTCCCAGCACTCCTCGCCTCCCCTGTCTCGACCCATCACCTCTATCCTGCAATCCCCTCCTTCCCCCGTCGCTTCTCCCTGCCTGAAACCCCTCTCCCTCGATTTCTCATGAACTCCAACTGAAACTCCTAACCGCCAACATCCCTCTTTCAAACCCCCCAACCAAAACCCGACCATCCTATCACACACAGCCTCCCAACCCCACCCGAACCCAGCCAATCTCACTGCTCGCCCACTATTCCCATCTATCATCACCCACCCTACCCCTTAAAGTCCACACCCGCCACCACAGCCCTGTCCCGCTCCAACACCGAGACCATCCTTAGCTGCCGATGTGAACTGCATCCTATTTAACGCCCGATCAGTAGCAAAAAACAGACATTCCATCTTTGACCTCCTCTCCTCTGCCACACCAGACCTACTTTTCATCACTGAAACCTGGTTCTCTGATGACTTCGGCCCAATCGCTAATGAAGCTTTTCCTCCGGACTACTCCCTCATCCCACTGAACCGCATTTCCAGGGGAGGAGGGGTAGCATTCGTCTTCAAATCCCTCTTCCGCGCCTCAATCATCGACAACCAACCCTCCATTCCATCCTGCGAATCGCTCCTTGTTAAACTATCCCTCTCCCTTTCACTCTCGTACAGCTTCCTAATAATCTACAGGCCCCCTGGCTATGATAGACACTTCACAAACAACCTTTGCGACTCCATTTCCACCCTCCAACTAAACCATCCCAACCTCACCCTTCTTGGAGACTTCAACATATGGCTCGACATCCCCTCCAACCCCATGACATACTCCCTGATTGACGGTTTAGATGCAATTAATCTCCAACCCCACATAAACGGCCCGACTCATTATAAAGGACATACTCTTGATGCCATCTTCAGCTCCAACACCCAGATTCATCTAATGCCGCCCACACCTATCATCTGGTCCGACCACTTCATTCTCTCGTTCGCCATCCACTCACCTGAACCCCTTCCCATACTCGTATCTAAACCTCCGAACATTCGCAAAAGCTGGAAGAAACTAATAATCACCCCGGACCTAGCCGAGGCACTCCTCCAGTCTCCACAACCTACCTGCCATCTCAACAATCAACTAACCCCTGAGGCCTTTGATTCATGGCTCAACTCATCCCTGATGCGCCTGACCCCCTCGTGCAAACCATCAACCCGACTTGGCCTTTTCCCCAGATGGTTCACTCCTGAGTTAAAGAACACTAAACGACATTACAAATACCTAGAACGCAAATGGCATAAAGAGAAAACCCAAGACAGCAGGACCACCTTGGCACGACACCTGTACCAGTACAAAGCCGAAATCCGGAAAGCAAAAAAGGCCCACTACAACTCACGAATCCTAAACTGCAAAAACCCATGCAAAGAACTTCACAAAATTATCTCCGAATTCACCAAACCGGCATGTAACACAACCACCCCGACCGCGTCACAATCACTATGTGACTCACTCTCCCTCCACTTCTACTCCACGGCCATTGAAAGGACAAAAACTCTGACCACCAAACAGGCTCTCTTACAACCACCAGGCAATCCTCAGCCCGTACCGGCCAGCCCACCAACTGCGACCACTACGCAACCAACTTTCGAATCCTTCAGTCCAATATCACCAGAACAATTTCTCAAACTCCTATCCGACCGCAAACCATCTGGATCACCACTGGACCTTTGCCCAGCCATAACCCTTAAAGAAATCTTTGCCTCCACCTGTGCAGGAGAACACGCAAGATCTATCATAAACGCCTCCCTTTCTTCCGGTATCTTTCCAGATGCATTCAAATTAGTGCACGTCAAACCTCTGATTAAAAAACCCTCACTCGACCCTCTCGAGCCAAAAAACTACCGCCCGATCTCTAACACCAGGTTCCTTGCCAAACTCATTGACCGAACAGCCTCCTCCCAACTAAATGCCTTTGTTGAAGCCAACAATCTCCTGGACCCGGCCAATCAGGATTCAGATCTTGCCACGGAACTGAAACCACCCTAACCTCGATCTGGGATGACCTAAAAATGACTGCTGACTCTGCAGGATGCGCCGCACTAATCCTTCTCGACCTGTCAGCCGCCTTTGACACGATCAATCACTCAATACTCCTTGACCGCCTCCACTCCCTAGGAATCCGTGGAACCACCCTTAAATGGATAGCCTCATTCCTCAAAGAAAGGCACCAAATAACGACACTCTCCAACTTTACATCACAAGCCCGACCAGTTGACACAGGAGTCCCACAAGGAGCATGTCTATCCGCCCTCCTGTTCAATCTCTACTTGATCACCCTCCCACCAATAATTTGTGCTCACAACATCCTGTGTTACAATTATGCAGATGACACTCAACTAATTCTAAAGTTCCTGAACACGAAACCCAACTCCCAACCTGACCTGACCTCTTGCCTCCTTAACATCGAACGCTGGATGACCCAAAGCCACCTCCTGTTAAACCCCTCCAAAACAGAAATCATGGTCTGCGGCAACTCAGATTTTCTTCCGCACCCACTACCCTGGCCACCCGCCATGGGCAACTCACCGACCCCCTCTAACACAGTAAAAAATCTTGGGTGCACCCTGGACTCCGACCTAACACTCTCGCGCCAAGTCAACAATGTCTCAAAGTCCTGCCACTACCACCTCAAAAACCTTAGGCGCATCTTTCCATATCTCTCATTCCCTAACAGAGTCGCCGCGGTCCAATCAATCGTCATATCCCGACTGGACTATGGTAACCCCCTGTACCTCGGAATTCATGCCTACCAACTGAATAAACTACAAAGAGCACAAAACGCAGCAGCCAAAGTGCTTCTTGCGCTCGGTCCAAGGGACCACGTATCCCCAGCCCTTAAGACACTGCACTGGCTTCCGGTAGCCCGTAGGGTGGCTTTCAAAACCCTATGCCTCACCCATCGAGCTCTACATAAAACTGGACCCCATTATCTTCAAAAAAAGCTAATACCTTATCACCCTACCCGCACCCTTAGATCAAGCTCAGCCGGCCTCCTAGTAATTCCTAAAACAAACTCAGTCAGGTTAGGCGGAGCATCATTCTCAGCCCTGGCCCCAACCCTGTGGAACTCGCTCCCACCCCACATCCGCCTAACTCAGGACTTAACGGCCTTCCGCAAACTACTGAAAACCTGGCTCTTTCCCTAAAACCAACCAGCCCCAAACCAGCATCAGCACAATAACACCGACCGAACAAACCACCAAAAAGTAACCGAACCAGATTGTAACCTACATTGACAAACAGAACTAAAACGAATAAAGTAGATCTAAACAGGGAAATGATTAGATAGAAAAAGAATCACTGAATAATGAAAAGAAGAGAGCGTGGAGAGCGGATGAACAAGGAGAGCGGATGAGCATAGAGGGCACGACCGGATGAGTGGAAAGAACGAATGAGTATGGATGAGTATAGATGAGTATGGATGAATGTGAGGATAAATGCTGTTGGCAAATGAGCCTGGAGAACGTGCAGAGCACAAGATCGTGCAGAGCGGAAGAGCGCTGAGAACAGAGGCACATATAGAGCGGAGAAATGTGGGGAGCAACCGAGTGGGGGGAGAGACTGAGTGTGGGGAGCGTATGAGTGTATGGAACATATGAGTGTGGGGAGTTATGAGTGTGAGTAGCGGATGAGTCTGGAGAGCCGATGAGTCTGGAGAGCGGATGGGTCTGGAGAGCGGATGAGTCTGGAGAGCGGATGAGTCTGCAAAGCGCATGTGTCTGGAGAGCGGATGAGTCTAGAGAGCAAATGATTGTAGAGCGTATGAGCACGTGGATTCAGATGAGTGTCGAGAGTGGATGAGTGTCGAGAGCTGATGAATGAAGGGGCGGAAGTATGTGGAGGATGAGAGGGCGGAGGAGAGAATAGCTGAGTGTGGGGAATGGCTGAGTGTGGGGAATGGCTGAGTGTGGGGAATGGCTGAGTGTGGCAATGGCTGAGTGTGGGGAATAGCTGAGTGTGGGGAGCAGAGCGTACGAGTACGCAGAGCAGAAAAATATGTGGAACAGACGAACACGTAAATCAGAGCCAACGAATAGGTAGAACGGCTGAACTAATGGATCGGACGAGCACGATGAGGAGAGCGGTGCACATAGAACGGACGAGTATGTAGAGCGGACAAATATGTGGAACTTATGAGTAGGTGGAACAAATGAGTGTATGGAATGGATGAGTCGATGGTGCCGATAAATATCTGGAATGGTGCCGACAAGTGTGTGGAGCGGGTCAATACGTAGAACGGATAAATTTGCAGAACAGATGTGTATGTGTCTGTGTGTGGAGCGGACGAATGGGTGAAACTGACAAATGGGTGGAACGGACGAATGGGAAGAACGGACGAGTAAGTGGAGCGGACGAATACATGGAGCGGATCAATACGTAGAGCGGATGAATTCATGGAACGGATGAACGAGTGGAGCGGACGAATGTATGAAACCAACAAATACGTAGAGCAGTCAAGTAATATGAACGCATAGGCAGACTGGAGTGCATGCGCGGGGAGGACAGGAGTGCATGCATATGGAATACATGAGAGCATGCATGAAGCACACTGAAAATGAGGGATAGACTAGAGCACGCAAGACTAACTATGATTGCGCGAGTGTGTTCCTGATCGCATAAATTGCGTGACGTACATAATATGCATTGGTATGCGGGAACATTTGAATGAACATATACCATACCACACCCCACGCCTACTCTCCTCTTTACACCACCACTCAAATAGAACACAGGGATACTATGACACCATTCGGTATAACTGTTCTCATATCAACATCTCACGCTCACTCCCCATCACTCTAAGTAACCACCGCTGGTTTAACACCCCCAGCCAGGCGTTTCTCCTCAGGCCTAACGCAGCCACTCTCGAGCTGGATAAATTCTGCCAGAGCGTACACATTCTCCTGACCTCTCAACCACCACACCTACCGCTATGAAGCAGCTACCACATTAACCCCGCACCAGCTGCACACATACTTTGTGCGCACACGCACCTTTTGACTCTCTTCACCCTCTCTACTGACTCGAACCTCGGTTCCCAAGGGCGTTCAACCTACCAGCGCCTTCAGACCATACCAATGGTATATAAGGCGCTATATAAATGCAAAATAACAATAACAATAACAATAACAATATATTTTTCTTCTTTTCTTTTTATGTAATATGTATTTTTAGGTGACTTACCTTTAACACTATGTCTAACTGAAGACATGAGGTTGTTCACTTGACCTCTATTTGTAACTGGTCTAGGGAAACCAAATCGGCATTTGGTGTAGTATTTCCCTTTGTTTTTGTATTAGCTGCGACAATATTTTCCACATTTGTGTCTTTGAAATTGTAAAATTTGTGCAGATCACTATTTGTTGCTTCCAAAGGAATTTCACAAGTGACATGTTTTTCAATAAACTGTAAAACAGTGGCATCACTGTCTTGACCAAATTTAGGAGCATCTTTAATCTATAAAAGCATGTGGATATGTGCTGCTCCTCTGGCTTGGTATTCTTTTCTCCAAAAGAAGTGTTGCACTTCTCCAAGGGGAGGAACAGTTTTATTACAAATAAAATGTAGCATAGCAATGAAGCGATGGTGAAAATATCTTGCAACATTAACAGGATCCAAAGAACAAAGTTCTCCAGGTGTTAGTATATCTATGTTTGTTTTGTTTGATATGCGTAGGAAATCATGTAAATCTTCCCATGCATATTCTGCAGAACTTAATGTAACAAACCAAGTCGGTGGCCCAAGGTTTCTGATCATACAACGTACATCTCCATGACGTCAAAACCAGTAATCTTTAGAACCACGCATATTTGCTAATAGATTTGTAATATTTGATTGTAAAACCTCATCCTTTTGTTGCACCTTTTGTAATAATTGTGTAGCTGTGATATTTTGAAAGTGTGATCCTGATTTTAATATGTGTGCAACTCTGTAACATAAAGTTGCTAGCTCACTTTCAAAGAGTAGGTGGAATATGTATTCCACATTTTGTCTAAATCTGGGTTCTTCAGAATACATCCAAAATGAGCGGTATTCTGAAGCTGATATTTGAATAGGTCTATCATCGTACCTTCCTCCTTTGCCAGTAGGAAAGAGTAGAGGAAAAGCACGTGCTTCTATACTTTTTTCCCATATGCTGATTGGTGATCCTTTTGTTTGACGCATTTGGTACATTTTCAGTGCATCTTCTATGGTGTTGTTAGAGTGCAAAGGATGAATTGTATAATGGTCTAAAGTATTTGATATTGTAGCAGGATCTAGGAGCTCAAATTGACAAGCTTCTTGTGTTTCTTGAATTATTTCAGTTGTATCCTTCAAGTTTTCTTCAATATTAATTTCTTTGTAATATTCATTATTCTCTTTAAGATATTGCAAGGCATGTCTAACTTTATGTAAATCTACCAACTGTTGCCATATTTTTTTGTCTATTGTAGGTACTCCATTTACTAAGATAATTAAAGATTGCTGCATTGGACGTTGCACTCCTAGAGTATGCACATTTTCTTTCAAATCTAATGGTAAATAAACTACTTTTCCACGAATGCCTTTTACCAATTCAGAGGGAGGTAATTTTGCTGTTTTTGGTTAAAGGTGTATTATTGCTTGAAATGGGTGCAATGTTTGAATTAAGATGCTCTCATATAAATTAAGTTGTTGTAGGGGTTTTGGGAGTGGGTATAATTCCAAATTATTTGTGATAGCACGTGAAGGAGTTTGGTTGTTGTCAAGTTTTGTAGTGCAGTAACTGCAAAGTATTAAGGGGTCAGTTATTTTGTATTTGTTTTCTGCTACCAGGTAGAGAGCTAATTCAAACCATTTAGAATCTTCATTGTCTTCTATTTTGTATGATAGGTCTACAGTTTTTGTGTTACTTTTATAAAAAGTTCTGCGACAACATACACAAACATGGTTTGGGACTGTCAGGCTGAGAGTTCCTGTGTCCGCGGAAGCTGCTGAACCCCCGACAATCCCCCTGAAGTGTAATTCTCAGAACCAGAAATACAACTCAGCTCTGTTAACTACACCACTAAGGGAAAGGGGGAAGTGGATAACATAAAAACACCAGGCTGACTGCGTCAATACTAACCAAAACTGAAGCTGCAGAGAATACAAGAAAACAGATGCAAATCCTCTCATTACTTACTTAACTTCACTGATTAGAATTGACTTTAAATCCATAACTAATAAGTTAAGAATCATACCTGGTTCTTCTCCTAAAATTTCTTAGAGAAGTTTGGAGAAGTAGCTGAAAATCTTTCTTACTTGAGTCTGTTGAAATTTACCGCAACTTCTTATTCATGGCAAACCTGAAAAGTCTTGCTCTTGCCTTTTCAAAGTTGACAAATTGTTCCAGTAAGATTGTCTTTAGTAATGTCTTTGTTTTATTCTTTTCTTAAGTTCCAAACTATTTACATAACCATTGAGTACGTAGATTCGCGCGCAAAGATACACACGCACTGAAGAATACCCGTGCTAAAATCTCAAGTGCTGAAAGTCCACGTGTTGAGGCGCACCCGCGCTGAAGAATACCTGCGCTAAAATCACATGCGCTGAAAAGACCACGTGTTGAAGCGCACCGCGCTGAAGAATACCCGCGGTAAAATCACACGCGCTGAAAAGTCCACGTGTTGAAGCGCTCCCGTGCTGAAGAATACCCGCGCTAAAATCACACGCGCTGAAAAGTCCACGTGTTGAAGCGCACCCGCGCTGAAGAATACCCGCGCTAAAATCACACGCGCTGGAAAGTCCACGTGTTGAAGCGCACCCGCGCTGAAGAATACCCGTGCTAAAATCACACGCGCTTGAAAACACACGCACAGCAGAGTTCATGCGCAGAAGGATTCTCATGCTAGGATACACACGTGCTGGTAAACACACGCGCAGAAGAGTTCTCGCGCACCGAGGAATTCTCACGATATGAATCTCACGCGCATAACACACTCGTGCTTTTTATGTACACGCGCAGACGAATTCTCGCGCTGAGAAACAAACGCGCTGGTTACACACGAGCAGTAGAGTTCTTGCGCAGACAAGTTCTCGTGCCGAGGAATTCTCGCAATAGAAAGCCCATGCGCATAACACACGTTAAACCTCGCGCTTACTTTCAAACGAACACCAAAGTTCACGCACTTAAACAATTCTAAGTTAAAGGCTCCAAGAAAACATTTTACAAATTCTCTCTCAAACGACTTCAAGATGAAGGCAAAGCAGTAGAATTAAAATCTCAAAAGATAGTCACTTATCTCCAAAATGATTTCTAAATATCTTCAGGGTTTCCTGTCTTCAGATCACTTTCCTGGTAAACAAAGATCTTCTCCTTACACCCTCCAGAGAGTAGCCGCTCAACTGCTAGCGCCTGAAGGATAGAATCCACCAGGCCCAAGACTAAAGCAGGAGCAGCCACTACACATGTCCTCTCAGCTGGGTGTTAGATGATGAAAGGCAAAGAGTGACAGTTTAGAATGTTCATTGTTGTTCTGCAGGGTTCTCTAGCCAATCAGAGCAGTCACTGAGGAACTCCATCTTGCCTTGGGTCAGAATCAGGATTCTGTATTAAGAAGTTAAGGACAAACCAACTACAATAGAAAACTTCCCACCACATAAGGCCAATCTAAAAGGGATAATAATAATAATAAAGAGATAAAGGAAAAGAAACCTGACAGTAGCCCCCTCCTAATGCCCAGTCCCTGGGCCTACTTTATGTGGATTTTTGGCATGAAACCTAGCAATTAAATTGGGAGCATGTACATCAATTGAATCTTCCCAAGTTCGTTCTTCAAGTCCATATCCCTCCCAAACAATTAAATACTGCAACTTTCCCCTCACTTTCCTGGAATCCAAAATCTGTTTAACCACAAACTCCTCAGATGAATCCTCCAAAATCACAGGGGGAGGAGGTGTTCTACATCTAGTTCCTGAACTAACTGGCTTTAAAAGGCTAATATGGAAAATGGGGTGTACCTTCAATTGCTTGGGTAATTTCAATCGCACTGCCACATGATTTTCTCTACCTCAAAATGGCCTACAAATCGTGGACTGAGTTTATTCTTCCCCTTAATTTTTAAATAACGGGTAGAAAGCTCTCCTACCTTGTACTCAGGACTTGCTTTCCTTCTCAAATCAGCACATCTTTTATACTTCAACTTGCTTTCCACCAGCACCTTTTTTGCTCTATCCAAATGTTTCTTCATTACCAGCAAACGATCTTCCACTGCAGGATTCCCGGAATCCTCAACAACCTCAAAACTCAGAAAGCGAGGATGAAACCCACGACCCAAAAAGAACGGGACATAGAAGTAGTATCCTTGTCACAATTGTTGGAAGAGAATTCAGCCAACCACACTAAATCCACCCATTCCTCTCCGCCTTGTAAATAACACCTTAAAAATTTCTCCAATTCCTGATTTACTCTCTCTACTTGCCCATTAGTCTCAGGATGATACCCAGAAGTTAAACTAACTTCCACCCCAAGTTTCTTACAGAAGGCCCTCCAAAGTCTTGAGATAAATTAAGATCCCCTATCAGAGATAACTTGACTAAGGAGCCCATGCAGTCTAACAACACATTGTAAGAAACTATGAGCCAGTTTTTATGCAGTAACCTCTCCCTCCATCGGTAAAAAATGAGCTTCTTTAGTAAGAAGATCCACCACAACTAGAATGGTAGTACAACCTTTATCCAGAGGAACATCAATGATGAAATCCATAGAAATAGTGTGCCAAGGACGAAGAGGAACAGGTAATGGCTCCAATAAACCATGCGGCTTCCCAACTTGACTTTTTGCCTGTGCACAGACTACACATGTCTTAACAAAGTTCAATGTGTCTTGGCAAATTTTTTCCCACCAAAAATTCCTTTGAACTAACTCCAGAGTTTTCCTGAAACCAGGATGTCCTGACAAGATGGATTCATGACAGTTTCTCAAAACCTTTTCTCTTAACTCTTCAGTAGATAAATAAAGCTTGTTGTCAAAAAATGGTAGACCGTCTTTTAAACTTCTGGCTGGATCTAGTCTCGCCCACTCCTCCATCTTCTGCAAGGACATATTCTGGCGAGCTCCTTCAAGACATCCATACCTTTAATGACTCCAGCTAACAAAAAACATTTTGGAGCAATAAGAGGTTCTGGCTCCAGAACCTCTCTCACCTCACTTCCAGGAAATTGGCGGGATAAGGTATCAGCTTTTTTGTTCAAACTTCCGGGTTTAAAGGTCACGACAAAATCATAGTCCGCAAAAAATAAGGACCAATGAAGCTGTCGTGGAGACAAAGTTCTTGCAGATTTTAAAAACAATAAGTTTCGATGATCAGTAAGAACCATTACCGTGTGCCTTGCTCCCTTAAGAAAATGTCTCCATTCTTCAAAAGCGGACTTGATTGCTAGCAGCTCACGATCTGAAATTGTATAGTTAACTTCCGCTGCAGAAATCTTTCTTGTAACGAATGCAACTACTGACCAGTAGTTTCATGTCTTTGTAAAAGTACCGCCCCCAATGCCAAATTTGAAGCGTCTGCCTCCACAAAAAAAGGTTTAGAAAGATCTGGATGTATTAGAATCGGACTAGAAGTGAACCTTTCCTTTAACTCTTGAAAAGCTTTTTCTGCTTCAAGGTCCCAGTTAAATTTCACTCCTTTTTTCAACAGTCTCGTTATAGGAGCAACTAGCCGAGAAAATCCTTCGATAAATCTCCTATAAAAATTTGCAAACCCTAAAATACTTTGTATTTCCTTAACCTTAGTTGGAGCAGGCCACTCTAGAACTGCTTGAACTTTTTTAGGATTCATTTCTAAACCCTTTGGTGAAACTATAAAACCTAAAAACTCCACTGAATCTGTATGGAATTGACTTTTTTCCAGTTTGGCGAACAAATTATTTTCTCGCAACTTTTGCAAAACTAAGCAAACATGTTTCTGATGTTGATCCAAGTCAGAAGAGAAAATCAAAATGTCATTGATGTACACGACAACAAAAATATCCAGGAATTCCCTAAAAACTTTGTCAATAAAAAAAATTGGAAAGCCGCTGGATCATTGCACAACCCGAATGGCATAACTTGGTATTCATACAGCCCAAACCTGGTCTTAAAAGCTGTCTTCCATTTGTCCCCTTCCTGCACACGCACAAGATGGTAAGCTCCTCTCAAATCTTATTTAGAAAAAATAGTGGCCCCTTGTATTTGATTAAGCATTTCTGAGATGAGAGGAAGAGGATACCGGTTCTAAACAGTGACTCTTTTGACTGCTCAATAATCTATACAAGTTCGGAGTGTTCCATCCGGTTTTGGTACAAAAAATAAAGGAGAGGCCGCCGGAGACTTAGAGTGGCGAATAAAACCTTTGGCCAAGTTTTCTGTTAAATATTCTTTTAAATAAAATAATCATTCTCTTTCTCAGTAAGAGCATATACTCTGCTAATAGGCAAAATTGCTCCTGGCTCTCGCTCTATTTTACAATCAAACGGCCTATGAGGTGGTAATTCTCCCGCCACCTTCTCATCAAATACATCCCAGAAATCTTGGTAACACTGGGGAAGTTGACCCACTACCGCTCCCACATCATGACACCCAATTCCAAACTCAGCCAGAAAACTAGACACAGAATTACTTTGTTTGACATCTTCCTCAAAGAGACTTCCTGAAAAGCAATTCTCTTGACAGAAATCTGACTGCATGTTAACTGTCCTGGCACTCCAATCTATCAAAGGATTATGAAGAGTAAGCCAAGGCATTCCCAAAATAATCTTTAACAAAGGAGCATCAATTAACTCAAACAAAATCCTCTCCCTGTGACCTCCTGTTAACTCCAAAATCAAGGAACCAGTCTTGTGGGTAATTGGGCCTGAAGATAGAGACGTTCCGTCTACAGCTCTAACTTGCTCTACAATCTCTTTCTGAAGAATGGGAATTTCCAAAGATTTTGCCAGACCCCAATCCATGAAATTCCCAGTGGCACCTGAGTTAACCATAACGGGACCATTTCCCTTACCCTCCCTCTCAAGGAACAAGGATACATTTTTCGTGATATGAGGAACAGCTGTCTGCACAGTGTTGGTGATCTGTTGTACCTTGGCCGTTGAAGTAGTAGTCTTTCTTGGAGTGTAAGGACAATTCCCTAAAAAGTGTCCACCTCTTCCACAATATAAATACAGAGGGTTATCTCTCCTCCTAGCCCTTTCTTCTATAGTTAAAGGACCTCTGACCCTGGAAGGTGGATTATTCCCCTTTGTTCTAACCTCCACTTTAGATCTGTCCACTTTAACTAGAGACTTAAAATCACTCTGACTATGTTGCCTCTATGCCTTCCTTTCACTCAAACGAAAGTCTAATTGAATAATCAAATCAATCAGAGCTTCACAAGTAGAGGGGCGCTCAACCACCCCTGACAAGGCATCCTTTAACTCATCTCTAAGGCCCTGATAAAACAACGAGGCCTCTTTTTCCTCAGACCATCTGCTTTCTAACACAAGGGACTTAAATTGCGTTATATAGGCAACCACATTTCTATTACCTTGTTTTAATTCTAAAAGTTCACCATCCACTTCCAGAGATAACTGCCTTGTTTCAAACATTTTTCTGAAAATCTCTAAAAAATTGGTGTAATTTCCTAGAACCGCACTCTTTTGATTCACCAACAACCCAGCCCAAGCAGATGCCTCCCCAGATAGATAAGACAACATGAGTTACCTTGGATGCGTCCGTGGGAAAGATCTCTGGTCTACTCATAAAATGTAACTCACATTGCGTCAAAAACACCTTAAACCTCTTGGAGACCCCTTGATAACATTCTGGTGGCGCCAAAGGAACTGGCATAATTAAGCTTCTAACCCCTTCTGTAACTGGAGGGGTCCGTTGTATTTGTGGTTACCGGTCACCTCCTTCCCTTTCTAAATCAGGCGGAGAACCAGCACCCCCAGCCACCTCATCTTCTATCCTTTCTCCCATTTGTTGAATTTGTATCACTTTAACACTTAAGTCATCCACCTTTTGACTAAGTAAAGCATTCTCATCACGGGATATTTTCAACTCCTCCCGTAACTCCCTGATCAAAGATCCCAATGCCTCCATGGATTCGTCGGGGTTCATGACAGCTCAGGCGGACTAAGTTATTGGCCTTTCATTCTGTCAGGCTGAGAGTTCCTGTGTCCGCGGAAGCTGCTGAACCCCCGACAATCCCCCTGAAGTGTAATTCTCAGAACCAGAAATACAACTCAGCTCTGTTAACTACAACCCTAAGGGAAAGGGGGAAGTGGATAACATAAAAACACCAGGCTGACTGCGTCAAGACTAACCGAAACTGAAGCTGCAGAGAATACAAGAAAACAGATGCAAATCCTCTCATTACTTACTTAACTTCACTGAGTAGAATTGACTTTAAATCCATAACTAATAAGTTAAGAATCATACCTGGTTCTTCTCCTAAAACTTCTTAGAGAAGTTTGGAGAAGTAGCTGAAAATCTTTCTTACTTGAGTCTGTTGAAATTTACAGCAACTTCTTATTCATGGCAAACCTGAGAAGTCTTGCTCTTGCCTTTTCAAAGTTGACAAATTGTTCCAGTAAGATTGTCTTTGTTTTATTCTTTTCTTAAGTTCCAAACTATTTACAAAACCATTGAGTACGTAGATTCTTGAAGAAACGCGCGCAAAGATACACACGCACTGAAGAATACCCGTGCTAAAATCTCACGTGCTGAAAGTCCACGTGTTGAGGCGCACCCGCGCTGAAGAATACCTGCGCTAAAATCACATGCGCTGAAAAGTCCACGTGTTGAAGCGCACCCGTGCTGAAGAATACCCGCGCTAAAATCACACGCGCTGAAAAGTCCACGTGTTGAAGCGCACCCGCGCTGAAGAATACCCGCGCTAAAATCACATGCGCTGGAAAGTCCACGTGTTGAAGCGCACCCGTGCTGAAGAATACCCGTGCTAAAATCACACGCACTTGAAAACACACGCACAGCAGAGTTCATGCGCAGAAGGATTCTCATGCTAGGAAACACACGTGCTGGTAAACACATGCGCAGCAGAGTTCTCGCGCGCCGAGGAATTCTCACGATATGAATCTCACGCGCATAACACACTCGTGCTTTTTATGTACACGCGCAGACGAATTCTCGTGCTAAGAAACACACGTGCCGGTTACACACGAGCAGGAGAGTTCTCGCGCAGACAAGTTGTCGTGCCGAGGAATTCTCGCAATAGAAAGCCCACGCGCATAACACACGTTAAACCTCGTGCTTACTTTCAAACGAACACCAAAGTTCACGCACTTAAACAATTCTAAGTTAAAGGCTCCAAGAAAACTTTTTACAAATTCTCTCTCAAACAACTTCAAGATGAAGGCAAAGCAGTAGAATTTAAATCTCAAAAGATAGTCACTTATCTCCAAAATGATTTCTAAATATCTTCAGGTTTTCCTGTCTTCAGATCACTTTCCTGGTAAACAAAGATCTTCTCCTTACACCCTCCAGAGATTAGCCGCTCAACTGCTAGCGCCTGAAGGATAGAATCCACCAGGCCCAAGACTAAAGCAGGAGCAGCCACTACACACGTCCTCTCAGATGGGTGTTAGATGATGAAAGGCAAAGAGCGACAGTTTAGAATGTTCATTGTTGTTCTGCAGGGTTCTCTAGCCAATCAGAGCAGTCACTGAGGAACTCCATCTTGCCTTGGGTCAGAATCAGGATTCTGTATTAAGAAGTTAAGGACAAACCAACTACAATAGAAAACTTCCCACCCACATAAGGCCAATCTAAAAGGGATAATAATAATAATAAAGAGATAAAGGAAAAGAAACCTGACAGTACCCCCCTCCTAATGCGCAGTCCCTGGGCCTACTTTATGTGGATTTTTAGCATGAAACCTAGCAATTAAATTGGGAGCATGTACATCAATTGAATCTTCCCAAGTTCGTTCTTCAGGTCCATATCCCTCCCAAACAATTAAATACTGCAACTTTCCTCTCACTTTCCTGGAATCCAAAATCTGTTTAACCACAAATTCCTCAGATGAATCCTCCAAAATCACAGGGGGAGGAGGTTTTCTACATCTAGTTCCTGAACTAACTGGCTTTAAAAGGCTAATATGGAAAGTGGGGTGTACCTTCAATTGCTTGGGTAATTTCAATCGCACTGCCACAGGATTGATGATTTTCTCTACCTCAAAATGGCCTACAAATCGTGGACTGAATTTATTCTTCCCCTTAATTTTTAAATAACGGGTAGAAAGCCACACTAAGTCTCCTACCTTGTACTCAGGACTAGCTTTCCTTCTGAAATCAGCACATCTTTTATACTTCAACTTGCTTTCCACCAGCACCTTTTTTGCTCTATCCAAATTTTTCTTCATTACCAGCAAACGATCTTCCACTGCAGGATTCCCGGAATCCTCAACAACCTCAAAACTCAGAAAGCGAGGATGAAACCCACGACCCAAAAAGAACGGGACATAGAAGTAGCATCCTTGTCACAATTGTTGGAAGAGAATTCAGCCAACCAAACTAAATCCACCCATTCCTCTCCGCCTTGTAAATAACACCTTAAAAATTTCTCCAATTCCTGATTTACTCTCTCTACTTGCCCATTAGTCTCAGGTTGATACCCAGAAGTTAAACTAACTTCCACCCCAAGTTTCTTACAGAAGGCCCTCCAAAGTCTTGAGATAAATTGAGATCCTCTATCAGAGATAACTTGACTAAGGAGCCCATGCAGTCTAACACCACCTTGTAAGAAACTATGAGCCAGTTTTTCTGCAGTAACCTCTCCCTCCATCGGTAAAAAATGAGCATCTTTAGTAAGAAGATCCACCACAACTAGAATGGTAGTACAACCTTTATCCAGAGGAAGATCAATGATGAAATCCATAGAAATAGTGTGCCAAGGACGAGGAGGAACAGGTAACGGCTCCAATAAACCATGCGGCTTCCCAATTTGACTTTTTGCCTGTGCACAGACTACACATGTCTTAACAAAGTTCAATGTGTCTTGGTGAATTTTTTCTCACCAAAAGTTCCTTCGAACTAACTCCCGAGTTTTCCTGAAACCAGGATGTCCTGACAAGATGGATTCATGACAGTTTCTCAAAACCTCTTCTCTTAACTATTCAGTAGGTAAATAAAGCTTGTTGTCAAAAAATGGTAGACCGTCTTTTAAACTTCTGGCTGGATCTAGTCTCGCCCACTCCTCCATCTTCTGCAAGGACATATTCTGGTGAGCTTCGTTCAAGACATCCATGCCTTTAATGACTCCAGCTAACAAAAAACATTTTGGAGCAATAAGAGGTTCTGGCTCCAGAACCTCTCTCACCTCACTTCCAGGAAATTGGCGGGATAAGGCATCAGCTTTTTTGTTCAAACATCCGGGTTTAAAGGTCAAGACAAAATCATAGTCCGCAAAAAATAAGGATCAATGAAGCTGTCGTGGAGACAAAGTTCTTGCAGATTTTAAAAACAATAAGTTTCGATGATCAGTAAGAACCATTACCGTGTGTCTTGCTCCCTTAAGAAAATATCTCCATTCTTCAAAAGCGTACTTGATTGCTAGCAGCTCACGATCTGAAATTGTATAGTTAACTTCCGCTGCAGAAAACTTTCTTGAAACGAATGCAACTGGATGTAACTGACCAGTAGTTTCATGTCTTTGTAAAAGTACCGCCCCCAATGCCAAATTTGAAGCGTCCGCCTCCACAAAAAAAGGTTTAGAAAGATCTGGATGTATTAGAATCGGACTAGAAGTTAACCTTTCCTTTAACTCTTGAAAAGCTTTTTCTGCTTCAAGGTCCCAGTTAAATTTCACTCCTTTTTTCAACAGTCTCGTTATAGGAGCAACTAGCCGAGAAAATCCTTCGATAAATCTCCTATAAAAATTTGCAAACCCTAAAAAACTTTGTATTTCCTTAACCTTAGTTGGAGCAGGCCACTCTAGAACTGCTTGAACTTTTTTAGGATTCATTTCTAAACCCTTTGGTGAAACTATAAAACCTAAAAACTCCACTGAATCTGTATGGAATTGACTTTTTTCCAGTTTGGCGAACAAATTATTTTCTTGCAACTTTTGCAAAACTAAGCGAACATGTTTCTGATGTTGATCCAAGTCAGAAGAGAAAATCAAAATGTCATCCATGTACACGACAACAAAAATATCCAGGAATTCCCTAAAAACGTCGTCAATAAAATAATTGGAAAGCCGCTGGATCATTGCACAACCCGAATGGCATAACTTGGTATTCATACAGCCCAAACCTGGTCTTAAAAGCTGTCTTCCATTTGTCCCCTTCCTGCACACGCACAAGATGGTAAGCTCCTCTCAAATCTAATTTAGAAAAAATAGTGGCCCCTTGTATTTGATTAAGCATTTCTGAGATGAGAGGAAGAGGATACCGGTTCTTAACAGTGACTCTGTTGACTGCTCGATAATCTATACAAGTTCGGAGTGTTCCATCCGGTTTTGGTACAAAAAATAAAGGAGAGGCTGCCGGAGACTTAGGGTGGCGACTAAAACCTTTGGCCAAGTTTTCTGTTAAATATTCTTTTAAATAATCATTCTTTTTCTCAGTAAGAGCATATACTCTGCTAATAGGCAAAATTGCTCCTGGCTCTCGCTCTATTTTACAATCAAAGGGCCTATGAGGTGGTAATTCTCCCGCCACCTTCTCATCAAATACATCCCAGAAATCTTGGTAACACTGGGGACGTTGACCCACTACCGCTCCCACATCATGACATCCAATTCCAAACTCAGCCAGAAAACTAGACACAGAATTACTTTGTTTGACATCTTCCTCAAAGAGACTTCCTGAAAAGCAATTCTCTTGACAGAAATCTGACTGCATGTTAACTGTCCTGGCACTCCAATCTATCAAAGGATTATGAAGAGTAAGCCAAGGCATTCCCAAAATAATCTTTAACAAAGGAGCATCAATTAACTCAAACAAAATCCTCTCCCTGTGAGCTCCTGTTAACTCCAAAATCAAGGAACCAGTCTTGTGGGTAATTGGGCCTGAAGATAGAGACGTTCCGTCTACAGCTCTAACTTGCTCTACAACCTCTTTCTGAAGAATGGGAATTCCCAAAGATTTTGCCAGACCCCAATCCATGAAATTCCCAGTGGCACCTGAGTCAACCATAACGGGACCATTTCCCTTACACTCCCTCTCAAGGAACAAGGATACATTTATCGTGATATGAGGAACAGCTGTCTGCACAGTGTTGGTGATC